>NC_059287.1:14722633-14755133 GCF_017591435.1 Portunus trituberculatus | reverse complement strand
AGTACGTCTGTGATCTTACCTCTAACTTACTATCAAGCAATCTATTAATTACTATTCTTTCACCTCCCCCCTTCCCTTACGACCAGGTGACGAGTGTTCCTGGAATCCCCCGCATCTCCCTTCCCCCCATCCCCTATCCTTCCCTCTCTCTCTCTCTCTCTTTTCCTCCTTCCCTCTTTCCTTCCTTCCCTTCCTTTCCCTCAGCTTTTTTTTTTTTTTGTGTATATTTCTTCCGCGACTGTTTCCTTTTGTTCTCTTTGACCTGTTTCCTCTCTCTCTCTCTCTCTCTCTCGTTCTATTCTTTATTTTCTCTGTCCTCACTCCTCATCTTTCATCCTTCCTTCTCTCCGCCCTATCTTTATTTTCCTCCATTTTTCCTCCAATTCCTCCCATCCTTCATTTCTTTCCTCTCCACCTCCATTTTTTTTTTTTTTTTGTTTTCCATTTCTCATTACGGTTTCCATTTTTTACCGCTCCTAATTTTTTTCCCTTTAAACTGGTCACTTTTTTTTTCTTTTCCTTCCTTTCCTCCTTCCTCTCTCTCGTATCTCGGTCTGCCACCTTTCCTTCCTTCCTTCCTTCCTTTCTTTCCTTCCCTTTCTCTCTTATTCTCTTGTTTTATGGCATTTCTTCTTTGTTTCCTTCTTTATTTCTTTCGCCTATTTTCTTTTCCTCTTCTTTATTTAATCTTTCCTTCTTTCATTCACTTAGTTTATCTTCTCTCCTTGTCTATAATTTTCTTTTCTGTTCTTCCTCTGTTTATCACTTATCACCCATCCATCCATCCATCCTTCTCTACTTTTTCTTGTTCTTTATCCAATTTTTCTTTACTTTGTCTTCATTTGTTCTAATTCTAAACACTAATCCTTTTTATTTTCATCATTTATCATTTTTCACTTTTCCTTCCTTCCTTCTTTCCTTCCTTCCTTTCTTCGTTCTTTCCTTTCCTTGTTCTTTATTCAAAATTTTTTCCTTCATCTTTCATCTTTTCTACATCTAAACACTAATCTATTCTATGTTCTTCCTTCATTTATCACTTTTCCTTCCTTCTTTCCTTCCTTCCTTCCTTCCTTTTCTTCCTCTTTATTCAATTTTTCTTTCCTTCATCTTCCATCAGTTCTAACCAAATACCAATCTTTTCTACGTTTTTCCTTCCTTCTTTCTTTCCTTCCTCTTTATTCAATTTTTCTTTACTTCATCTTCCATCAGTTCTAACTCTAAACACAAATCCTTTCTATATTCTTCCTTCCTTCCTTCCACCGTCAAGGCAGAGTGAAAAATAACAATATAATTACAAAGCTTCCGTGATCCATCTAGTCGTAAGGTTGCAATATCAGCCAGACACGAGGCAAGACAGAGACAACCCCCCTCCGATCCTCCCCTATTCTCTCTCTCTCTCTCTCTAGAAGTAGGTATATGAAGAAAATGTAGGCAAAAGGGAATAAAAGGCGATAAACAGGAGGAGGAGGAGGAGGAGGAGGAGGAGGAGGAGGAGGAGGAGGAGGAGGAGGAGGAGGAGGAGGAGGAGGAGGAGGAGGAGGAGGTGGTAGACAGAAGATGGGCGTAGCTGTGTCAAGGTTAGATTAGGTGCGATAAAGATAAGAGGTCAAACAGGAGGAGGAGGAGGAGGAGGAGGAGGAGGAGGAGGAGGAGTCGAGATCGGAGGAAGAGAAAAAAGCTAACAAGGAAATGATAAATCTCTCTCTCTCTCTCTCTCTCTCTCTCTCTCTCTCTCTGGCTAATCACCTCCATTAATTAGTGGCGTCACCGTAAGGGCAGGTAGCGGCGTAATACCTCATAACACTAATGACTGACTTGATTACACCCAATTACCCATCAAGCAAGACTCGATCCCATCACCTGCTACTCTTACGAACCGCAAACCCTCAATCAAAACTCTCTTCTTAGTCTTGCTTTTCCGTCAAAACAACCTTATCTTTGTCTGTTTGTTGTTTTTCTCTCCTCTTCCATTCTATCAAGCAAACATCATCTTTCTTTCTGTCTTTAGTTTCTTTTATAATTACTAATCTTGAATGAAAACTCTTCTTACTCTTCCCTTCCATCAAAACAAGCTTATCTTTGCTGTTTTTCTCTCCTCTTCCATTCTGTCAAGCAATTGTTATCTTTTTTTTTTTCCTTATTTTTATCAATAGTCTTGAATCAAAACTCTTTTCTTAGTCTTGCCCTTCCATCAAAACAAGCTTATCTGTGTTTGCTGTTTTTCTCTCCTCTTCCATTCTATCAAGCAAATATATTTTTTTTCGTTCTTTTATAATTAATAGTCTTGAATCAAAACTCTCTTCTTAGTCTTGCCTTTCCATCAAAACAAGCTTATCTGTCTGTTTGCTGTTTTTCTCTCCTCTTCCATTCTATCAATCAAATATTTTTTCTTTAGTTCCTTTCATAATTACTGATCTTGAATCAAACTCTCTTCTTACTCTTTCCCTTCCATCAAAACAAGCTTACCTCTCAGTCTACTTCCTGGTTTTCTCTCCTCTTCCATTCTATCAAGCAAATGTCTTCTTTCTTTCCTTCGTTACTTCCATGAATCAAAACATTTCTTTCTCATCTTCTTTACACTTACATTAAAATCTTAGTCTGTTTACTGTTTTCTCTCCTCTTCTTCCATTCTATCAAGCGAAACTTATTATTTTTTCTTTTCTTATTTTTTTGTATTAATTAGTCTTAAATAAAAACTACTTCTTTTCCTTTATATCAAAATTAGTTCATCTTTCTATATTTTTTGCTCCATCTTCCCCCTCTCTCTCTCTCTCTCTCTCTCTCTCTCTCTCTCTCTCTCTCTCTCTCTCTCTCTCTCTCTCTCTCTCTCTCTCTCTCTCACTACAATTTCCAAAAGGCCACCGAGATGATTAGCCAAGTTCCCAAGACAGTTTGCCACGTTCGTAATGTAGAAATCTTGTTAATAAGTCACTAGAACCGCGAATACATTCCCTTAAATGATCACGTGTAGTTTCAACCCCAGGCTTTTGGGAAGTAGTGTGGTGCGGGAGACTTCAGAATAAGGCAAGAACAAGTCAAGAGGTCCTTATTCAGAAACGCTTTGCTCACTCACCGCGACTATTTTATCGAACACCACAGAGACGATTAGCGGGGTTTTCAAGAGTGTTTCTCCAGTTAATAATGTAAAAATTTTGTCACTTTGCCTCTAGAACCATAAAAAAAAAACACCTTAAAAAATACTCGTGTGAATTTAACCCCCTTCAGTACCATAGCACATTTTCATATTTATTCTGCTTACTATTTGGTGATTTTATACAGCTTCAGAAACTCATGTGGGGGGGATTACAATAGTGAAGAATCTGTCCATTAATCTTCTGACACCCATGGACCCTTAGTAATGCAAATAAAATCGTCTAATCACACCCAAAACTCATGGTAAAAATAGATCCCAGTACTGAAAAGGATTAAATACTCTCTTGAAATAGCGAAGGTGAAGCACAGAGGCGTTTGAGCATTAGTCATATAGCCCCCATCACCCAAGTATACTGCAATTCATCCGTGTCCTTATCTCTTATCATTAATTGCTCTAGAAAGATAAGACTCCTCCCATACTTGTCAGAAGGAGACAACTACTAAAGTCTTAACCTTTCGCTGGGGCAGATAGAGTCAGTAATCAGGGGAGGGCAGGGCAGAACAGGAAATAATGGGTTCAAGCTTGATAAAGTTAGATTTCGATGTGATAAGCAAGTAATGGCTTCTCAAACAGGTAGACTAGTGGATGAAAGGAATAGGCTCAGTGATAAAGAGATAGTGGGTTTCAGGTTAATAGCCGTGGTGGTGGTGGTGGTGGTGGTAGTAGTAGCAGTAGCAGTAGTAGTAGTAGTAGTAGTAGTAGTAGTAGTAGTAGTAGTAGTAGTAGTAGTAGTAGTAGTAGTAGCAGCAGTAGCAGCAGTAGTAGAAAGGCAAACATGTAGAGTGGTGGATGAAAGATATAGGCTTGGTGGTAAAGAAATAGTGGGTTTTAGGTTAATAGCAGCAGTAGTAGTAGTAGTAGTAGTAGTAGTAGTAGTAGTAGTAGTAGTAGTAGTAGTAGTAGTAGTAGTAGTAGTAGTAGTAGTAGTAGCAGTAGCAGTAGTAGTAGTGCAAACCAGACGGCGTGCATGTGTACTTCAGCGAGATACATAAATCAAAACATTTCATAACAAACATCCGCAAAACACACAAAATAAAGAGCAATGATAAATAAAGACAATCGAATCCAGACACACAGACACTAAAACCACTAAACTGAATACACAACAACTCATCAATCTGTTTCTCTATTTATAAACACTACTAGTAACATAACGTGCTGCCCTACCACTAATAGCTGACCTAACCTAACCCAACCCAACCTAACCTAACCCAACCCAACGTAACCTTACCTAACCTTTCCTTAACCACAACCACCATCAATATTAATAACAATTTTGCCTCTTCTTTAACACTACTAGCTAACAACCCAACCTAACCAAATTCAATCTTTCTTTAACAAACACTAACACCATCACATTCAATAACAGCTTTACTTCTTATTCTAACCAACTCAACCTAACCTAACCCAACCCAACCTAACTTAATCTAACCCAACCTAACCTAACCTAACCACACTTGACCTTTCTTTAATAAACACTAACACCATAACTTTTAATAACAATTTTGCCTCTTATCCTAACCCAACCTAACCCAACTTAACCCAACCTTACTTCACCTTTCCTAACCTCCGTCACCATCAGTAACAATTTTGCCTTAGTAACAACCGGAGATGACACCACCACCACCACCACCACCACCACCACTACCACCACCACCACCACCACCACCACCACCACTGCCACCACCGCCTCCCTCTTGCGTAAGGCCCTGATAACACTCCTATAGGGGCGCCCTAGATAAGAGAGGCCAGTTGCGTTCACCAGGGCATCGCTACACGTGATTTTCTTCAAGGGTGTCACGTGGTGTATAGATCACTCGGCTCCGTTTCCTTCACCTGTTTTGTGGTGGTGGTGGTGGTGGTGGTGGTGGTGGTATATAGAAGTAATGGTGGTAGTAGTAGTGGAGGTGGTATTATTATTACTATTACTATTATTATCATTATAAGTAGTAGTAGTAGTAGTAGTAGTAGTAGTAGTAGTAGTAGTAGTAGTAGTAGTAGTAGTAGTAGTAGTAGTAGTAGTAGAAAGAAGAGAAGAGAAGAAAAGAGAAAGAAAAAACAGAGGAAAGACAAACAAAAGAAAAACGCAAGAACAAAAGAAGAAAATAACAAGGCAATCTTTTACCAAACACCCCCCAAAAAAAAAAAAATAAATAAATAAAACCGACAAAAAAAAAAAAAAATACACTAACAAACCAAACACAACCAAACCTAAAACCAACCAAAGCAACCACTGAACTCCTGAACCACTGAACCCTTAAGTACCATGACGGGTTTCCATATTCATTCTGCTTACTATTTGGTGATTTTATACAGCTTCAGAAACTTATGTGGGGATTAAAATAATGAAGCCTGTGGGCATTAATCTCCTCACCTCCACAGACCCTTACTAATGTCAATAAAATGGTCACACAAATATAAAAGTAAAAATGTGTCCCAGTACTGAAGGGGTTTTAACTTGATACCAGGGAAGCACAGGGGCAGGAGCAGCGAGAAAGGGACGTAGCACAATAATTAGTACGTGGAAGGCTAGAGAGAGAGAGCAATCCTATTCCATTACAGTGAAAACACGTACAATGAAGCTTGGCATGAGTATACACAGCTCCTCAGGCTCTTGTAGATTGAGTCAATATAGCCACTATGAGGGAAGCTATCATATTACCATTCTTGTGTGTGTTTTCTTTGATATATTTTTTTTCCTTGTCTGAATTAAAATCCTGGTTAATTTTCTTTCCAACACACACACACACACACACACACACACACACACACACACACACAACATTTCACAATTACACATACTCACACATCTCACAACTAAGTAAATACAACTAGATAAAACACACACACACACACACACACACACACACACACACACACACACACACACACACACACACACACACACACAAACACTTAGATTTTTTAATCACTGGTCAAATTATAAATTAATTTTCTTGCCTAATCTAACATTTTGCCTTACAATGAAGGACAAGCAAGTAAAATTAACCTTGCCTTCAACAAATGCAATTCTTTAGCATCTTGTAAAGTAAATTTCAATGTTAAATTTTAAGTATCTTCAATCATCAGATCTAGTTTCCCCTCTTCTATAAAAAAGATAAAAATAAATAAATCACTGAAGGGAGGATATACTGATGAAAAGCAAGTGTATTTTGGATTCAACACACACAGCCAAACACTGACCCACTCAGTTTCTTGTATATTAAAATACCATAACTGTTGAGTGAAATTACTGAGTATCCGTCCTTGAACTAATATCCACTTGACAATGAAGCAAGAATCACTATTACAATGAAGCCATGTATAAAAAGCCTTGTCTTTAATATAGTTCTTGAGTTTGTTGTAGACTTGGTAAATGTAATAAAGTCAAACTATATTTCACATTAGTTAATCTTTTTACTTTACAGTGAACCAACCATGATCATAAAAGAAAAAAAAAACTGTAACCAACCTTGTCTGTAACCCAAAGTTCTGAGTTACTTGTTGATTAAGTGAGTGTGCTGCCAATAATTGTAATGTAAAGCTTGTACTTCATATTCCATTACTTTTCTCAGTTCATAAGGAAAATATATCAAAACTACAATAAAAAAACACAATAAACCCTCAATTCAACACAAACTATTTCGACCTCAAGCAGAATAAAATAAAATCAATGTATCATAAAATCACAGTATTACCATTTGCCTTCCTGATCTTAACAACAGGTCACTCAACAACACCTCTCACAAACCTTAAATTCAACACAAACACTTTCTAAATTTCTTGGATAAACTTTAAAAGACTACAGAGGCACAAAAACTATCAAATTACTATCTTTCTGCCTTTTCAATTACTAAAAAGTCACTTAATCTTGGCACAACACACCATAAACCTTAACTTCAACACAAATATTTCTCATTAATTGCAGAATAAACTTTAAAAAACTGCTAAAATACAAAAATAGCATATTACAATTTTTCTCCCTTTTAAACTACTAAAAAATCACTTAATCTTGCCACAACACACTATAAACTTTAAATTCAACACAAACATTGCTTCATTAGCTGCAGAATGAACTTGAAACACTACTGAAATACAAAATCTAGCATATTATTACCCTTCTCCCTTTTAAACAACTCAAAAATCACTAAATCTTGGCACAAAACACTATAAACCTTAATTTCAACACAAACATCCTGGATTTCTTGGATAAACTTGAAACACTACTGAAGCACACAAACTATCATATTACGAGTATTACCCTTCTGCCTTTTAAACAACACAAAAAATCATTAAATCTTGGCACAACACACTATAAACTTTGCATTCAACACAAATATTTTTAAACTTTGCAAAAACTATATAAGAATAACTAATGAAATATAACAGCTATCACATTTTTACTATTCCTCTCCTTCACTAAACAAAACAAAACGCAGCCCTGACACAATACATCTCTTACATCCTGATTTCACCCCAACATTTCTCAACTTCCTGCAGAATTAACCAAGATCCTTACAGAACAGAACCATTACTACCTTTTGCTGTCTCTAAACTGCACAAAATATCAGTCCTAACACAAAACCTCAAATGATTCTTGAAGTCAGCAAAACTATTCATTTCTTGTCTAGCAGATAGATAAATAAATAAAAATGAAACAAAAACTATCAGTCACTATCATTCTTTCTTTTTTTCTAAATTACAAAAAGAAAGAAAAAAACCCTCATTCTTATAAACTTCTATAAACTTTAAATTCAACCTAAATACATCATTCCTTGTATTGCAGAAAGGCTATAACATTTTAGATACAAAACCACATTATTAACCTTTCACTTCCCAAAATATAGAAAAAAAGTTATCTATTTTCAACATACTGCACTCTATAACTGGAATTGCTACTTCCCATTCACCCTGAAACGCCCAATCAAACTTGACAAGCAGTGTAGGTGTCACTCAGAGCCTCAAACTTAAGCCTCAGGGGGATATAAACACAAGATACCTTCCTTACCAAAACTACTTTAAAATTTTCATCCATTTTTGCTGCCTTTCCCTCCCTTCTCTGTTATTTTCCTAATCTATCTTCTTTTTCTATAGATTTCTAACACATTATTAACCTTTCCACTTTCCAAAATATAGAATAAAGTGACAATATACTGCACTCTATGAACTTATGCATTGCTACCTCCCATCCACATTGAGACACATAACCAAACCTGACAAGCAGTGTAGGTGTCACTCAGAGCCTCAAACTTAAGCTTCACTGGGATACAAACACAAGATACCTTCCTTAGCAAACTACTTTCAGATTTATCCATTTTTTCCTGCCTTCCCCTCCCTTCTGTCATTTTCTTTACCTACCTTCTCTTTCTACAGTTTACAAGACATTATTAACGTTTTCCCTTACCAAAATAGCAAAACTACTTTCACACCATCCATTTTTCTTGCTTTTCCTCCTCCTCTGCCATTTTCTTTATCTTTTTTCTTTAATTTTCTTACTCTTTCTTTAGTTAATGATTTGAGTTTATGGTGTGTCTTAATGTTATGTATTTGTATCTTATGTCCTCCTTATTGTTTTGATATTAGTGTGTCTGTGATGTGTGGTGTTATTAGGGCCTCTATCTTGTATCCTTACTTTATTTTATTTTATTTAGTTTTTCTATTTATCCTAGTGTTTCTGTGATGTGTGTGTGTGTGTGTGTGTGTGTGTGTGTGTGTGTGTGTGTGTGTGTGTGTGTGTGTGTGTGTGTGTGTGTGTGTGTGTGTGTGTGTGTGTGTGTGTGTGTGTGTGTGTGTGTGTGTGTGTGTGTGTGTGTGTGTGTGTGTGTGTGTGTGTGTGTGTGTGTGTGTGTATATGTGTGTGTATATATATATATATATATATATATATATATATATATATATATATATATATATATATATATATATATATATATATATATATATATATATATATATATATATATATATATATATATATATATATATATATATATATATATATATATATATATATATATATATATATATATATATATATATATATATATATATATATATATATATATATATATATATATATATATATATATATATATATATATATATATATATATATATATATATATATATATATATATATATATATATATATATATATATATATATATATATATATATATATATATATATATATATATATATATATATATATATATATATATATATATATATATATATATATATGTGTGTGTGTGTGTGTGTGTGTGTGTGTGTGTGTGTGTGTGTGTGTGTGTGTGTGTGTGTGTGTGTGTGTGTGTGTGTGTGTGTGTGTGTGTGTGTGTGTGTGTGTGTGTGTGTGTGTGTGTGTGTGTGTGTGTGTGTGTGTGTGTGTGTGTGTGTGTGTGTGTGTGTGTGTGTGTGTGTGTGTGTGTGTGTGTGTGTGTGTGTGTGTGTGAATTCTACTGACTTCATTCTATCCTATCCTATTCATAACCTTTCAATATTTCACAATGTATCTATGTTCTATCCTTTCTGTACCCTGCTCTATTCTCTTTCTATTCATTTATACCTGTGCATAGTAGCTATAAAGAGAATCGCAGTTTGCTATCTAAGAAACACTATAAAAGCAATTAAGAATATTAATCTAAAAATGTTTATAATTTTTCCTGACCCACAATATTTAACTTCCAAGACATTTCTATAAATTATTACAAACTTTTAGATAGCACAAGGTCGCAAAAATCTAGGAAAACATCATCAATTCCTTTTAGTATTCAATCAGAAGTTTTTCCTACCCCTTCTCCTCCTCCTCCTCCTACTACAACTCCTATTACTGTTGCTGCTGATGCTACTGCTGCTAATACCCTGCAATGACAAGCCAGACTGCTGCTTTAAATAGTCTCGCCACATTTTGCAAGTAAGCTGTAAGTGATGTGGATTGAAAGAAAGACATGCTAAGTAGGGAATGATGCTGCAATATACATTTAGCCAAGTGACAACAATAACAATAACAGCAACAACAAAAACAACAATGGCAAAAACTGTATCTTGAAAATGTTGCCATAGTCTTGAATATCTAAATGAAACAATAATGGAAGCATGATTTTTCTTTTTTTTTTCCATCTTACCAGTAGCTTGTACATTCCTACTATCGTTCATTTGCCGCAATAAATCTTTGGTAGCCAGTTTTCTCTATGCTTCAGTCATGTTCTATCACGAAATACCAACACGAAATGAGAAAAGAAAGATGGATATTCATATAGACATGAATTATTACATACTTTTAGATAATACAAGGTCGCAAAAATCAAGGAAAACATCATTAATTCCTTTCAGTATTCAATCAAAATTTATAATCAAATTTTCACAGTAAAACCACAATAACGTGCAGAACAGAACAAATTTTTTTCCTACTCCTTCTCCTCCTCCTAATACAACTAGGAGACGAACTTCAATCTATCTTTCAATCCCCAAAGACTTAAAAACAACAAATCTTTAGTCACTTCACGATTCAGAATACAACGTTTTATCTGTTAATACCAAAGGAAAATAAAAATAAAAAAGAAATCCTGCCTTGACTCTCACTCCTTAATAAATCGAAGTCAACCTCATGTGTGTGTCAAAAACTGATGCTTAAACTAGAAGTAAATATGAGAAAATTACAAAAAAAAGCTTCAATTTATCTTTCACTTCCCCAAGACATTTTCTAGTCACCTCACTTCATGTCTCGGAGTGTGAATGTGAATAAGCCAGACTAAGCAAATGAATGAGACACAAGAAGGCTCAATTCATATCATCCTCAAGAAATATGATTCACCCCCTTCAATGAGTCAATGCGTTTGCTTGATCCTTTAGTACCAGGACGCTTTTTCATATTTATTTTGCTTACTATCTGACAATTTTATGCAGCTCCAGAAACTTGTGAAGAGTCAGGCCATTAATCTTCTGACCTCCATAGACAGTTCATAATGTCAATAAAATCGCATATCATACACAAAACTCTTGGTGAAAAAATGTATTCCAGTAATGAAGGGTTTAAAAAAGAATTGAACACATGACAAGATATCCTTCCATTTATCTTTCATCCCTTCAAAACACTTCAAAAAGTCTACGTTTCACTTCAGTTTACCTCTCAATTCCCCTTCACTTCAGTTTACCTCTCAGTTTCCCTTCACTTCAGTTTACCTCTCAGTTTCCCTTCACTTCAGTTTGCCTCTCAGTTTCCCTTCACTTCAGTTTGCCTCTCAGTTTCCCTTCACTTCAATAAACCTCTCAATTTCCCTTCACTTCAATAAACCTATCAATTTCCCTTCATTTCAGTTTACCTCTCAAATCACGCGTTCAATCTATCTTTCACCCCGCCCAGACACCTCTACTTCACTTCATGTCTAAGAGTGATGTTTAAATAAGAAAATAAGAAGGTAATTTGGGAAAACAATCCACTAAGTGATGATTTTAACCTACAAACATTAACAAATTGCAGATTCTGGTCAGTTATGTGGCGGATTGTTAAGTCTTGAGCTGTATTTCCTCCACTTGTGCTTATTTTCTACTCCATCCCCTGTTAACTGAAGCCTTGGGTGTGTGTGTGTGTGTGTGTGTGTGTGTGTGTGTGTGTGTGTGTGTGTGTGTGTGTGTGTGTGTGTGTGTGTGTGTGTGTGTGTGTGTGTGTGTGTGTGTGTGTGTGTGTGTGTGTGTGTGTGTGTGTCACAGTTTGCAGTGAAAGAATGAAGAAAAAGAGTATTTCAAGACATACCTTGAGAGAGAGAGAGAGAGAGAGAGAGAGAGAGAGAGAGAGAGAGAGAGAGAGAGAGAGAGAGAGAGAGAGAGAGAGAGAGAGAGAGAGAGAGAGAGAGAGAGAGAGAGAGAGAGAGAGAGAGAGAGAGAGAGAGAGAGAGAGAGAGAGAGAGAGAGAGAGAGAGAGAGAGAGAGAGAGAGAGAGAGAGAGAGAGAGAGAGAGAGAGAGAGAGAGAGAGAGAGAGAGAGAGAGAGAGAGAGAGAGAGAGAGAGAGAGAGAGAGAGAGAGAGAGAGAGAGAGAGAGAGAGAGAGAGAGAGAGAGAGAGAGAGAGAGAGAGAGAGAGAGAGAGAGAGAGACCACACTAAGCTCTTGCATGACAAATTCCTTTTAAATAGAGAGCAAAGAAACGAGAATGATGTGGCAGACTAGACTAGAGGTATTTTTATCCCTCCTCTCTGCTCTTAACCACCCACACTTCTCCTCCTCTTCCTCCTCCTCCTCCTCCTCCTCCTCCTCTTCTCTCACTGTCAATGGCCCCAGTAACAAACCAATCCATGTAGCAATCCAATATTTTAACGTTTACGCTTGAAATCCTCTCTTTTGCAAACTAGTCACTAATTTTCCTCCTCCTCTCCTCCTCTCCTCCTCCTCCTCCTCCTCCTCCCATCTTTCAATGCTCATTACATGAATCCTTACACAAATTCATCCTAACCTCCTCCCTTTTATAGAATATTGTCTAAAATAAATAAATAAAAAACACCAGAGATAAGCTTAGGCCTACATAAGCCTATTCAAAAAGCTAGACTTCCACATTTCATAATTACTGTTAAGTCCATTACAGCCTACCACGCCTATGATGCACTTTAGGCCTATAGACGTACTGAAACTTGTTATTTATTGTTAGTGCATCTTCTAGGTCTATTTGAGCCTATCTGAAATTAACTAAAGGATTTGATGTGATGTAATGATACCTGTGTTTTTAATGCAAGAGAAGCTGGGCAAAGGTAACAAAAAATTTAAAAAAGGCCCACTTGATTGCCAGTTCCCTGAAAGATAATAAGAGTGTCAGAAATGAGGGACAAATGTCTTGAACCCTCCCTGTTAAAATAAGTCAACTCGTAGGAAGATGGAAAATACAGAAGCTAGTAATTACCCTCAGTCTCTGCTTATAAACAGCCTATAAAAATAAGCAGGCCTATATCAGATTAACTAGTTGAATGTGATCAAACAATATCTGCGCTTTATAACTAAGATTTGTAACAGCCTATACAGGGCTTAGATGAAATAAAGGAAAATTTTTAATGATTAGGCCTACTTTAAGGGGTTTGAAATCTATTAGAGCCTATATAACAGTGGTCTTAACCCCTGGGTCGTGACCCAAAGTTGGGTCGCCAAGCCATTTTATTGGGTCGCTAAGGGATTGCAGAAAATAATTATTTTCCCACTACAAATATATTATAATAATAACTAAAATCATGATGCATTGTTTTAGGATTCTAAGTAGACCATGATTAAACAAAAACTCCAAAGCAGTAAATTTATTTGAAGTGTAAAGAATCTCCCATACCCAACAAGACATCTGCCTCTTAAACGTAATCGTTGGCGGAGGTGGAGGGTGTATAGGAGGGAGCAGAGTGGAGGACAATTTGTATATCTATGTAGGCTTGGGTCGCGATGGTTGATTTGTGCAAGATTTTGGGTCGCTGCCAAAAAAGGTTAAGAACCACTGCTATATAAGGTAAAGCAATTTGTCTCAGTCTATACAGCCTATGTGAAGAAAGGGAGGATTTTTGAACAAGGAGGCCTATTTTGAGGATTTATATATTAGTCTATACGAAGCAAACTCAAACGCTTGTGTGCCTAAAAAATGCCACAATCTAAAAAGAAAAAGCCTATAAATTGTCTCAGCCTAAAAATGATCAACCAGACCAGTCAAAAGCCTAAAAAATCTTAAATAAAAAGGCCTATATACACGCCTAGGTACATTTTCTTTGATCTAAAAGCACAAGACCTTCCCCTAACACTTAAAAAAACAGTCTATGAATTGTTTCAGCCTATAAATCATCACTCATCCCAGTCACAGCCTAAAAAAATCTTAAGGCCTATGTACATTTTTCTTTCATCTAACAGTACAGACCTTCTCCCCTACCACTACTACGGCCTAAGGATCCGCAATAAAAACAGCCTATATAAATTTCCTTTGATCTAACACTGCCTCTCATTATACCCATCTGGCACGGCCTACTAGTGTCAGCCTATGAGAAATATGGCGAAGTTTGTCTGACGAAGCACTACAAGAGAGAATTCTGACGTGTGTTTGTGTCAATTCCTCTTCACCAAAGCACCGCCACGCTTAGTGAAAAAAAATGAACCAAGTGTGAGGAAAAGGATGAAAAGTGAAGGTAACGTAGTGATGAGTGGCTAGGGAAATGCTACGTGAGTTTCTGGGTTTCTTGCGTGTTGAGTTTCTCGGGTAAGTTTCTAGGGAGGTTTGTAAGGAGAAGCAGGCAAGAAGTGGAGATTCTAGGGTGCTTGTGACGTGTGGGGGAAGTTTGTAAGGAGGTTTCTAGGGAGAGTTTGTCAATGAGGTGTTTCCAGGGTGATTTTGTAAGGAAAGTGGTCTCGAGTGAGTATGAAGTGTATTTGAAAGAAGGCGAGTCTGACAGAAGAGTTTGAAAGAAGATAAGTTTTCAAGAGGGTAAATTTGAAAGAGAATAAGTTTGAAGGAAGAGTTTCAAGACATTAGCAGTTTCAGAGAAGGGAAATTTGAAGAGAACGTATTTCAAAGAAGCTAAATTTGAAAGAAGGTGAAAGAAGATCACCAAAGAAGATGTGTTAGAGAAAGAAGGTCAAATTACAAAGATAAAAATCATAAAGGCTGAACTTGAAAGCTACGATGAATCAGTACAAAACGAGATGAGTAAGTGAAAGCACGTGTGTGTGTGTGTGTGTGTGTGTGTGTGTGTGTGTGTGTGTGTGTGTGTGTGTGTGTGTGTGTGTGGGAAGATGAGTCTGTGAGATAAAGTGAAGGTGTAGAGATGTAAAGAGGCGAGCAAGAAGAGGCAAAGAGGAATCCATGACACCAATCCATTTATAGTCGAGGCTTGGTGGTGATGGTGGTGGTGGTGCCAAGTCACTAATATTCCTGTATCCATCTCTGGACGCTTTTTATTCACCCTCTATTGCACCAAAGCATCTCAGCAAGTCTCTCTTTTTGTGAAGCAAGTTAAAAATAGACCTGCCTCCTCTCCTACCTGTCATTTCACCCTCTTCACCTGCCAACTTATGCACAATGCTCTGTTTTTTTCCTTTTTTTCTGTTTTCTTATCCTTCTTTCACTCTTGATATTCTACCAAAAGTTAAAAAAATGATAAATTATGGAATAGTTTAACACCATAACTTTTCACTACAAGAAGGAATAAGTAATAGACAAGCTGTGTTTTTACTATCATTACTCTTTCTTTGTCTTTTAATCTTATCCTTTTACTCTTGATATTCCACCAAAAAAATATGATAAACTGAGATAACTTAACACCATCATAACTTTTCACTACAAGGAGGCAATACGTAATAGACAAGCTGTGTTTTTGCTATCATTATTCCGTCTTACTCAGAAATAGCATGATTTTTCTCCCCCTCTCTCTTGGTCTACTTGTAAGAGAGGGAGTTTGTTGGATAAGTTATAGTAATACGTACATAGACTTGAGCTACACCTTTCATACACTTCTCATACAACCTGGCTATACATTCTCCTTCCTTCTGGTCGACTCGTCAAAGAGAGATGGGTCGTTAAATCACGTTACAACATTTCACAGACTTGAGCTCCATCTTTCACACACTTGCTGCTACATGGCTATTCATTCCTCTCCTATTTTTAGCCTACCAGTGAAAGGAAGTCTTATTATTACTCCTATTGAACTAAAAAGCAGAGCGGTTAATAAATATGACTTACTTTCAATCACCAGTAGATATCTTTAAAAAATTAGTATTATTAGAAATCCTTAGAGTTTTACAGAGGGTATACTGAGAACTCTGCCTAACTAAATTGCTATTAACTCCTCTATTTTTAGCCTACCAGTGAAAGGAAGTAGTCTTATTATCATTCCTATTGAACTAAAAAGCAGTGTGATTAATAAATATGCCTCCTACTTTCAATCACCAAGGAACATGCAATTCAAGTAGGCCTGTTTTTCTTAATATTTTTTGTCCTTCGCTAGTTTCCCTCTTGCATTAAAAAATTAAAGCTTAAATTGAATATTATCAGAAATCTTTCGAGTTTTACAGAATGCATACAAAGAACTCTCTCTGACTAACTTGACTCGTCTGTTCCATTGCCTATAAATAAACAGCAAGGACAGTTTCTATTTTGAACGCTGCTATAGAGTTTCTGGGTCAACGAGGTAGAGGTAAGGAAGAGGTGACAACACTGCTACAAGTCCTCAGAATCAATGTTTTCAGTGTATCTGTCAGTGCCATTCTGGTTTGCTGTCATCAATCACTGTCTAAGTTTGCGAGCTCTCTACATGCAGTCTGGTGTATGTGAATTACTTGTGAAATCTTTAATTTATTCACTATAGGACATTTTTTTTCCATAACTATTCTTTTTGTGCTACATTATCTTAGTTTTATAGTGAAGGAAAGACAAAAATAATCAACTATTTCTCCTTTTTTGTGCCTCCATGCGAGAGAGAGAGAGAGAGAGTAAATGAGTGTGTGTGTTTCACTGTTTGATCTGCTGCAGTCTCTGACGAGACAGCCAGACGTTACCCTACGGAGCGAGCTCAGAGCTCATTATTTCCGATCTTCGGATAGGCCTGAGACCAGGCACACAAACACACACCGGGACAACAAGGTTACACCTCCTCGATTTACATCCCGTACCTACTCACTGCTAAGTGAACAGGGGCTACACGTGAAAGGAGACACACCCAAATATCTCCACCCGGTCGGGGAATCGAACCCCGGTCCTCTGGCTTGTGAAGCCAGCGCTCTAACCATTGAGCTACCGGTGTGTGTGTGTGTGTGTGTGTTCTAGCAAAGAGTTCATGTGGCACTCAGAGATGGCTTTAGGATTTGAGATGATTTCAAAAGCATTCTCCATACAAAAATATCAATAGCCTTGCACAAATTTCATGTCCACATTATAAAAACCCATGAAAGTTCAAAAGAATATTATGAAAATGTACAAAACAGCAGAATATCCTCTTAAGATTAGTCAATGCCACACAAAGTCCTTGATGTAGATTTGTACCCTAACTAAAATGTTCCTGAAGTACATAGTGTTACTTAGATGAATAACCAGATGTCCTTGTGTCCTGTATAAAACTGAGATTGAATAGCGATACTGAAGGAGAATGAATGGACAGAATGAAAGCGTCTGAACAAATAATTAAGTTGTGATTGAAGATGTGACTGAATAGCGATACTGAAGAAGAATGAATGGACAGAATGAAAGCTTCTGAACAAATCATTAAGTTGTGACTAAAGATGTGTAAGTAAATGAACTGCACATAATCTTGTCCTGTACAAAACTGAGATTCATCATGTATGTTGTGACTGAAGATGTGAGTGAATAGCGCTAGTGAAGGTTAATGAATGGACAGAATGAAAGCTTCTGAACAAATCATTAAGTTGTGATTCAAGATGCGTGAGTAAATGACCTACACATAACCTTGTCCTGCACAAAACTAAGCAATTATTAGGAAGCGTACATAGGCCCATCCATATTAACCCTGTAATTTATAGCAAGTAAAGATGACACATGATTCTTAAAAAAACTATGGAATTATTGTTGAGTATGTACAGTATATAGGCCTATGAATTCTGACTATCCACATAACCTTGGAATTTATATCAAGTAAAGAAGACACATGAATCTCAAAAACTATGGAATCATTGTTGAGTGTATGTACAAAGGCCTATCAATTCTGACTATCCTTATAACTTTAGAAGGCCTATCAATTCTGACTATCCTTATAACTTTGGAAGGCCTATCAATTCTGACTATCCTTATAACCTTGGAATTTATATCATGTAAAAACACACAAATCTAAAAAAAAACTATGCATTTATTGGAATCTACATAAGCCTATCAGTTCTAACTATCCATATAACCCTGGAATTGAAATCAAGTAAAGAGAAAATAATCTCCAAAAACTATGCAAATATTGTTGAGTGTATGTACATAGGCCTATGAATTATGACTATCCTTATAACCTTGGAAGGCATATCAATTCTAACTATCCTTATAACCTTGAAGGCCTATCAATTCTGACTATCCTTATAATCTTGGAAGGCATATCAATTCTGACTATCCTTATAAACTTGGAAGGCCTATCAATTCTGACTATCCTTATAATCTTGGAAGGCCTATCAATTCTAACTATCCTTATAACTTTGGAAGGCCTATCAATTCTGACTATCTACATAACCCTGGAACTTATATCAAGTAAAGAAGACAAATGAATCTCAAAAACCATAGAATTAATGTGCTTAGGCCTATCAGTTCTGACTATCCATAAAACCCTGGAATTTATGTCAAGTAAAGAAAACAAATGAATCTCAAAAACTATGGAATTAATGTGGAGTATATGTACATAGGCCTATCAAATCTGACTAACCTTATAACCTTGGAAGGCCTATCAGTTCTAACTATCCATATAACCTTGGAATTTATATGAAGTAAAGAAGACACATGAATCTCAAAAACTATAGAATTAATGTGCTTAGGCCTATCAATTCTAACTATCCACATAACCTTGGAATTTATATCAAGCAAAGAAGACATGAATCTCACAAAGCTGTAGAATTATTGTTGAGTGAATGTACTTAGGCCTATCAATTCTGACTATTCACATAACCCTGGAATTTATATCAAGTAAAGAATCTTAAAAACTATGGAATTGATGTTGAGTATATGTGCATAGGCCTATCAAATCTAACTATCCATATAACCCTGGAATTTATATCAAGAAAACAAATGAATCTCAAAAATTATGGAATTAATGTGCTTAGGCCTATCTATTCTAACTATCCACATAACCTTGGAATTTATATCAAGCAAAGAAGACATAAATCTCAAAAAACTATTAAATTATTGGCATATGTAGTACCTAACCTAACCTGTACATAAGCTTATCAGTTCTAGCTCCATCATCATAACACAGGAATTAAACTAAGCCAGCAGAGTCAGTGTTGGATTAAAGCACCAGTCCAATGCAGAACTGTGGGAACCAGGTACTGTGTGACCCAGGTAATGTCAGGTCAGATAAGAGTGTGAGCCAGGTAATGTCAGGTCAGATAGACAGATAGTGTGTGAGCCAGGTAATGTCAGGTCAGATAGACAGATAGTGTATGAGCCAGGTAATGTCAAGCCAGATAGTGTGTAAGCCAAGTAGTGTCAGGCCAGGTACTGTGAGAGCTAAAAACTGCTTGAGCCAGGTAGTGTGTAAGCCAGGTAATGTCAGGCCAGGTACTGTGTGGGCTAGGTAATGTCAGGCTAGATACTGTGTGAGCCAGGTACTGTGTCAGGCCAGGTAGTGTGTGAGCCAGGTATTGTCAGTGGAGCTCCGGTGAGGCTAATGAAGTACTTGATTTCAAAGCATAATTAGTCTGCAGTGACTGTCCATTAAGTTCACTCCTCACAAGGGCTTTATCAGCGTGTGGGTGTGGCTGCCCGCGCACTACAAGGGAAATTCATTAGCACATCTTGATCGGAGTCCTCATGACAAAGTGTTGGTGAATCAGACTTGACAGGGAGGCGCTACAGAAAGTCTTGGTGTTACTGATCCTGATGGTTGTCCAAACACTCAATTTCCTTCCCTCCCACCCTGCCTCCCTCAGCCTCTACACCCCTCTACACTTTTCCCGCCCCCGTTTCTACTTTCCTACAGTCTGCCTCTCCTACTTCTACGTTTCATAATTGTCCCCCATGGCCTCTCTCAACATTCGCCCTGCCCCCATTCTCTTCACCACTGCCCCTCCTCCTCCTCCTCTTCGCCCCAGCTTCCACCCCCCTCCCCGCAGAACACTTCCCACAGGTAATATCTGCTCCCTCACATCTCCCATGCTCCCAAACACTTCCACAGATATGATAATGATAGGTGGTCATGGGAGTGGTGGTGGTGGTGGTGGTAGTTGTCGAGGGCGGCAGCGGCAGTGGTGGTGGTGATGGTGGTGGTAGTGGGCGTAGGGCACCAGACGGCCGCCAGGGCTGCCAACCCTCGCGACCCGCCCGCTCACAGCCTTCCATTCCTATCACGTGGTCCTTAGGCCTAGCGGCGCCACGGCCGGCTTTTCCCGCCGCCCAAACTCGTCCTGCAGGCACGCCACGCCCGGCCTGACGCCTCGCCCTGGCCAGGCCGAGCCACAGCACGCCCACGAGGTGACACATTCAATTATAAGCCGCCAGGAGACGGCACACGGTAATTACGGCCTCTAACACAGGCCTGTCTGGGATCAATTCGGTATTGATTTTTCGGGTGCAGCCTCACCCTGGCCGCGCCGCCTCGCCTCGCCCCATCATGCAAGCCCCACACCCTGCCAGCCCATGCCTGCTGCCCTCAGTCACACCACACCATACCACACCACTCCACACCACCACCACCACCACCTCCTTGCACCATTAGGTCATCAATTACATAAGACGTCAGCAGGAAGTACAGGAATTCCACCACCACTGGTCTGGTGCTGGCCCGCGGGCGTGCTGGCTGCCCCAAGGCCTAGCCATACGCCAGCACGCCCATCACGGGGTGACAATCAGGAAATAGAGTGATGCCAGGGTGTCAGCATGTCCCGGCCCTCACCGGTAGGCTTGTCTGCTTGCTGGCTGTCATGCGCGGCGCGGCTTACGCCCTTCTGCCACCCACCACCGTTTTAATTTTCCCGCCTAATACTTTCAGTGGCTGGATTCACTGCCACCGAGGCTTGTGTTTCACCGAGGGGCGTCCCTTGGTGCCCCGGCGAGGCACAGCCATCAGGTGACGCCTTGCAAAACATCAGATATGACCCCAACGGAAATGTACACGCTCGCGCACCGCCACCCCGGTAGGCCTAACATTCCAGCCTGCCTTGCCGCCAGGAGGCCTGCCCCACATAGACCCGGCTTGCACATACATCCGGCGTGCCCCTGGAACCCGTAGCTATGCATGGAGCAGTGAAATAAACAGTACTTTGAGGTGTTAAGTGCAATGTTTACACCAGGAAGCCCGCCCCTCCGGAGGCCATATTGGAGCACCTCCTTCCTAGCTGTGGCCTGAGCGCCGCCCTCCCAGCCCGTCCGCCGCTGCTCGCGCTCACCCCAAGCACTCCACACTTGTGTCCACCTACCGTTCAGTTCCTGGATGGCTCTGTCGATCCCTGTCTGGTCCTGGCAGTCCACGAAGGCATATCCACCCCGTTTCACAAGCACGTTAGTCGCACTCACTCCCTGCTCGGAGAAGAGCTGTCGCAGAGTCCCTTCGTTCACGTCTGTCGGAAGGTTTCCCACGTACAGTTTGGACATCATTGTGACTGGGCGGGTTGGGGATGGCACACTGAGGGAGGGTGATGGGGAATCGTTCACTGGTTGGGCTATTGCAGGTAGGAATGGTAGGTGGGGCGGTGTGGGGACCGAGATGTGAGCGGCAACACACACTTGTTTCCCTGCTTGCCGGCCGCCGCTGACTTATCACGTGGGCGGGGCGGCCAGCCGGGTGGGCGGGGCGGTGCTGGGGAGGGGGGGAACCATCAGCCAGCCCTCCAAGCCTCGTGATTGGTCAGCCTCTTGAAGCGCATTTCTGATTGGTCCCGCAGCCCCCAGCCTGTCGGAATATCTGCCAATGGGTGCGAGGGACAGCTGGCCACGTGACCCGGGGAGAGTTACTGCCGCTGTCCTCATTGGCGAAATTCATCCCAACTGGCAAAAAAATGACAAATTCTAGCATACACAATGCCCTGCCGCACTGCCTACCTACGCCTATGAGCCTATAGGCCTTAGTAATAATTTAGTAAGTGGCGGGAAGGGAGCAAAACAAGCATAAAAATTGAGGCGAGAGGCTGCGAGGGAGAGCGAGGAGCGTCACCCCCGGCCCGGCTGCCTGTCCGCCACTCCCTCGCCGCGCATGTCCTGGTGCACGGCCAAAAAAACGCTATAATTACTGGCTGGGCGAGTGTCAGCTATTTTTGTGATATTCATAAAAAACACTAGCCTCTATAGAACTGACCCAAGCCCTTCCCGCTGGCCACACGCCCTCGCGCCGCCCCGGAACAGGTGTCCAAACTGACTCACTGACTGCTTGTTGCCTGCCTGCCTGCCTGCCTGCCTGCACCATCCCTGCAGCCTCCACCCCTGCCAGCCCTTACGTAACTCTGCCTGTGTCACGTCCCCTCTGCAATGTTCACTGTGCCCACGTGTTGATTAATTAAATAAGCCACTTGGTGAAACGTGGTGGTGTGTTGAAAGGCCCTGAGGAGTGACGTGACGAGGTGACGAGGTGATGAGGTGATTCCAAGGGTGCTTACTCGTGTGGTGGTGTCATGTCAGCCTCGTGGGTGCTGTGTGCCTTCATTAACGTCAGGTGGTACTCATAAAAGTGTGCTTGTGCTTGCTTGATTGTTGAAGCTACCTGACACAAGCACACCTGAGTTAATTAGGTGCAGGTGAAGAATGACGCGTTACTATTGGAATGATAACAATAGTAAGCTTAGATACACTTAAATGTTTATACTAATACCTTTCAAGAAATAAACAGGTACATTTTACAAACTTAATTTCACAACCCAATTAGTTTTTTTTTCTCTTGTTATCACCATTTAATAATCTCCCCCCCCCTCTCTCTCCCTCTCTCTCTTTCTCTCTTTCTGTCTCTTACTTTCCCTCTCCTTTTCTCTCCCTCTCTACCATATAGTTTGTTGTGAGTCTCAGCACCACAACAGACAACGCAGGACAAGGCAGCTTTAACACGCCTTGTCCTGACACACTTCTGAAGCCTTAAGGAGGTGGCGGAGGAGGAGGAGGCGGCGGCGGCGATGGTGGTGGTGGTGGTGGCAGTCTTGTTAATACTGTATGTGGAGTAGCGTGGTGGTGGTGGTGGTGGTGGTGGTGGTGAGTACTTCTCATGTGGAGTGGAGT
Organism: Portunus trituberculatus; assembly: GCF_017591435.1. NCBI lineage: Eukaryota > Metazoa > Arthropoda > Malacostraca > Decapoda > Portunidae > Portunus > Portunus trituberculatus. The sequence goes on along the minus strand of NC_059287.1, from coordinate 14,732,131 downwards.
GGATAAGTGTGAGGTGGTTACAGGTGAAGGGAAAAATTGTGGTGTAGGAATGACTGTTGTTGTTGTTGTTGTTGTTGTTGTTGTTGTTGTGTGTGAAAGGTATATTATTTTTTTTTTATTATTTTTCCTAACCTCTTTTTTTTACTGACTAGACAGGACACATGAAGGAAACGAACACAAATACTGACTAAAAAAATAATAAATGAATAAGTAAATGTGTAATAAAAATAAAATAATGTATAAAAAAGTCATTAAACTGACACTTCCTTTTTACATCACAGGCATCTCTCTCTCTCTCTCTCTCTCTCTCTCTCTCTCTCTCTCTCTCTCTCTCTCTCTAAAAAATATCCTCTATCTATATTCATAAAAGTCAATACACTCAAACATTTATTTTATTTTTGCTTGTAATGAATAATATAAACTGACAGACTAATTAACGGCCCTGAACACACACACACACACACACACACACACACACACACACACACACACACACACACACACACACACACAAGAGGAGAGGCCTACCAATCGATACAAAATCCAATAGTATTCCTCTCTCTCTCTCTCTCTCTCTCTCTCTCTCTCTCTCAGAAATCAACGTATAAAGATGAAAAAATACCCTTATAAGCATTAATGTCTAGGACCCTTTAGAAAACCAACCTATACACCCTTAGGACCAACACACCCTTAGAAACCATTAAACACCTTTTTATAACCAACAAATACCTTTAGAAACCATTAGACACTCTTCAAAACCTGTAATCACTTTAAAAAACACTACAAACACCCTTAGAATCCTGCACACACCTTAACAATCCAGGAAACACTCTTATAAATGCCATAGAACATCCTCTTAAGGAGTATCAGAACCCACAAACACAGCTAGAACACTATTAAAACCCAATAAAACTCACTAGAACCTTTCAAATATTATGAAAATCTCTCAAACTCTTATAACTGCCATAGAACACCCTCTTAAGACTATCAGAACCCATTAAAATCTCTCAAACATAGTAAATACCTTTTTAAACCCAAAAATAACTAATTTCTATCTTCCAAGCACTATCAGAACCCCAAAACACCATCAGAACACCTTAAGAGTCTCACAAATACCATTACAACACCCCAAAAACACTAGAACCTTTAACACACAATCAGAACCCTTTAAACACCACTACAACCCACACAAACACTCTTATAACTAAACTCGAACCCCTTATGAAGCTTCCAACACTCCTGTAAACCCGTACAAACAGCATGAGAACCCCTGTAGGTCAATCAAAGGGCATGATGGACAGAAGGGTGTGGCGGACAGCACTTGCGGGATGGAGAGTGGTAGGTAACGACTAACTGAATGCCAAGCTGTCAGTCCTCCGCCACTGGGCATTAATTAAGCCAGATCAGGTAGGAATACAAAGGGTGACTGTTTCTCTTACATATCCCTTCGTTTTCCTTCCCTTTGAATTGTTTTTATCATTGCCTTTTCCCTTTCTTTTTCATTATTTGCGCTTTTCTTCCTCGTTATTCTCTTCTTGGTCTTGTTCTGTTGGTTTTGTTTATTCTTTTCCCTTTGTTTTCCTTCCCTTGTCTTCTCTTACGTTTGTTTTTTCTCCTTGCTTTTTCCTATTTTCGCTTTTTTCCCTCGTATGTTTTCTTTCTGGTCTTGTTCTGCTGGCTTTTTAGATTCGTGACTATTTTTTTATCATTTTTCTCTTCGTTTTCTTTGCCTTTCCTTGTCTTACCCTTGTTTTTTTTTTTTTATTTCTTATTTCTTTCTTTTATCTTCGCTGTTTTTCCTCTTCTCTTCCTGGTCTTGTTCTACTGGCTTCGTATATTCTAGTGACTATTTCGACATTCTTCTTTCGTTTTTCCTTCTCTTTGCCTTGTTTTACCTTTTTTTTTTTCCTTTTTATTTCTCATCTTCGCTTTCCTCCCTCTTCTCTTTTTTGGTCTTGTTTTGTTGGCTTTGTAAATTTTCAGTAATTATTTCGATTTTGTTCTTTCGTTTTTCTCTTCCCTTTGCTCTTTTACTCTTTTCTTTTCTTTATTTCGCTTTCCTCCCTTCTATATTCCCTTCCTGTTCTTGTTCTGTTGGCTTTTCTTTCGTTTTTCTTCTTCATATTGTCTTTTCCTGTTTCTTTCCTGTTGTTTTGACCTTTCCTCTCGTTTTCCTTCCTTTGTCTTTTTCTTTCTCATACATTCTTTCATCTTGTCTTGTCCTGTTGTTTTCCTTCTTCTTTATATATTTTCTCCCTTTTCGTGTTTCCTGTTCTAACAAATGTCTTTCTGCTTCTATTTTTCCTTTCCTTTTCATTCTCTTCAATATTCTGCTTCTCCTTTTCCTCTTTTCCTTCTGTCTTGTGTCCATATTTCCTTCATTATTCCTTCCTCGTGGTTCAAATTAACTACTGAATTTCTGGGTACTTTGAAGGCCTTGAGGTGTGTGTGTGTGGGGGGGGAGGGAGAATTGATGTGGTGTGTTGGTGGGATACTGTCTCTCTCTCTCTCTCTCTCTCTCTCTCTCTCTCTCTCTCTCTCTCTCTCTCTCTCTCTCTCTCTGTCTGTCTTCACATATGGTAAATTTATGTGTGTGACATTCGCAATGGGAAAAAGAGGAAAAATAAACAGAGATAGATAGATAGATAGATAGATAGATAGATAGATACAAACAGACAGATAGATAGATAAATTGATAGATGGATAGATAGACAGACAGACAGACAGACAGAAAGACAAATAGATAGATAGACAGATAGACAGACAGACAGATAGATAGACAGATGAATAGATAGATAGATAAACTGATTAAGACAAATAGAAAATAAAGAAAACACTTACTATTTGATGTGTTTTGCCGAGTTCTGTAAAAAAAAAATCAATAAAATAAGCAAAAAGAAATGATTATACACAAAATTAACGCATTTCTTTATATCGAGAGAAAGAGAGAGAGAGAGAGAGAGAGAGAGAGAGAGAGAGAGAGAGAGAGAGAGAGAGAGAGAGAGAGAGAGAGAGAGAGAATATCCATCTTGCAAAAAAATATCAAATTACTATACATTTCTTAGACTATTATAAAAAAAACAAAGAAAAGGAAAAACTGAAGGGAAACAAAGGAAAAATAAACCATGTATGTGAATTTTCCCTTTCCATCCTTCCCCTTTCCCTCGTGGCATTGTTTCCTGCATATTTTCCTGCAACAATAGTGAACAATGAGGGGAATTGACTCTTCTTGCTGGTGTATGTAGAGGGGAAGAAGAGAAGGTGGTGGTGGTGGTGGTGGTGGTGGTGGTGGTGGTGGTATACTGTTACTGTTACTATTACTACTACTACTACTACTACTACTACTACTACTACTACTACTACTACTACTATACTACTGCAACCACTACTACTACTACTACTACTACAACTATTACTATACTACTACCACTTTTACTAATGCTACTGCTACTACAACAACAACAACAACTACTACTACTACTACTACTACTAAACTACTACCACTAATACTACTACTATTATATTACTACCACTTTTACTACTACTGCTGCTGCTACTACCACTACTACTACTACTACTACTACTACTACTACTACTACTACTACTACTACTACTACTACTACTACTACCATAAGAATAATAACTGTAATAATAAAAGCTTATGAGGAAAAATAATAATAGCAAACATATTTCTTGTCAATAAAATGAATAAATCAATCCATGTATATGAAATTATGAGCATGTAACTTAATATTTAGTGTTACTCCTTCCACTGTTGCTGTTGTTGTTGTTACTATTGCTTCTTGTATTTCTGCTCATACTTCAACAACAACAACAACAACAACAACAATAACAACAACAACAACAACAACAACAATAACAATAACACCACCAGCAGGAACAATCAATCAATCAATAACAACAACAACAAAAACAAGAAGAGCAAAATTAATTAAGAACAATAATAACAACAACAACAACAACAGCACTCAATCAATCAATCAATCAATAATAACAACAACAATAACAGCCTAACTTTTCTTCAATTACAGGAACTTTTTAATACAATTTCAAACATTAACAACAACAACAACAACAACAACAACAAGTCTCCATCACCACCAGACATTTTTTTTCGTGAATTAAGGAAAAAGGAAAAACTATTCATTTATTAATAAAAAAATACTTTCCTCTTGTCCTGATAAGAAGAAAAGTTGTGATTATGAGAGAGAAGAGAAGAAAAAAAGGATGAAAAATAGAAAAAAAAGGAAAAAGAAAAGGAATTATTGATGTTATTGTCTATAAAAGAAGCAACAATTAATGTGAGAATAACTTGGCCTATATTCCGAGCTGTATTTCAATTTGCACCTTAAAAATCCCAGTAATAATTTATCCTCCATGATTAAGATGAAAATGTTAATGGTTTGTTCTTTTCTACTTGTATTAATTTTTGCTCAATTATTTGTAGCAGTTATAAATATGTAATGATGGAGGTTAATTATATAAGTATGCTCTCTCTCTCTCTCTCTCTCTCTCTCTCTCTCTCTGTGTGTGTGTGTGTGTGTGTGTGTGTGTGTGTGTGTGTGTGTGTGTGTGTGTGTGTGTGTGTGTGTGTGTGTGTGTGTGTGTGTGTGTGTGAAATTCAAAACAAAACCCAGAGAGAGAGAGAGAGAGAGAGAGAGAGAGAGAGAGAGAGAGAGAGAGAGAATCCCTATCTACCTACCTACCTCCCTACCTATATAACCACCACATGCATCATCTCCCCCACTCTCTGTGCCCGAGTCAACAGAGCACGTGGCAATGGTAAGCCGCTGGGGTGTGTTGGGCAGTTAGCGTCCACCTCTGCACTGCCCACCTCCTCACCCTCCTACCCACCCCACCTTCCCACTGCCCCTCTCCCCCTGCGTCCCTCCCTGCATCCACACTTCTTCCTCTCCCTCTTACTCTCCCCCTGTTCCTCTCATTAATGTATTTCTAACAATTCTTTTTAACATTCTTCCTAATTCTAACACCACGAATTGCCTTTCCCTGCGTCGCCTAAACTTATGTACCGTGACGCGTTTCCACATTCATTCTGCCTTACTATTTGGTGATTTTATACACCTTCAGAAACTCATGCGAGGGATTAGAATAGTGAAGACTGTGGCCATTAATCTTCTGATCTCCATAGACTCTTCGTAATGTCAATAAAATGGTCTAATCATACACAAATCTCAAGGTAAAAATGTGATCCAGTACTGAAGGGGCTCAACACTTTGCTCTCTCATCACTATTTTCCAAGGCCATAGGGATGATTAGAATGGTTCTCACGAATGGTTCTCCTGTTTATACTGTAGAAATTTCGTTTATCTGTCCTCAGAATAGCAAAAATAGCCTCAAAACACGTGTCATTTCAAGTAGAGCTTTGTGAAAGTGTGTAAGTGTGGTGCAGAAATGGTTTAGAATATAGTGCTTCTATTTTTCAAGGCTATAGAGATGATTGGCCCAGTTCTCAAGAGTGTTTCTCCTGTTCATATTGTAGAAATGTCCAATCTGTCACTAAACTGTAAAAAACATCCTTAAAAATCCTTGTAACTTCAACTACAGCAGAGCCTTTGATAAGAGATTACGTTTGGGCACATAAATGTTTCAAAATAGCATTGTAGTTTTCAAGGTCACAGATATGATTAGCCTGGTTCCCACGAATATTTCTCCTGTTGCTAACGTAGAAATCTCGTGTCTCGTGTCACTAGAAACGTAAACAGACCATTAAAAACCTGTGTAACTTCAAAAATATACTCCAGCTTTTTGAGGGTAAGAAGGTGCAATGCAGAAAAATTTTAGAATATAATCCTGATATTTTCCAAGCCCCACAGAGATGATTAGGAGGATTCTCACGAGTGTTTCCCCTGTTGATAATGAACAAGTCTTCAATGTGTCACTAGAACCATAATAAAAAGATCTTAAAATCAGTGCAATTTCAACTAGAGGCTTTGGATAAATAGACACGGCGCAGAAATGTTTCAAAATGGTTCAAGTCCTGCTTTCCTTACCGTCCCGGAGTTGATTGTTGAGGATTGGGGCGAATAGATGGTCAGGCAGATGCGTTTGTGAAAAATCGATGTGTATGGGAGGGAGGGTGATGGGTGAGAGAGGAAGGAAGGGAGGGAGAGAGAGAGAGAGAGAGAGAGAGAGAGAGAGAGAGAGAGAGAGAGAGAGAGAGAGAGAGAGAGAGAGAGAGAGAGAGAGAGAGAGAGAGAGAGAGAGATGAAATAAGGTGAATGAAATTAAATAAAGTCTAATCAGGTAAGCTAAAATAAAACCAAGGAGAGGAAGATGAGACAAAATCAAGCTATATAAAGTGAGCTCAGGTGAGGCAAGACAGGCTGAAAGACTCTATGCACCCCTTCGTCAGTAGAACAACTGTACTCGGTGTGATGAAGAGACACTGGTATTCTGAAACCTGTACAGAAAACAAGCATGCATCTCACTACACGAGACTCTGGTTCACCTTCCTACTTGCCTTCAACTCTCTCACTCCGGACACCACCAAGTTTCCGTTCTCCTTTCATCACAAAGCACCATAACCTGTCAAATTTATTAATAGACCTAAATCTATGAATGTTATTTTATTATTCTTATTTTTCTTATGTGTTATAATGTATGAATAAATAAAGAAGATAATGTTACGTGTTTTTTTTTTTTACTGTTTTGTCTTCCTGTTTTGTGTGTGTGTGTGTGTGTGTGTGTGTGTGTGTGTGTGTGTGTGTGTGCTAGTCACCTTCCAAATTAGCACAAATATCAGACAATCAATCACATTTTCCTACATACACGAATGAATGAACACACACACACACACACACACACACACACACACACACACACACACACACACACACACACACACACATAGACGACACCAGGTAACCAACACAGCAGGGCAGGAGTCATATTGAGGAACAGAACACAGAGGCTTGCTTGAACAGACACGCACGACGGACGGCCCGGGGCGAGGAGAAAGTGGGTGGAGGCAGTGAAAGCAGTGAGAACCTCCACACGACAGGGAAAGTGTAGGGGAGTGTTACCAAAAGGAAGGTTCCTCTGTAGTCTCTTATCACCTTAGCCAAAAAGGGAAGTAATGTTGTATAAGAGAGAGAGAGAGAGGAAAATAAGTAGCAGCAATGTTTCCTCTGGTTTGTTTCATGTTGAGGAAGGAAAATCATGAAAACTTGGATATTTCATTGATTTGGAAAGTTGGCACCTCTGTTACTGAAAGGAAAAGCACCGTTACTTAAGGGAAAGTAATGCTGTGTACCAGAAAGTAAGTATTGGATTTGCTTCTCCTTTTGTTGTTTGATACAGAGGAAGGAAAATAAAAAGAACTATACGAAAACTTGGAGATTCGTTTATAACAGGAAAAGTTGGCACCTTTGTTTGTTACTGAAGAAAAGCACAATTAGCAAAGAGAAAATAATGTTGTATACCAGAAAATAAGAACTTAATTTGTTATGTTTGTTGTTTAGTGTTAAGGAGAGAGAACCAAGAAAAATAGTACATGAAAACTTGTAGATTCCTTTATGACAGTTACTGAAAGGAAAAAAAACATCATTAGCAAAGGGAAAATAATGCTGTATACCAGAAAATAAGAAATGAATTTGTTATGTTTATTGTTTAATGTAGAGGAGAGAGAATAAAGAAAAATAGTACATGAAAACTTGTAGATTCCTTTATGACACTTACTGAAAGGAAAAAAAAAAACATCATTAGCAAAGAGAAAATAATGCTGTATACCAGAAAATAAGAAATGAATTTGTTATGTTTATTATTTAACGTTGAGGACGGAGAATTAAGAAAAACAATATGAAAACTTGGACATTTCTTGATGACAGGGAAAATTGGCTTCTCTGTTACTGAAAGGAAGAGCGCCATTACTGTTTACTAGATGCGTTGATATCCACTGTAGCGAAATTCATCATGTTTCTGTCTATTATCCTTTCCATTGCTTTCTTTCCGTTGTCTGTGTGTTGCAAATATCTCTTCACTTTCACAATGTCCGGGTTTACTGATCTGTTTGTTTCCTTCTTGTTTGTTGTGTACGTGAACAAGCAATGATGGTCTCTCAAGAAAGAGAAAAGCAAAAAAAAAAAAAAAAAAGTAAATTAAAATAAAACAGGATAACAACAACAATAACAACAACAATATTAGCATGAAAAATGAAGAGAAGACAAGAAAGCTGGAACAAGAATACAATATCACACACACACACACACACACACACACACACACACACACACACACACACACACACAATTACATAAGAAATAGAAGAAAAGAAAAAGAAACAGAAAATCCATCCAAAATACCACAAAAAGAAAACATTCGCAGTTACACTAAAAGGAAGAACAGAAAGGAAAAGAGAGAGGAAAATCATCGCAAAATAGGAAAGCATAGAATTACACATAAGAAAAGAACAAGAGAAAAGGAAAGAAAAGAAATCACATGTCACAAAGAAAAGAAATCACACACACACACACACACACACACACACACACACACACACACACACACACACACACACACACACAACATGAAAGAAAAGAAAATGAGAAAATAAAAGAAAAATAATCCTGAATACCACAAAATAGGGGAAAAACACAACTACACCAAAGAGAAAAATAAATAAATACATAAATAAATAAACAAAGAAAAGGAACATAGAACATCACAAAATAAGAGAGAAAACACACACACACACACACAACAACAACAACAACAACAACAAAGAAAGAGAAAGGAAATAAGAAAGACAGAAATCACACACAAAATAATAAATCACAAAAACATCAAAAAGAGAAGAAATAGAAGGAAAAGGAAAAAGAGAAGAAGGAGAAAAGAATCACGAACACTAACGAACAACACAACGCGGTCTGAATGGCGGGAAGTGCTTACAATAATTGAAAACCGATCGCTCTCAATGGAAAAAAATACAAAAATCGCAGGACAGAAGCGTATAAATGTAGGGCGGCAAGGCAAGGCGAGGCGAGGAGAGGCGAGGCGAGGCGAGGCGAGGCGAGGCGAGGCGGGGCAGGGACAAGGCGGGACGGGACGGGGCGAAGCTGGGAGAGGCAAGGGGCGGCTGAGGATTGGGAAGGAGATTAGGGGGGGCATTGGAGGAGGGTATTTTTGGCCCAAGAGGAGGAGGAAAAGGAGGAGGAAGAGGAGGGAGAAGAAGAGGAGGAGGAGGTAGCGGTGATGGTTGCTATAGGGGGCTGCTTACTGTATGGACACTCCCCTAACGTCTTTTGAACTTCTGGGATAAGAAAAGGAGGAGGAGGAGGAGGAGGAGGAGGAGGAGGAGGAGGAGGAGGAGGAGGAGGAGGAGGTCTTACTGGTCGTGGGCGTCTTCATGTCTTCCCCCAATGCTCCACAAAAACTGGTGTGCCGTCAAGGTGGGCAGCTGGACCCCCGGCTATTTCTCGCTATTGTGACCGGGAGATTTTTGACTACGCCTCGAAAAAT
>NC_059287.1:14700133-14710133 GCF_017591435.1 Portunus trituberculatus | reverse complement strand
TCGTTTCTCTCCACAGTCACTTCTAATTACCGTACAGGTTTGAAAGTTACGTATTTATTCTTTTTTTCCTCCATTTTCATCCTTACCGGGCACTTGTCTAGGTCTCGGCTAATGCTTTCTCTCTTGTCAACATTCCCGTATCGTTGCAAGTTCCGTTTATCCTTTCAGTGGGTTAAGATAAATTGAATCCTAGTTATCCTTCATCCTACAACCATCCTTCTCTATTCAAGCTCCCACCGTATCATTGTATATTTCAGGATGCTAAGTTTGTGTACTAGATTAACCCTTTCAGTACTGGGACGCATTTCTACTACGAGTTTTGGGTATGATTTTATTCACATTACGAAAGGTTTATGGAGGTCGGAAGATTAATGGCCAGTCTTCACTATTTTAATCCCCCCTTAAGTTTCTGAAGCTGTACAAAATCTCCAAATAGTGAGCAGAATGAATATGGAAACGCGTCATGGTACTAAAGAGGTTAAGTAAGTTCACACAATAAGCAAAAGTAAGTTCACACGCTAAGGTTAAGTTCGCAAGGTGATTTATGCTAAGTTTGCTCGCTAAGTAGTAAAATATAACGCTAAGTGACGCTATATTCACACGCTAAGTTCTCATTCTAATCAACATTCAATCCTCACACTAAGTAAATTTAAGTTCTCATGCTAATTAACGTTAAATCCACACGCTGGCCAACGTTTAATTCACACGGTAAGTAAAAAGCTAAGTTCACGCTACATAACTCAATTTCGCAGGTCAATTTCGAAAGCTAAGTAAATACCAAGTTCGCACGCTATCTCGCTAACTTCACACGCTAAATCATTAAAATTCACGCTAAATTTAACCCTCTATTATATTCGTACTAGGACACATTTTTAACTTATGATTTGCGTGTCATTAAACCATTTTATTGACATTAGGAAGGGTCTGTGGAGGTGAGAAGATTAATAGACAGACTCTTCACCATTTGAATCCCCCGCATAAGTTTCTGAAGCTGTACAAAATTTCCAAATAGTAACCACAATGAATATGGAAACGCGTCATAGTACTGAAGGGGTTAAACAAAGGTGTCTTAATACTCGGACACCAAGTAAAGTTAAATTTGATCTCTAAATGCCTCAAGTTGGCACGATATATACTTCAAGTTCACGCTAAATTTATACCACTCTATTTTGTTCAGCGTGAGGGGAAGTCGTAGGAACAAGAAGTGTCATAATACCCTAAAGCTCAATAAAGTTAAGTTAGATCACTAAATACCCCAAGTTGGCTCGCTAAATAATTCAAATACACACTAAGTTGACACCACTCCATTTTGTTCAGCGTGAGGAAAAGTCGTAGGAACAAAACTGTCATGATACTGGAAAGCTAAGTAGAGTTAAGTTTGATTTCTAAATACCCCAAGTTCGCACGCTAAATAATTCAAATACACGCTAAGTTCACACAACTCCATTTTGTTGAGCGTGAGGAGGAGTCGTAGGAACAAAATGTGTCATAATACCTTAAAACTCAATAAAGTTAAGTTCAACCTCTAAATAACCCAAGTTCTCACGCTAAATCATTCAAATACACGCTAAATTCACACAACTCCATTTTGTTCAGCGTGAGAAGTCGTAGGAACAAGAAATGTGTTAATATCGAAAGCTCAGTAAAGTTAAATTCAACCTCTAAAAAACCCAAGTTCGCACGCTAAATCATTCAAATACACACTAAGTTGACACCACTCCATTTTGTTCAGCGTGAGGAGCAGTCGTAGATAAGTGTGTTGATACTCGACTTAAAGAATCACACGAGTTGAGGAGAGCGAAGAGTTAGAGCGAGTTTACTATTGAGCGAGTGACTTGAATCATCCATTAGTAAGACGCTGAGGTGATGGGCGTGAGTTTTACCCCTTCAGTATACCAGGACGTGTTTTCATACTCATTCTGGTTACTATTTGGGCGATTTTATACAGCTTCAGAAACATTTGTTGGGAATAAAATAGTAAGGAGTCTGGCCATTGATCTTTTGACCTGCATAGACCCTTCCTGATGTAAATAAAATCGTCTAATCATACCCAAAAATCAAGGTAAAAATGTGTCTCTTTATTGAACGGGTTAAAATGAACGAGTGAGCGAGAGGTGGTGGAAGTAATTAAGAGTGAGTTAAAAAGAATGAGTGAGTGAGTGATTACCTACACTAGAGATATGGAGAGGCAATGAGTGCGAGTGTGAGTGTGAGTGAGTTTACCATGAGAAAGAGTGAGCGAGTGACAAATTCCTACATTACCACGGAGAAGCGATGATTGAGTAAGTTTACCAGAAAAAGAGAAAACGAGTAACTTTACTACTATAATATTACAATGCGGCTAAGAATGTGAGGCAGAAGAGTGAGCGAGTGACTTTACAACATTACTATTACAATGAGGTCATGAGTGTGAGGCAGAAGAGTGAACAAGTGACAAGACAAAGATCCATATTCTGAAACGTTCTGCTCTCTCACCATAACTATTTTTAGAAGACACAAACACTATAAGCGGGGTTTCATAAAGCGTGTTTCTTTTCTTAATTCTGTAGCAACTTTGTTCATTAGTCACTAGAACCATAAAAAACACCCTTAAAAACGTGTGTCACTCTTACAGGAGCCCTTTGAAACTATAGGTGAGGAGCTGAAGTGTTTGTGAGTGTTTGTCAAGGGAAAGGAAACAAGAAGCAAGAAAAGTAAGGAAAAAATAGAAGCAAAACATAGAAGCAAGATAACAGCAGATAGCATGATAGCATAACACTGACTTCACTCCATTAATGACACGATGCAGCGATGAGCGTGATTAGATTCCGTGACAGTTTCAATCGTTCAAGCGTCTTCTTTTTTTTTTAAGAGGGTAATGGCAACACAAAAAAAAAAAAAAGATCCACTAATTCACCAGTCCCCTTGCAGTTCCGAGAGAGTTAGCCATGAAAAATAAATGTCTTGAAATTCCTTCTTAAATTAATTCAAGCCATAGGAAGTTGGAGATACAGAAGCAGATAGGGAGTTCCAGAGTTTACCAGAGAAAGGTAAGAATGATTGAGAGTACTGGTAAACTCTTGCATTAGCCACCTTACTGTAAAATACCCCGATATTAGAACATATTAGGGGTTAGGAAATGAGTTTCCATGATTCTATATAGTGGCATTTTAACCCTTTCAGTACCAGGACGCATTTTCATATTCATTCTGTTTACTGTCTGGTGACTTTATACAGCATCAGAAACTTATGTGGTGATGAAAATAGTGAAGACTGTGGCCGTTAATCTTCTGACCTCCTTAGATCCTTCCTAATGTAAATAATCTAATCGTACAAAAACCTCATGGTAAAAATGCGTCTCAGTACTGAAGGGGTCAACAAGGATTTCGGTCCAAGAGTGTAAAAAAAAACCATGAAAACTAAACTAATGACCTCTCGCCAATTCATAAGCGTTTGAATAAGAATATCTATTTTTGTGTAGCGGGTAAAACAGAAAGACAAAACAGAGAAATGAAAAACAATGGAAAGTAACAAAAAATACGGTAGCAACGTAATAGTGTGGAGAACATAATAACATAATAGTAAGCGGCGGAAATACAGTAGTAGGAACATAGCAAGGAGTGTACGATGCTTGGAAAGGGTTGGAAAGAGTAAAGAATTGTTAGCTTCACTCAGATTTGTTTATGCAATACGAGAAAAGAAAGAAACACGAAATGCGACTCATGGGAAAATTTATAACAGGGATTAGAGAGACCAGCCATTTTTTAATTGAATAAGACGAAAATGCTACTACTACTACAACAACTACTACTACTACTACTACTACTACTACTACTACTACTACTACTACTACTACTACAACTACTACGACCGCTACAACAACAACAACTACTACTACTACTACTATACTATTACTGTCCCTGTGTGTGTGTGTGTGTATGTGTGTGTGTGTACGTGCAAGTGTATACGTGTCACGGTGTAAAGGAGAGGCATGTGTCGGTGTGTGTACGTGTGTGAGTGTGTGTGTATGCATGTGGGGAGCCTGCAGTTCCTCACAATGCAGGTCAAAAGCCATAAATTACAGGCAAGAACGATGGTGACGCGGTGCAAGGGGGCGGCCACACGACACAGACACACACACACACACACACACACACACACACACACACACACACACACACACACACACACAGACACAGAGAGAGAGAGAGAGAGAGAGAGAGAGAGAGAGAGAGAGAGAGAGAGAGAGAGAGAGAGAGAGAGAGAGAGAGAGAGAGAGAGAGAGAGAGAGAGAGAGAGAGAGAGAGAGAGAGTACTAATTAATTATGAGTAGCTACAGTGGATTAGTGTGTGTGTGTGTGTGTGTGTGTGTGTGTGTGTGTGTGTGTGTGTGTGTGTGTGTGTGTAGGAAACACATACACACAACACAAACAACAAACCAAAAGCAAATACAGATACAGTAACTAAAACACACACACACACACACACACACACACACACACACACACACACACACACACACACACGCTTAAGAAATACAGTTGCAATTTGCCTGAGCGTTCTTCATAACCCTTTTCTTTCCCTTCTCCCCTCCCCCCTCTCCCCCTCCCCACAACATTGCCTCCCTTTCTCCCTATCCCCCCAAAAGTTCCCATCCCCCCTTTCTTCCCTTCTGGGCCTCGGCAAAGGGTATTATGGGTACCTTTTTAGGGGGGAAAGGGGGGAGAGGAAACCAGGGGAGTGTGCCACGTAAGGGTTGAGAGGTTGTGAGGTGAAGGGGGGGAGACATTGAGAAGTGGTGTGTGTGTGTGTGTGTGTGTGTGTGTGTGTGTGTGTGTGTGTGTGTTTCTTCATGTTCTGGTTGTGTATGTTTTGATATATCTTCTTTAATTTCTTCGTTTTCTAATTTGTTCTTCTTAATCTTGTTCTTGCTCTTGTTCTTATTGTTGTTCTTCCACTCTCTGTATCGCAACATGTCCAGTCTATTCTACATCTATCGGTATAACTCTAAAAACATTACTTAATCAACTAATCTATTCGTCTATCTATCAATCAGTCACTTAATTTCCTCACACGTATATTTACTAACCTAACCTAACCTAACCTAACCTAACCTAACGTAGCCATAACTAAACCTAACTTATCCTAATATACTTAGCAACCTAACCCAGCCTAACCTAGCCAAGTAAACCTAACCTAACCTAACTTAGTCTAACCTAACCAAACCAAATATATCTTACTCAATTAACTAGTGTAACTCAGTATTAGTGCACAGGTGTTGATTGGTTGATGAGAGAGAGAGAGAGAGAGAGAGAGAGAGAGAGAGAGAGAGAGAGAGAGAGAGAGAGAGAGAGAGAGAGAGAGAGAGAGAGAGAGAGAGAGAGAGAGAGAGAGAGAGAGAGGCTTTGGAGGGGCAAAATGGAGGAGACAGAGAGAGAGAGAGAGAGAGAGAGAGAGAGAGAGAGAGAGAGAGAGAGAGAGAGAGAGAGAGAGAGAGAGTATAGGATATTGTCGGTTACCATAGCTTGTTTGAGAGAGGGGAGGAGGCCGTTACCTGAGAGAGAGAGAGAGAGAGAGAGAGAGAGAGAGAGAGAGTAATTTCAGCCCCTGTCAGTTTTGTTAGGCCTAAGTCTTGTAGGTAGTAAATAGGCTTGTGAATTCTGACTTCCGGTTAATAGGCCGCCTGAGGGTTTGAAATGCATTGTCATCTCTCTCTCTCTCTCTCTCTCTCTCTCTCTCTCTCTCTCTCTCTCTCTCTCATCATTTTACTCTCTTCTCTATCTATTCATTTCTTCCATTTCTCCATTCGTGAGTCTAAATGGAAGAAGAAGAAGAAGAAGAAGAAGAAGAAGAAGAAGAAGAAGAAGAAGAAGAAGAAGAAGAAGAAGAAGAAGAAGAAGAAGAAGAAGAAGAAGAAGAAGAAGAAGAAGAAGAAGAAGAAGAAGAAGAAGAAGAAGAAGAAGAAGAAGAAGAAGAAGAAGAAGAAGAAGAAGAAGAAAAGAAAAAGAAAAGAAGAAGAAGAAGAAGAACAACAACAACAACAACAACAACAACAACAACAACAACAACGAAATAACAATAACAAGAAGAAAGAAGAGAGAGAGAGAGAGAGAGAGAGAGAGAGAGAGAGAGAGAGAGAGAGAGAGAGAGAGAGAGAGAGAGAGAGAGAGTCGTTGCAATAGTATTATCCGCCCCCCTCCTCTACCCGCGCCCCCTCTCCACCCCTCCACACACACACACACACACCTTACCCTCCCCCCCCTTCAAACCTTTGTACTGTTGCAAGAATCCAGGTGCAATGTAACATGTCACAAGATCCGTTGCTCACACACACACACACACACACACACACACACACACACACACACACACACACTACTAGGGATTCGTTATTTCTCGTCTGTCGATCAGTATAAGAAAAACACGAACGGTCTTTTGTAATCTCATGGACATACATACATGCAAACATACTCATTCATACATTCCCATACACATACATTCCCATTCTTTTCACTCTTCCTAAAATCATCCTTAAAAATAAAGAAAAGAAAAGTGAAAATACATAGGCATATATAAGGACCACCACGTGTAGGCCTAATGGCTCCTTGTGACTTCCCTTACGTGTTTATAAGTGATGTTCTTCCTGAGTTCTGGCGCGGCGGAAACAGGAACATAGTCTCGTGTGTGGATGTTATGACAGGTTTCAACATATTAGAGAGTGATCTACTGATTGTTTTATTCAAAGAGATGCATCCTTCTAGTGACATAAGAACAGTTACATTAAATTGATTTAGATTCACCTACCAAAGACACCGCTATGACAAAAATATCCCCATAAAATCTTGACTGATCACCTCGACTTCTCTATAGTGATACAAGAACAGGTACATTGAATTAGTTTAGGTCAGATTAACCTTATTTTCACCCACCAGAGACACAGCTAGTTGGAAAGAAAAATAACCCCATAAAATCTTGACTATAATCACCTCGAATTTTATATAGTGACATACGAATATTTACATTGAATTAGTTTAGGTCAGATTAACCTTATTTTTACCCACCAGAGACACATCTAGTTGGAAAGAGAAAAATAACCCCATAAAATCTTAACTAATCACCTCGAGTCCTCTTTTTCCAGGAGCTACAGTCTTTAAGTGATGAATAACGACACGACACCGCTAGTTTGAAAAAGAGAAGAGTAGCCCATGACAACTTGACTCTTCACCTCGTTGTGCCTTGAAAAACACTACGTAGAGACGAAAGCGCGCAATTCAAGGATACCAGGTATGAATACAGGAAACACTAAACACGATAGAAGATTAATCACCTCTGCAGGCCTTGAGAATAGAGAAGAGAGAGAAGAAAGCGCTTAAATTAAAGATACCAACTGTGGAAAAGAAGAAAAACGAAAAGCGATAGAAAAAGAAAGGTTTATACCATTTTTTTTTTAAGAAAGTCGAATTTAGTAGAAAGACGTGTCCGTTTCATTCTTAAGGCGAAGAAAGAAGTGTCTGTTTCATTCTCAAGGCGAAGAAAGAAATGTCTGTTTCATTCTTAAGGCGAAGAAAGAAGTGTGTTTCATTCTTAAGGCGAAGAAAGAAGTGTTTCATTCTTAAGACGAAGAAAGAAGTGTGTTTCATTCTTAAAGCGAAAAAAGAAGAGTGTTTCATTCTTAAGACGAAGAAAGAAGTTTGTTTCATTCTTAAGGCGAAGAAAGAAGTGTTTGTTTCATTCTTAAGGCGAAGAAAGAAGAGTGTTTCATTCTTAAGGTGAAGAAAGAAGTGTTTGTTTCATTGTCAAGACGAAGAAAGAAGAGTGTTTGTTTCATTCTTAAGGCAAGTCTGAGTTATGTATAGTAAACTTAACTATGGGGAAGAAAATTCATGTCCACAGTTGCTTACAGGGGATAATATTTAGAAGAGAAATGTCCACGAGGAAAGTAAAGGGAAACAATAAAGGAGAATAAAAATGTCCAAAAATGTCCGAAGGTTTAATATGATGACCTTCAGGGAGTCTACACGTGTTGTATTGAAAGACAACGAGAAGTGAGCGTTGGTGTCCCGGGTACTCTTATAAAGGGAGGACATTCATTTACGTGTCCATTTTTGTGTAGCAAGTTACGAATCCATGTGTGTGTGTGTGTGTGTGTGTGTGTGTGTGTGTGTGTGTGTGTGTGTGTGTGTGTGTGTGTGTGTGTGTGTGTGTGTGTGAGAGAGAGAGAGAGAGAGAGAGAGAGAGAGAGAGAGAGAGAGAGAGAGAGAGAGAGAGAGTATATATAATAATAATAATAATAATAATAATGATAATAATAATAATAATAATAATAATAATAATAATGATAATAATAATATACGTTTTATTAGGAACTGCAGTGTGTGTGTGTGTGTGTGTGTGTGTGTGTGTGTGTGTGTGTGTGTGTGTGTGTGTGTGTGTGTGTGTGTGTGTGTGTGTGTGTGTGTGTGTGCGCGTGCGTGCAGGCGGGGGAGTGATGGGAGGGAGGCCGGACACCCGAGCTTCAGTCAACATTGATGAAGAGGGATCATCAGCCTGCCCCGCCCCGCCCCGCCATGGGTGGGGCGTGGAGGGGCAGAAAGGACCCCAAGTGTGATAAGAGAAGGCTGGCGTGCCCCCCGTGTGGTGGGGGGCGGCGCAGGGCTGGGCGGGGCGGGGCGGGGTGGCGGGCTGCGGCTCCCAGGCGGGCACTGCACCTGCATTGCTGCCCTAAAGTCGCTCATCAAAATTGTGACTGCGGCGTGGCCAGGGGCAGGAAGGCGCCCTTGGGGAGGGAGTCCTGGGGAAGGGCGCCACTGTGGGATACCCTGATAGGGGGCTCCGCTCCCCCGTGCCCCGCATGCCCGAACCTTTCCTCCCCCGAGCCCCGACGCCTGGGAAAAATGGAGGAGTGCAGTGTGGGCAGCGGGGGTGGGCATGGTGGCGGGCGTGGTGCTTGTAGGAGCCGACACGCCCGCCCAACGCCCACACGCCCTCACCTACACC
The DNA here is from genome assembly GCF_017591435.1 of Portunus trituberculatus. NCBI lineage: Eukaryota > Metazoa > Arthropoda > Malacostraca > Decapoda > Portunidae > Portunus > Portunus trituberculatus. The sequence goes on along the minus strand of NC_059287.1, from coordinate 14,701,157 downwards.
TTCCCGACACACCTCCGCCCCCCCGCCGCACACCTTCCCCGCCCCTGACTGCCCACACTTTTATTTTCCCGGTCCTCCATTTTGTCCGCGGCTGCAGGACGGACGTGTTGCATGTGCGGTGCAGTGGGCCGGTTGCAGGGCGGCGGCCAATCACCGGCCGCCACCCGCTCCTCTCCCCCCACGACCTCGCTACTGCAACCTCTGCGCCCCCCCACCCGCCGCTCCTCCCCCGCAACGGCCGTGGCGCGTCCCAGCCTGTGCGCGGCACGCCCACCACGCCCGCGGTGCGAGCGGGCTCAAGAAATGCAGAAATACCGGCGAAATGCAGGCGAGCGCCGCCCCGGCGGCAGGCGGCGGTAAGCGGCGGGGCGGCGGGGCGGCGGGGCTGACGTCGGGGAGGAGGCGGAGCCAAGGCAGTGCCGCGCCAATCCCCGGGGCGCCTGCACCAGGCTGGCGAGGGCCGCGGCGGGGCGGGCCAATGGGGGTGCCAGGCGGGGACCAGCTGCAGGTGGCGGCAAGCAGAGAGTGAGTGCCCCGTGCACCTCGCCTCCACCCCACCCCGACCCGCCCCGCTTCGCCTCACCGCTGCCACGCCAGCCCGGGGCAGCGGCCATCACCCCGCCCCGCCTCCACCTTTTTGCTTTTTTTTCACAATGTGTCTTTCCTCCTTTCATATGTAGAGGTGAGGAGGGAAGGAGGGAGAGAAAGGCAGGAGAGGAGGGGAAATAAAGGGCGCGATAACCAGCTGTCCCGGTAGCAGGGCCGGGGAAGGGGGAGGGGCGGGTCGGGGCGGGAGGTGCAGCCTGCTCTGTGTGCAGAGGCGCCTTGCCGCCCATCAAAGGGTCACCAGGCCCGCCTGTCCATCAAACGCCCACCACAGCCTGCCGCCCCGCCCGCTGACCCGCGGCCCTTGTGACCTGCAGCAGGGAGGCAGCTGCACCCCCACCACGCCCCTCCCAGCCCCGCCCCGCCTCGTCCTGCAGCATACTGTATCAACAGGCACAGCTCCTCAACACCACAAGCG
>NC_059287.1:14685133-14692633 GCF_017591435.1 Portunus trituberculatus | reverse complement strand
GCTATTGTGGGAAGGCTTCAGAGGTTGGTTACGTGAATGTTAATACTGTTGCGAGGGTTTGTCTAGTTAAGTGTTGCAGTGAGGGCTATTGTAACGCGTACTAGTGTGTGTGTGTGTGTGTGTGTGTGCGCGCGTGTGTGTAATAATAATAATAATAATAATAATAATAATAATAATAATAATAATAATAATAATAATAATAATAATACGGTTTATTAGGAATTGCAGTACATATAGTGAAAATATACATATGGGGATTGGGAAGGCTTAAGATTAGATCATTAGGTTAGTGTGTGTGTGTGTGTGTGTGTGTGTGTGTGTGTGTGTGTGTGTGTGTGTGTGTGTGTTTTCATTTTGTTTTGCTAAGTCAATTTTTTTTCTGATAATGAGTGTGTGAATAACGTGAATGTTACTAAATTGTGTTGCGGGTTTGTGTAGGGAAGGTGTTGCAGTGAGGGAGGTTCTTACTTCAAATGTATTCGTGTTTTTTTTTTTCTATTTTGTCTTGCTAAGTTGATTTCATTTTCTGATAAGGAGTCTGTCAATAACGTGAATATTACTAGATTGTGTTGCACATTTGTGTAAAGAGGTGTTGCAGTGAAGTCATTAGTCAAGTATATTTGTGCTTTTTTTTTCATTTTGTCTTGCTAAGTTGATTTTTTTTTTCTGATGTGTGTGAGTGAAAACGTGAATGTTACTAGATTGTGTTGCTGGTTGGTGAAGGGAAGGTGTTGCTGTGAAATCCCTTTTAGTTAAGTATATTTGTGTTGTTTTTTTTTTTTTTCTTTGTCTTACTATTTGATTTACTTCATTTTATTTTGCTAATGAGTGTTTTCAAATTAACATTACTGCTGTGTTGCGGGTTTGTGTCATGGAATAGTGTTGCAGTGAGATCTTTTTGTCACTTATATATCTGTACCATTTCTCTTTCTTTCCTTTTTTCATTGTCTTGCTAACTCGATGTCTCTTGTATTTTGATAATGAGAGGCTGGCCACGTGAATGTTAGTATTGTGTTGCAGGTTTGTCAAGGGAGTGTGTTGCGGAGAAGTCCTTTGTTATTTGCATAGTTTTTTTTTTCAGTTTGTCTTGCTAAGTTGATGTCTTTTTGTATTCTGGTAATGAGTGTGTGAATGAAGTGAATATTATTAGTGTTGCGGGTTTGTCTAGAGAGAGTGTTGCAGTGTTTTTTGTCACGTTTATACTTGTTTTGTGTGTGTGTGTGTGTGTGTGTGTGTGTTTCATGTGTTATCTATTTTCCCCCATTGATTTATTTGATTATCTATTTATTCTATTTCATCATGCATTATCATTTACTATTCTACTTATTTATTTATTTTTTTTTTGTTCATATATTTATTTTTCATTTATTCATTTATTTATCTATTTATTTATTTATTTTGCTGCTCGCGGTATAAAGTCAATCGGTAGATATTCAGTTTGCACCTCAAGGGAAAATGTTTGGAAATATTACCGTCTTATCTTCTTTCTCAACGTTGATATTTATGCGATTCTTTTTCAGTACTTTTTTTTTTTCCTTCCACGGCGCCATGAAGTCAATAAGTTAGTTTCCTTTCATTATTTTCATATTTTTTTCATGTCTACCGCCTGCGCTCTTCAAATACTCTTTAGATCCTTTAGAGGGGAAACACCTTGAAAATATTAAAATCTTGCTATTTCCTGATATTAACTCCTTCAATACTGGGACACATTTTTACCTTGAGATTTGTGTACGATTAGGCCATTTTACTATCATTAGGAAGGGTCTATGGAGGTCAGAAGATTAATGGCCAGTCTTCACTATTTCAATCCCCCACATGAGTTTCTGGCGGTGTATAAATTCATCAAATAGTCACCAGAATGAATATGGAAACGCGTCATGGTACTGAAGGGGTTAATACACAACTTTTCCTTTTTTATTTTTTATGTAAGAAGGGAAAGCTGGCCGAGGGAAAAATAAAACGAAAAGACCCACTCAGCTGCCAGTCCCCTTGCAGGTATGAGAGAGTTAGCCCCAAAATAAGGATAAATGTCTTAAACCTTCTTAATAAACTAGTTCTTCTTTTTCATTTCTATTCAATTTATTTATTTATCTATCTATTTTGCGCTGCCATCAAAACAACCAACATTTCTCTACTCATTAAGGGAAAAACTGAGAAACATTACTTATCATTCACTTATCTATCTATTTATTTATTTATCTATCCAGTGAATCAGTCAACGTGTCTTCGTGTCTATAAAGGAACCGCTTGCAAATATTAACATCTCTTACTTTCCTGGTGCAAACAATATTATCAATTCACTTACTGGTTTACTTATTCATGTGTGGCACCGTCCAGTCAGTCAGTGGCTCAATGTTTTCAGTGCCGTGCTTGCAAATACTGAGTTCTCTTAGGTTTCATGTAAATAATGGGGTGGATTTATTTTTTCATCTATTTGTTATCTATTATTATTATTATTATTATTATTATTATTATTAGTAGTAGTAGTAGTAGTAGTAGTAGTAGTAGTAGTAGTAGTAGTAGTAGTAGTAGTAGTAGTAGTGTCTTTATTTTTATTATTCTTTATCATTATTATTGTTTTTTCTTCATTTTACATTTTCTTCTTGGGTGATGGGGAAAATCTTCTAACTACATGTCAAATGATCTTTAAATGTAAATAATAATGATGATAAAAAATAATAATAAATAATGAGTAATAATAACAATAACAACAACAACAACAACAATAATAATAATAATAAGAAGAAGAATAAAAGAATAAGAAGAATAATAAGAAGAGGAAGAATTACAATAATGATAATAAAAATAATAATAATAATAATAATAATAATAATAACAACAACAATAACAACAACAATAGTAACAATAACAATAACAGCAATATCTCCCCAGTAATATCAGAAGTAATAAATAAAAACAAGATATTTCCCGCCGATAAGGATGCAGTTTGTGAAGTGACCCCAAAATAAATAAATTAATAGATAGATAGATAGATAGATTGATTAATAGACAGATAGATCAAATTGACTGATGGATAAATTGATTGGTTAGCTGATTGGGAGATTTTAGGTAAATAGATGAATAAATACTTGGGTTGACTGGAAGACAGATTGAAAGATAGACAAACAATAAGGTTAGGAAGAAAGGAAGGAAAAGAAAGCCCGGTACTTCTTGATAGATAGATAGATAGAAAGATAGATAGATAGATACAGATAGATAGATAGATAGATATTGATTTACCGGAAGACTTAAGATAAACAGATAAATAGATGCATAGATTGAGAGAGAGAGAGAGAGAGAGAGAGAGAGAGAGAGAGAGAGAGAGAGAAACGAGATTATGGAGAGGGAAGGAAAAACGTGGAACTTCTTGACAGACTGACAGATAGATTGATTCACTGGGAGAGTTTAGATAAATAAGATAAATAGATACATAGATTAACTAGGAGAGAGAGAGAGAGAAAGAAATTAGAAGCTAGACAAACAATAAGGTTATGAAGAGAGGAAGGAATAAAACGTGGAACTTCTTAACAGATTGACTGATTAATTGACTAAAGAGAGTTTAGATAAATAGATAAATAGATACGTAGATTGACAAGGAGAAAGAAAATGGAAGATAGAAAAAAACAATGAGGTTATGAAGAGAAGAAGGAAAAAAATAGTGATAATTCATGAGAGATTGAGAGAGAGATAGACTGATTAACTAGGAGACTTTAGATAAATAGATACGTAGATTGACAAGGAGAAAGAAAATGGAAGATAGAAAAAAACAATGAGGTTATGAAAAGAAGAAGGAAAATAATAGTGGTAGTTCATGAGACTGAGAGAGAGATAGACTGATTAACTAAGAGACTTTAGATAAATAGATAAATAAATGCATAGACTGACTGGGAGACTGAAGGAAAGAGAGACAAACGATGATGTTATGAAGAGTGAAAGGAACAGAAAACTGATTGGTTGTCGACAAAGTGAGAGATGAAGTTGAGGAAAATGAAAAAGAAAACGCGGTACGACTCTTATTAATTACCTGCCTTAATTTACCTGCGCCAGTTCATCGGGGTCATACAGCGCCGTGCAATGGACTTTACCAACTAACAGAAACTTATTGTCTTTTGATATGTAAGAGGGAGAAGCTGACCGAGGGGAACAAAACTGAAAATAAAAAAAAGAAAAGACCCACTTATTTGCCAGCCAGAAACTCACAACATTTGAATAACAGCGCAGAGAGTTTAGTGTATGTTAACCCTTTCAGTACCATGACGCGTTTCTATATTCATTCTGCTAACTATCTGATGACTTTATAGCTTTAGAAACTTATGCGGTGATCAAAATAGTGAAGACTTTGGTTACTTATCTTCTGACCTCCATAGACCCTTCCTAATATTATTAAAATCGTCTAATCGTACATAAATCTCAAGGTAAAAATGAGCCCCAGTATTGAAGGGGTTAATGCATTATGTATAGACTTGATCACCTTACTTATAATATTAGAATTACAGGTATATTGTGTGAAATGGAAAATAATTAGTATTACTTTCACATTCTATGGTGTTAATATTTTTTTCTTTTATTTTCTGTGATCATTAAAACAAGTTATTAAATTCATAGTTTCACTCACACGAGATGAAAATGACATGGCTTTGGTGAAGCTTGTGAAGTGAACTGAGGCAGAAGTGTGAAGGAAACAAAACCTTCAGATTAAACACCAGGGAAATAAGTTACAGCAATGATACTGAATAGAAAAGAAGTAATAGTAGTGAGTAGAAAAAAAAACAGCTGTGAGAAGAAAATAAAAAAATAATAGTAGTGAGCAGAAAATAAAAACATCATAGTAGTGAGCAGGAAAAAATTTTGAATAAGTAAATGAATAAAGTACCAAGTGTTGCTTCACAGAGGAGCTTATAGATCAGAGTGAGTGATGGCAGGACACTTGTTGCTTCCCTGCCAGACTCAGGACAACTTTACTCCACAAAACAACTCCACACTGCCACACTAGAACACATCTGCACTGCTCACTGATAATAATACTGATAAAGATCATCACAATAACGATAATAATAATAATAATAATAATAATAATAATAATAATAATAATAATAATAATAATAATAATAATAATAATAATAATAAATAATAATAATAATAATAATAATAATAATAATAATAATAATAATAATAATCATTATTATTATTATTATTATTATTATTATTATTATTAGCAGTATTAGTAATAATAGTAGTAACAGTATCAATATATATGTTTCTTTTACATTCATCATGATCATTATTAAAATTACCACTAATAATACTAACAAAAAATAGTAACATTAAAAACTATCAGAGTAACAAAAAAAAAAAATCAACAACTAGATCAGTGCACAAGACTTGCTTTCTTTCTTGTTTAATATACACACACACACACACACACACACACATATATATATATATATATATATATATATATATATATATATATATATATATATATATATATATATATATATATATACACACACACACACACACACACACACACACACACAATGAGAGAGAGAGAGAGAGAGAGAGAGAGAGAGAGAGAGAGAGAGAGAGAGAGAGAGAGAGAGAGAGAGAGAGAGAGAGAGAGAGGAGAGTCCTTAAAACATCATATTCATTTAACGATGCAATGACTGATATAGAGTGCATGTGATATGCTACCCCCAAAAAAACTTCCAAAGATGTTTTTCACTCCAGCACGGTGTTCACCGTTGACCAGTGAGTGAGTCAATCAGTGACCCATCATGACAGGAAGCAGCCGCCGCCAGTCTTGCTCGACAAACCAACCAACAGAGCCTCAAGACTGAAGCAGCCAGCCAGCAGCCCAGCGCCGCCACTCGGCACCAGGCACTCCATTAATTTGCTGAGATGCTCGGCTCAAAATGGAGCGAGGCAGCTGGCCCCGCGTCCCCGCCGCTCCCCCGCAGGCGTGGATCTGTCCGGCGAGCGGCGGGCGGCGAGCAGGCCGCCTCGCCGCTGCCAGACATCCCGGCACCGCCGCCGCGCAAAGCGTGGCCGCCTTGGGCACACCAGGTGCTCGTTACCTGCACACATTGGCACCTTCAGGCCCTCGGGGTGCCAACACTTACACAGCCTGGTTCACAGCAATGCATCACCAGCAAGGCAGCGACATGACGTCACCGCACCGCCAGTCTGCCACCACGGCCACATTAATAACACATTTTCCCAACATGTCATCGGACGCCACGCCGCTGTAAACAAACCCTCGCGTGATCGCACCGAGAGACGCTCCGCTGGGTCTAACGCGACACCCCTGTAATTATTATAATCATTGCTAGTTCAAAGCGTGTCATCAGACGCGTGTGTCACCAGACAGGTCACGGCCTCAACTACGTAAAAAAACACGCAACACCATCGCTGAAAACTGAACTCCAAATATCATAAAAAAGAAAAGTAGCTACACCATCATCACCACCACCACCACCATCACCACCACCACCACCGTTATCATCACCATCCAAAGCACAACCACCACAGAAGGACCACCACTCGTCATGACCCCGAGCGTTCCACAAGGTCACAATGAAGACCCCCCCACGAGGTAGCAGGTCTTATGGAGCCTCATCTGCATCGCGGCCAGAGTCTCACTTCAACCTCCCATTCCCACCCATTCCAACTGTCACCTAAAAAGTCACCAACTGACAAAAATACTAACAAAAGCATAGAAAAGCTGTTTAACATTCCAAACTAAAGAAACGAAGAGAAAAATCAATTATGAAAGAGGACATGGAGAAAATTATCCTTATGCTAACTTAAACACATCAAGTTAGAAAACCAACAACAAAAAGAAAAAAAAAGTTTTTACTCTAACAGACACAAAATTAAAAAGAAAAACAATAGAAAGGAAACAAGGACAACGCAGAACAGCTTCATAACAGTCTTGGCAGATGAGAGGAGTGGTCTCAGTAATCAGGCAGTTAGACCAGTCACTAGGAAGCTTAAGGAGCAAACAAGACATTTATGGACAAAAATGATTGGTGGACATAGGCATGAAAATGTTTTACAAAAACTGCCAAGAGTAGGCCTATGCTCTTCCAGCTTTCCTATTACTCCTGATGTTTATTCTTTCCTTTTTCATTTGTTCTTTATCCTTGTATTTCCTATATTCTTGTCTTCTAAAAGGCCTACTGTTTGTGTCTCTTATATATTTGTTTCTTGTTTATATCTTATTTTTTTTATCAATCTTACAGTTTCCTTATGTTCCTTATTCAATCTTCCCTTCACAATGTTCATATAGTCTTTAATTTTCACTCAATCATATATGTATCTTCTTTAACCTCTAATCTATTCTTTTATCTTGTCTCTTATATTTCTGTGCACTTTACCTTTCTCTAATCTGCTCTCCGTTCTTTAACTCATTATGTTCACAACGTCTTTCATTTTCACTCGATCATATCTGTATGTATGTACTTTTCATCCACTTTTTTCTTATATTCCTGCATTGTA
>NC_059287.1:14620133-14680133 GCF_017591435.1 Portunus trituberculatus | reverse complement strand
ATTACCATAATCCTAATAAACATGACCTATTACTAGTGTGACCCGGGTCAACCTTTACTATTGTCTCGTTATTAACACGTCACCCACACATACCTGACTCCACCACACGCTAGTGCAGTCCTCCGGGCCCTCGGGAGGATGGGAACACAAAACAGACACTCTATACGGCAAGAAGGTGCAGGTTGAGAACTTCAGATCAACACAACCAGCAGTGTGCAGAGGACAGGAGTGGATGCCTGCCTGCAGTAGCACCGCAACGGGAAGCGTTCAAGCGAGATGCGCGCGTCGCCTGTGGCGCCGTCAGCTAAGGACTTCCTTTACTGTCAGCCATAATACTCCATTTATCTTCAGAATCCAATACTATCAATTAATCAATGCATTGATTAAATCAGTAAAACGACAATACAGAATCATTAAGTGAGAAAGTAAAATAAATAATTATATAAATAATAATAATAATAATAATAATAATAAACCAATCCAGCTTCATCTACCAAAATTTATCTATAGGTGCGGCTTGAAACCTCGTTCCTGTCTAGATTCCTATAACTTCTATAATCCTGCACAGTCCAGCCAGCGGCCAGCACCAGTAAGCTATAAAACATGAAGCTGTAGAGAACAATATTATATGCAATAAGAAAGGCTATCATTAAAAGTATTAAACTTTATTGAGCACAGATGCACATACATATCTCTGGATAAATAATTAAAACTTGTAAAGAATTTTGTATTAGGAAAAAATCCGCCTAGAAATAATGAAGTCTACAGCGGACAGACTAGAGAGGGGTGGAGGGCATGCAGCCTTCCTTCCCCGCACGGGAGGGCGACAAATAAACACTAAATACAAAATAAACAAAATCCATGTTTCTCACTGAACATAACACAAGAAATGAACAAAACCTGCCAGTAATGTTAAGTCGGGTGAATGTCTGTGTAAATGTCAGCACCATTTAGCTCCTGTGTGGCTGAGAGCGGGATAGTGAGTGTGGGTGGCGCGCCTCCGGCAAGGCGGCAGCTACAAGTGCTCAAGTTGTCACAATCATCACGGGAAATTAAAGGAAGCGTTGACTGAAGTATGCTGCACTTTAGCTCTAGGCACTCCTAACGTGCTGGCATTGGTAAAAGTTTGATTCAGTTCACGGCCAGCAGCCAACCGAGGAGTTATCGCGCTCCCAGTAATGACTTTTGAGAATAGGAAAACTGTTAGCCTATTGTACCTCAAGCTTGTGGGAGTTTTCACTGCTTGAATTTTTGACATGCGCAGCTCATAAACCTAGGAAGTAGCTGGGTCTACTAATGCTGGTTATTCACAATTTGGATTTCTGTGTAGTAAAAACCATAGATACACTGAATTACTCCATTCCATAACTTTTGACGTGACAAAGTTCAGAATAAGCCTATCATTACATGTGTTTAGAAAGAAGGCTGCTCACTCACTATCAAAATTGTCCTAATATCAGCTTGGCCATTGTCTTCAGTCCTCGGTCATTGCTTGGTTAGCTTCCATCACTGGTCATGACAGAGCTAACACGAAGAACAGACTAACTTTTTTCTTACTGTCTTTTGCTTACTCTTCCTTTCAGTCCCACAAAAACTGCAGATGCCACCCAGAAATTCTGAAATGCTCACAACTCTTCACTGCCAAACACAGTCACATTGCAGTAATTATTTTCAAACCTGGAACATCCCTCTCAGGGGAAATTCTGCACATGTAATACAACACACTTCACACTTGATTTATTCCATGATCAAAACTTAAACTTAATTTGGATAGCAGTGCTCATGAGAATTATCCAGGTCTGAGATATTTAATGCATAACAGATAGACTGCCCACAGTGGGGATCATCATATTATTGCTTATTTGACATTTAAACTAAAATTACCATATCCTGCAGCTGCATGATTCTGTCAATAACACAAATATGATAGAAAAAACTTATGAATACTTGTATAAATTTGACATGCTTCTTGGCACAGACACACACAGATTCTTGGTTCACTCAGTTCTTGATCACACCTCATAGCAATGAAGCATTTGGCACACACAAAGTTGGCAGACAGAATGGACAAGAGTCACTAGCAAAGAGAACCAGACGTATATACACAATGTTGCTGTGTTGAGTGAAGGGTTTATGATCCAGTAATATGTACACTATCAACAACCTTTTTTGTACAAACACATAGTCTGTGCACTTGTTTTCTTCTCCAGAGCTAAGAACACTTCCCCACTTTCTCCAGCACGAGGACACGTCTTCAAACAGCTTGGTGCATAATGCTATATATATATATTATATATATATTATATATGTATATAGTATATACTTTTATATATAAAATATTACAGGTATAAAAATTGGCAATGGCGACAGTGGATAATGAGGACTACCTAGCATGCAGGATATTTTGAAGACCGGCAGGGAGACGAACATTGATGGATACACTTCGGTTGTTCTCGCCGGTCATTCCCTCGGCACTCGGCACTCAGCAGGCTGCCGGGCCTCTGCAGTGATACCAATTCAGACTTGTGATGGATAGTTTTGATGAGCTGCATCCTAAATAAAAATGCTGGAGTTCCTTTTTCTGCTTTGACACTTAGGAAAATATTGATATAGGAACTGAATGCTCTGTGTACTGTACCACTGCAGCCTATGTTTGGTCTGCACTTCAAAGCCAAGTTTCTATACATTATTATTAGGATGACACATATAGCTTTTTTTAAATTATTGGTGATTATAAATTACATAATAGATTTTGAGAAAATTCAAAATCACTGTCTTTAAACTAGGAATACAATTTCTTTCAGTTATTGTCTGGAGTTTCAAGAGTTCACAAGTTGGACGTTTTTAGGCAAAGAGACTACATCTAGTACACAATGGCTTCTCAACATTCAAATATGACTCAATGAAGAATGAAAGGCTGGTGAAAATGACCATGAAGATTAATGAATGAAAAAATGGACACGTCTCCAGGAAAAATCATTCTTGGGACCCTGAGGGCTTCATCGATGTAGTTTATAAACAGCAAACACAAGAATCATACACATCCACCACTAACCTTAAGTATGAAAAAATGAACGGCCCAATAACAGCACAAGGGATCATCGGACACACCTCTTGGCAACCCTCACTGAAGGGAGAGGCTCACCAAGCACTCTCAAATCAAAGATCAATGCGTTCCGTGGGTTTGTATCTCTTTAGTGACTTCTCCATACTGACCCTATGTCCAACACGCCTCACTCCCAGGTTGATGAGAGTATCATTGTTCAGTCCCATCAGCTTCCTGCCATCGATGTCTTGCTCCTCAAAGGAATCCTTGTACTCGGGCATAAAGATGCTCTCCAGCCACTCTGTGGTGTCTTTTGTGGTCCACTCCGTCAGTGTCTTGTGTCGGAACTGTGGTGTGTCTTCCTCAGGTTCCTGCTCCAGGTCCTGTTGCTGCTGCAGCTGTTGTTGTTGCTGGAATTGTTGCTGCTGGAATTGTTGCTGCTGGAGGTGCTGCTGCTGGAAGTGCTGCTGCTGGAGCTGCTGATGCTGTTGATGTTGAAGTTGCTGATGTTGAAGCTGCTGATGTTGAAGTTGCTGATGTTGAAGTTGCTGCTGCTGTTGCTGTTGCTGCTGTTGGTGATGATGGTGTAAGTGGTGGTGATGGTGATGGTGGTGGTGGTGCCTGGATGGCCCCACCACACTTACAGGTGGGTCCTGGGTGTCGCTGGAGATATGAATCACTGTTTTGTTCCTGCGTGGTTGCTGATGCTCAGCCAGGGACATGTCACAGAACTCTGGTGGAGGTGCCAGCACCACTTCCCCACCTCCCCCAGCCCCTGGCACCCCAGCCAAAGTGTTCACCTCATTCAAGGAGTCCATGTGCATGCGGATTAGCTGCAAAGACTCCTCAATGCTGCGCTCGTACTCCGTCTCCCCGCCATCCGCACCCTTGTAGGCTGAACGGTCCAGGGTGCGGGTGGCTGGTGGTGCACTCTTCTCCCGCAGCAATCCTGCTGCCTCTTCAGATCCCCACAGCTGCTCCCGGGGACGACCTCGAGCAAGAGAGCCTCCCACCATTCCCTTCATGCCATGGGTGGTCTGTGGTGGGGCTGAGGCCGCACGAGAGACGGCTGTGGGTGTCCTGGGCAGTGTGGCCCTCATCTGTGGGTGAGATGCTGAGGGCAGGGAGTGCTGGGCCTGGATGAGAGGTGGATGAGACCTCTCTCGCTCTCCTCCACTGCCCCCGGAGCCTGAGGAGAGGCTACTGAGGGAGGACACTGTGCTGAGTGTGTCTTGGTCGCCCTGTCTGGCTGCCTCACCTTCCACGTCAGCCTCTGTGGTCTCCTGTGGTGGTGGCAGCTTGACCAGCGACACAGCATTGCGGGTCAGTGAGCCAGAGCGCCGAGCACCATTGGAGTCACTATCACGACTCGAGTCACTCCGGTCACCACTGCGCTCATTTGTCAAGATCCACGTGCGGTCACTCGCCTCATCAGAACTCTCCGAGGCTTCTGAACTGTCATCGCGCGATCCCTGCGATCCCTGGCGACCAAGGAATCTGTCCGAACCGCCATTGCCACTCGGAGCGGCAGAAATGGTGTCTGACTCAGTGTTGATGACAGTGACATAAGCCTCGGCTGGATCCTGGTCGCTGCTCACACCACTGGAGGAGTTGTCACCATCCTCCAGGAACTCGCTGGGGCAGGACTTGGAGTTCCTCATGATGCGGCCAGTCTTGAGGTCTTCGCTGGGGCCTGGTGCTGGCCGGCCACCCTGAGGGGCGGGGAACTCTTCTCTCGTTGCCTGTTGAACAAGGCCGACTCCTGGATGGCGTCTCCCAGCGCTCCATTGCCATTCCCATTGTTCAATCTCTTGGCTGGGCTGGAGTTGGCAGACTGTGAGCCCTCAGGTCCATCATCCTGCCTGGCTTGTCTCTCAGCTGCCTTTTGTGCAATCATATCCCTAAAGTTATTGCTCCCAAGTGACCCAAGGGGTGCAGGGCTCCTGGCAGGGGCAGCATAGTGTGGCCCATCGGCATCCTGCTGGGGTGGTGTTGGTGGCCCTGCTGCAGTGACAAGGTTAGGTGAGAAGGCCACCGACTGTTTCTTCTTCTTGAGGGTCCTGGTCTTCCTGGAGTCATCCTGGGACAATGACAGGGCAGCAGAGGACTGTTCATCAGAGCTGTAGTCTGGTTCAGGGATGTCTGGGGCAGGCGTGGTGGGAGGTGCAGCACGGGCAGCCTGAGGACATGTCCGGTTGGGTGAGCTGCCCTCAGTCATCTCCTGCACACTGCGATTGTTCTTTGGCCGGGCATAGGTCACAGTGTCACTCACTGGTGGCCGGCTTGGTGCTGCTGTGGCCGCTGGTGTGAGTGGCTCCTGACTCCTGCTGCCCTCCCTGCCTTCACCGCGGAAGGTGGAGTAGGAGGAGGCGGAGTAGGCGGCCTGGGCAGCCCTCTCGGGGGAACCGCGCTGCACGCTGGGCCGTGAGGTGCTAGGTGGCAGGCTTTGTGAACGGGTCTTGACACTGGCACCCTTGCGACCGGCCGAGTCTGGGCTGCGGTAGCCCACGGCCTTCACCTCCTCTGGGGAGGCATACAGCTTGGCACAATCTGTTGGCCGGAAGCTGGACTGGATGGCCGGGGAGAGCGGAGCAGAGTCAGGGGTTGAGGGTGCCACGCCCACCGTGGCATAGTCACTCTTGGAGCGGCTGATGTCCACCTTCACCAGCTGACCCAGGGGTGGTGGGGGTGGGGGATGGGTGGGAGGGGGGTGCAGTCCAGCGCGGCGCAGCATGGCAGCATTGACAGCTGACTGGGAGCGCCGCAGCATCCTGTACTCCATTGGTCCTGGGGAGCGGTTAGGCGAGTCACTGCTCCCCTCCTCCTCCTCTTCCTCCTCATCATCTTCCCCGCTGGGCCAGGAGTCCCTAGACCCGAGAGACCCCCCGCCAACAGGACTCCTCCCCAGGGTGGAGGAGCGGCGTGGCGGACAGACTAGGGAATGTCGTGATCCCTGGCCATTCAGTGCTGGGATAAACAAGTCTTCCTGGGAAATGGACTTTCGCTTCTCCTCTGCTGAGGTGGCTGGCATGGCCACCGTGACCCCGGCCTTGAGGTCTGGCGTAGAGTGGAACACCTTGTGCAGACGTGCGAGCTTGCCCATATGCCTGGACTTCATAGCCTGGTGGAGGAAGGTGAGTGAGTCTTCAGGTAATCAAGTGTGGTTCTTTATGCTATCTTTACAAAATAAACTACAATATGCTCACATGAACACACTAACATTCCCATCCCTCAGTCAAAAAGACAAGCTCCCAGTGTGGAAAAGGACAGGACAACAAGGGAAGGATGGGAGGACAAGGAGCCAGAGAGGAGACACACAGACACACACATCAGGATGGCCACATGCTGGGGCCACAGTGCCCTACTTACCCACCCTTCCCATTGTGAACAACACTCCTCTATCTTCCTCAAACCATAAGCCAGTTTAGTGCCCAGTCCTTAGGACTGCCTTCAACAACTGAGGACCACAGATAAACCAGACTCACCTTTGCCTTCTTCATCTCAGCCACACTGGCATACACCTGTGGCTGGCGCGTTGAGGGGCTGGTGGGGGGCGAGGTGCTGCCGTGCTGAAGTAAATCCTCGACCTCTGCCGCTGTCATGCGTTTTGAGCTTGGACGCGCCTTAATAGATGCAACTTTAGGGCCTGGTGGAGTGCCCACTGGGGTGCCCATGGAGGGGGTGCCCTGGGGGGAGCCGTAGAGCCCCACCCCATAGTGCTCTCCGGCAGAACGGGACATCACATCCCCATTCTCTCGCATGCTGGCATCCAGGGCTTCTAAGGGGCAGAGTGCAGCAGTCAGTGACACATCCACCAGGAGGTGGATCACATACCACATGCACGGCTCACTCTGTCTTGTCCACTACACTGACTCACTCACCTCTTAAAGCCGTGACTCTCCTCACATCACACTGACTAACACATGTCCTTCACTTACTTCAATGAAAAGTTAATTTGTCTCACACTGACACTATCAACTCTTAATTCTTCCCAAGACAGAATTCCTGTCTCAATCAACCTAATCGCTCTTTCTTGGTGAAACTGCTTACTTTTTCTATTCCCTCATGCCATTATCTCACTCCCTTCTCTTATTCTCAGCACAATAACAAGACTCACACAATATATATTACTTTTAATGTTTTAAATAATTAAGTGAATTTAGCCAAACCTCCACTGATTAAAAATATTCTTTGTCACCAATAACTACATCTATTTTTATTAGTTTTAGCTCAAGTTTTCCCAGACAGGTCTTGCCAAGAGTAACATTTAAATTAACTCAATAATAATTTATCAAATTGTCTTTCTATGCTGTCTTGTTTTAAGAATAATTTTACTTTCAATGTTTTAAATTATTTTAATATGCATGCATTTATTATTCCCAGTCACCATTTCCATGAGGAGATAAACAGGTGAATGGCCGAGTGCTCCATGCTCATGCTCAGCTGTGTCTTCATGCACTCATTCAACTCAGCAAAGACATTTTCTCATGATCTTACACCAATTCATAAATCTTATATTTTGCTGTTAAATTGCTGTTTTATCATAATATTTAATTAGCCAATACAGCAAAAAAGCTGCCAGTAAAATAAAATCATAAAACAAATTAAGTACACTAATCTCAAATTGCTCTAACATCAATGTTTAAAAAATTATATGGCTGATGTAAAAGTTTCCCTAATGCTCGTCAGACTGAGAGGCAACATGCAAAAAACATTCCACAATACAGTAGTAATATTCTCTTAATATCAAATAACAAAAAAAGGGTATGTATGCACCAACAGAGGCGAAATGTTGTCAGCTGCTGCATACAGCAGTAACTCAAGAAATTTAACTAATACTTATCTGATGCCTAAATCATCCCAAACAAAATTTCACGAGGAAACAATGCTAGGGGGAAAAAATTACAGTTTAGGGATGTAACTGGAGATCTCATTTCCAAAATTGGACCTCAATTTTTTATTTCTTTACTTTATGCATCCAATTCCTTCAAGGAATTAGGTACAGTATTCCATCCAGAGCAAAAAGTCTTTTCTTTCTCATTCCCCCATTTCCTGCACTACACTGGACAACTTGGGGCACAGCACTCATCCCAAGGCCATAAGGCTGCAAGTGGAACCCTGGCTCACAGCTGTTTCCCAGTGGAGTGTGATGTGCTGTGTTGTGACACTATCGACACTATATCACCTCACTCTTGTAACACCTAAACTCATTTAATTTAAAATTTGCAAACTGCCTTATCAAGACATTCTCAGCTACAGTTGCCAGATGCAAAGAAAATTTCATAATAGCAAATAAAACAAACCACTGTTGAAGAGTATCTACAAACACAATGGAACCTTAGTCTTACCAATATCCTGAAGTCCGGCCACCATGGATTTGGCCCTTGCTCGGCCCACACTGAGGGTGGTTCTGGGGTCCCTTGGGGGGGGAGCTGGGGGGGCTTGGGACGACCGCACTAGAGGGAGACACAGGCACAGTTAGTGGGAGTGAAAGGCCAGACAGCAGGAAGCAGCGGGAGACACAGAGACCGCCACTGTGCAGGTCTGTGTCACGCTTGTCATGGGTTACTCCAAATTGTCACAGGAGAATTGCAGCATAGACTTTGTTCCTTAGTAGTGTGACATGGGAGGGGAGAAATGATGCTGTATGTGTTGGTGTTTGTGTAGGGAACTCAACTAAAGCTAATCTAAAAGAACATGAGAACTTTAACACAATACTGCATATTCTGGGTGTTTATGTAAGCAAGAATACTACAGCTAATCTAAGAGAATAGATGAGACAAATGAGTTTCTTAAGAGTTGTATTGTAAGTATACACAACAATCAATCAGCTGCTCAATTTCAATCATAACTTACAAAAAATTTATTTACTCTTCAAAGCAACAAAGGCAACACCAACACAAATTTCTACATTACATAGAAATTTGTATCTTTATTTAGTAACACATTAAGGAAGAAGTCAACAAGAGTACAATTCATTACAGCAACACATCTACAAGTGCAGCAGCTGCTAAATTGTGGCCCAAATGACAGCACAGTCTCTCCATACTGTCAAATAAAGGCATGTATGCAAAGTGAGCAAGTGGGTGAATGCAATCTATTCTGTAATTCATCCTTGACAAGTCTTTAGGTTTCTAGTAGCAGAACAAAAGCCAAGTAATTAGTCTTGTTCCTGAGAAGACAAAAAGCACACTCAAAAGAAAACTCAGAGGTTGAGATGAAAAAATCTTGTTTTGGATGCAAGGATACACAGGTCCACTGAAAACACAGGGAACACTGTGCACTGAGTTATATCTGATGCTTCATGACTCACTGACTTGTCTCAATCTGATCTTATTCCTTAGGCTATGGAAAAACAAAAAAAGTATGTACAGTACAAAAATTCTCCAGCAGGTAGTGGAAACACCAAGGGATCAGACCAAAGGTGCATCATCACCAAATAGTTAAAGGTGGGCACTGCCAGTGTAAAAATTGGCACTTCAACCAATCAAGCTCAAAGAGTGAAACACGTGACCGAGTGAAGGAAATGCAGGATCACTTGATGAAAACATTCACATGGAGATTAGGATGACAAATCACAAATGACATCCACATGCTCAAATGTGACAAAATAAAGGATACTGACAATATCTATTTGTTTCTTTACATTTGTGGTGCTTAATAATGATGATGAGCATTAAACACACTCAAAGATGCATGTGCATGTAGTATTAATCAACTCTTTTATCATGCTGTTAATTTGTTAGTTTCTGGAATCACAAACGCAAGATAAATGTTAGTACGCAAGTTACAGACATAAATTAAAACAATATTAAAGACACCAGTGGGTAAATTAAGGAGGGAATTAGTCAACCAGTGCAGAAACCAGAGGGACACAGAGAGGGAAGGAGAGTCAGTCTCACACCACTGACAACACCCGGCAGGTGTCACCCAGTCCCATAGTCACCGAGTCACCAACGACTCACCCTGGCCAAGCTCAGGACCAATGAGGGGCCCAACGTCCTGCAGATTGAGAGAGAGAGAGAGAGAGAGAGAGAGAGAGAGAGAGAGAGAGAGAGAGAGAGAGAGAGAGAGAGAGAGAGAGAGAGAGAGAGAGAGAGAGAGAGAGAGAGAGAGAGAGAGAGAGAGAGAGAGAGAGAGAGAGAGAGAGAGAGAGAGAGAGAGAGAGAGAGAGAGAGAGAGAGAGAGATATATGGAAGGAGGAGGAGGGAGGAAGGCTTCATGCATCTACCTGCGTGGAGTTTTCTGGGGAGTGTCTGGCACCCACGTCTTATCGTGCCAATGTTGCCAATGGGAGGCTTGAGGGCTGTGAAGGAGGTCATGGGGCTTGGAGTCACCACCACCATCTGCACCAGGTCACCCGACTTACGGATCAAGGTCACAACGTGTTCGTGGGATGCCTGAGACACATCCTCTCCGTTGATCTGAGGACAAGGCGAGGCAAAGGTGAGCAGGAATGTTGAGAAAAGCAACCTGTCTCTAAAAACTATGAGGTCTTGAACAGATAACAAAAGGTTCTCTTTTTAATGTCCTGTCTTGAGAAAGTGAGAATAAAATACAAGCTTCTCTCGTTAAATTACTATGATGTCTTGCCTTGGAAAAGAAAAAAACAGCTTCTCTTTAAATAACTGTGGTCTTATCTTGATGGAAAAGAAAACTAAGCTTGACTATGAATTCCGGCTTTAGTCTCTCCAGGAGCATCACTGGTCATTTATAATTTCATGTTCACCTCTAAAGAATAGCTTCCCCTTACCTTTAACAAATAATCGCCCTTCTTGAGGCCAGCCAGGTCCGCCACACCCCCAGGGTCCACGTCATCCAGGTACTGCAGGGCCGGTCCTCGCTCATGGGGCCGCTCCATCAGGGGGGACGTGGCCTTGGCCCCTCGCAGCACAAACCCAAAGCCTTTCTTTCCTCGGTGAAGGACAACAGTGCGTGGTTCATTGACCCTAAGGGGAAGGCACTCAGTAAATCAGGATGTTGGATGGAAGTTCATTTAGGGCGTCATTGCAAAAAGACTGCGGCATAGAAGTGTGACAAGTCTTGTTTGTAATTCTTTCACTCAAAAATTTGTCTTTTAATATAATTTTTGCCATTTTTTTCGTTAAAAAAAAAAAAAAAAAAAAAAAAAAAAATCAATACCATGCAAGATTTCTTAAGTGAAAGTCAATGATACCTTTTTGAATTCCATTGAAATGCATTTTCTACTAAAGCTCAATACACACACACACACACACACACACACACACACACACCCACTCACGGTTTTCTTATCCTTGGTGCAGTGCCATAGTGAGGGGGCACCATCTCTCGTCGGCCCTGCACTCTGGCCACCTGGGGTGCAATCAGGGACTCCCTCACAGCCTGGGGGTTGCGCAGCCGCACCTCCTGAACACAGTGAGGAGGGAACACCCCAGTGATGCCCCTCAGCACCCCCTCCAGCATGCCGTCATCAGTGCTGCCCGTCACTGTAAGAAAAACAATTTGTTACCTAGTGAGAGAAGGCTGAGATTAGAAGTCTGGAGAAAACCATTTGAGGGAAGACAGAGTGAGATGGGAACACTTGAAGCACTTCATTATAATAAATGGATAAAAGTATGAATTAATTGAGGGGATGAAAGAGAAAAAGCTATGATTAAAACAGCCTGGAGAAAACAAACTGAGGGAAGAAGATTGAGGGAAAGAGAGCAAGATGGCAAGCTGGGATTGTGTTGGAGCTGTAAAGGATGGAAGTCAGAGAAAGATACAAAGAACAGAAGCAACTGGAGGAGCCTCATACATAAAGCTAACTCTCAACTCATGAAAAGAGAGAAGGATAAGAATTGTATTTCTAAGTAAATATAGAAAAATTTATCTTTGTTGTACAGCACATAGAAGAAGACAAATTGCAGTGAAGTCATTAAAAAAAAAAACCTATATTTCAATAATAAACCATTTGTGAAATTGTATACTGTTAATAATGACAAATGCAACAAAACATTTTGAAGCGTTTGCTGCCCAACCTTCCAGTATGTCACCGGCATTGATGTCCAGGTGGCCGGCCTTGTGTGGCGTGTACTGCTGCAGACACACCACCAGCATGCCCATGTCAAACTGTGTCACATCGGTGGGTGTGGCATCGTAGCTCTCCGCACTGCCACTGTTGGAGGTGCACACGCCGGAGCTGTCACTCACCATGTCGCAGCAGTCCATGCCCGCTGCAGGAAGGACACATTAAAGATGGGTGTCATTATAAGCTCAGCTAAAAGTATCTTCCAGAGGCTTTCTTGTAAAAAAATAGTAAAATTCTACCAGAAAAACAAAAAGTAGTTCTTTTATCATCGCAAAAAAACTGCTGATGATGTCTTAAGAAAATTCTGTCAAAAAAAATTAGCATTTTTCATTCACAAAATATGGTGATGAATTATTACTAAGAAGGAAGTCTCTTACTGTCATCTAAACTGGCTGCTGCTCTTTTCATTGCCAGAGATAGCAGGGTTTTCTGAGACACTGCAAGAAATTATCCATTACTGCATTGCAAAAAAAAAAAAAAATCACAAAATAAAACAAACCCTTTGGAATAAAACACAGTGAATTCTACAGAGCCTGAAACCCACCAGCATTGAGGCTTGCCGAGCCCAAGGCGCTGGCACACTCCTCGCTGTCCATCTCACTTGGGTGGGTGCAGGTGGAGCTGCTGCCAGTGGAGGTCTCACTGAGGGAGGAGGCGGAGCTGAAGGGTGGGATGGAGCGGGCTGAGGGGGAGGGGGAGGGTGGTTTGGTGGTTGTGCTCACTTCCAGTCTAGGGTCAGAGTGAGTGCGGGACAGAGGAGCTCCGGATATGCGTCTGTTTGGGTTGTATTTTGGTGGTTCCTTGAAGGGCACTGTGGAAAAACAAGAATGAAAGAATTAAAGGATATCTTGACTATTATCTTAAGCTTTTAGAAGATTTCTTTTTCTCTGACAAATGGCAAACCATAGTCAAAAGGATAGTTGTTATGAGGCAGGTGCACAGGTGGCTTATCACAGGTGCAAGATGATCCAAAATAACAAAAAGAAACACTCCACACAAAGCTTTCCTACAAGACAACTGGACAGGAGTGCCCCAGGGAACACATTATGACTACGGCCACAGTGAGGACAAATAACGAAGACTTCTGCTGTGGAATATCAGACTCACCGACATGCTCCTCGCTGTGGGACTTTATCACTTCCCCAAGGTCCATGTTGCCAGCAATCACCGCTACCTGCAGGATAGAAAGGTTTAGTTTACATGTGTGGGTCTTTACTGACGATGGGACAAACTTAATGAACACAGGAAATCTTCAAGTGTTAGTGAAATTTTTGGGTATGCAATTTGAATCTCCATTGCTATAAGTTTTTTGTCACCTTTTCCTCATTATGCTTTGTGGAACATTAAAGGAAAAATATAGAAGTGAAATTCTTAGTTAAAGAAACCAAATTTTCTTTGTTGCAAACACTGTCTCCTTTACCTTATATTTTATACAACTTAGGACTAAAACAAACACTTCACTGCTTAACATAACACTGCCACTGTGAGACTTAAATTACCCTCTCTACAGCAGCTTATGGTACTAAAAGTCCAAGACAATTACTTTTAAATCACAATGCTGCACTTCCAAAGACCTAAAAACTACAACACCCTTTGCTTGTTCTTATTCTAATCTCAAAGATGAACAATTTCTATCATAACAAAACCACTAGTTTCTCTTAACATGATAGCAAACACAACCCTAGCTTTTTTTAATTATAACTTCAAGGTAAACACTTCCCATGATCACTTTATAACAAAACAGTTCTTGCTTCTTTTAATGCAAGACAAAATTAAGGGAGACCGAGATGGAAAATCACCAAAGGGAGTCAAATGGAAGCATGAGGGAGGCGCAAAGGAAAGGTCTGATGCTGAAAAGACTCGGAGATGGGGGTGATGGAGGGAGGGAGACATAGAAAGCACAGACTGGGAGAGTGCAGAGCGAGGGCGGCATGACACGAGTCAGGAACACAAAACATGGGGGCATTCAAGAGCAAGGGCTAAAATTTCACCTCTTACCTGGTATGGGGTCTGATTGGCATAGTTTATCGCGTTCTTGTTGCATCCCCGGAAGAGCAGGACACGCGCACAATCCTCGAGGTTGTTTACTGCACATACGTGGAGGGGTGTGTTCCCTGAGGCATTCTGGGCATTCATGTCGGCTCCATAAAAGAGTAGGTGTTCTAGATGTTGAACCAGCTTGTTGCGACAGGCCTGGGGAAGGGAGCAGTGAGGGACATGGGAAGGAGGTAGGGTGGCTGGGTAATTAAGTGGCTATGCTGGGAAGGAAGGGTGAAGAGCAGCAGGTGATGCCAGCAGGGAGGTTGTGGGTAAAATACATGAAGATGAGGTGAGAGACACACTGTGAGATGAAGGGATGGTGAGAGACAATCAAAGAGTTAAGATTCAGAATTAGGAAAAGATTAAGGTGAAGAGTGAAAGAGTGAGGATGCTGTGAGAAGCATAGGAGTCAATAGAGAGGATAAAGGCAAAAGAAGGTGTGTAGGAAGGGGAAAATATTGGAAGGGAGAAAGTACAAGACTGGAGTGGCCTGAAGACTTAGGGATGCTGACAGGTGCACAGAAGATGAGGGTAAATAAAGAGGATAATGGCAAAAGAAAGGATGTAGGAAGCTTACATCTAAAAAATGGACTGATATAGAGGCTAGAGGCAGGGAAATAAAAAAGTACAATACAATTAGAAAAGAATAAGCACTGGAGAACACAAGACTGCTTCAAGATCTGGAGGCACAAACATGTGAGAAAAACTGAGAGAACAATTAACAAATACAAAGAGAAATAGACAGCAGGTGGTAGAATGAGAAATGGGGGAAGAAAAGAGAAGAAAATCAAAGAACTCTTGGGAGGAAATGAGTCAAAGTGAAGAAGTGAACACCATAACATATCCATGTATGAGACCAACGTACCTGGTGGGTCTCCTGCCACCCCTGACTGTCTGAAGCACCAATCACAGCATAGTCGTGCAGCAGCGCCTCACACAGCAGCGGGTCAGTGGCGTGGGTCACTGAGTAGTACAGCGGTGTCAGGCCACGAGCGTCACGGTAGTTTGGGGATGCGCCGAGGTCTGAGGGCAAGAAGGGTTTAGTTTTGCTGGCCTGGTAGTTGTTGGTGTTTGTTTATTAGTTCAGAAAATCTATTCTTGGTGTTTATTAGTTCAGAAAACCTATCGTAATCTAATATTTCCAGGAGTGAAAATGAATCTATTCAAGTCAAGAAGAAATGCTCATTATATTGGAATGGTTAATGATTTTGCTTTGCTTTCCTGGTTGTTCTTGGTGCTGTTTATTTATAAGTTGAGAAAATTTACTTACTCTAATATTTCTAAAAGTAAAAACTAATATATTCAAGTCAAGAAACAGTCATTGAATTGTTTCCGGGATTGTCAATTAAAAACCATACTCAAGTCTAATATTCTTCAGTAACTCAACATTGTACACGAAACCAATCTAATCTATTCAAGTCAAAACTTATTCTGACAGGTCTTCCTGTACCTGTTCTTCACTTCTCACTGCATAATACACAACTAGTGACTCTTAAAGCATTTGCCAGTCCAGATATACACACCTCAGGCTAACAATTCAACACAAACCAACACCTCATATAAACCCAATACAAAGAAAACCACACATTCCATACCATTAAGTAAGTCCCTGCCCTGCCAAGCCACACCAGACATAAGAACATAAGAAAATGAGAGAAGCTGCAAGAGGAAGCCAGGCCTACACGTGACAGATCTTGTGTGAACAAAGCTACCCAATTCCACCTATCATCCTCATTCTCACCGAGCAGAGTCTTGACGGCCTCAAAGTTGCTGGCCTGGACACCACGATGCATGGCAGTCACCCCGTCCCTGGTGCGGTAATCCAGTAGTGCCCCGCCATTCACCAGAGCCACTATCATGCGGGCTGGCTTCTTGATACGGGCAGCGAGGGTCAGTGGCGTCTCTGTAGGGCATAAATAATTTGGTTACTTTCATTTTCTTTGATTAATTTTGACTGCCTACCCAACTTTAGCATGCACAAGCCAGGCAAAGAGGAGAAGTAGAAGGAAGATCTAATACAATAAGAATAACTACCCTTAACCCCTTCAGTACCATGATGAATTTCCACATACATTCTACTTAGTATCTGGTTATTTTATACAGCTTCAAAATTCATGTGGGGGATTAAAATAGTGAAGACTGTGGCCATTAATCTTTTGACCTCCACAGATCCTTCCAAATGTCAATAAAATGGTCTAATCGTACACAAATCTCAAGGTAAAAATGTGTCCCAGTACTGAAGGGGTTAATACAGTATCTCCCAGTATTATTTTCTGTGATGCATGTCTTTCAATACATCAATAAAAAGAAATAGGTAGATCACTTGTACTTTTCCTCTCCCACTAGCTCACAAGGTCACAGTGGGGAGTGGTGTGGGTGATAAATGATTTGCCAAGATAACAGCAGCTTATCATGGCATTGTTAAGATCCTCATCTAAAACACTGGTTATCTTCATCAACTAATTAGTACTATATCAATTCTTTTCTTTCTCTCTTTTTAATTAATGTGAAGTCTAAAAAAACATGGTACTTTATTATCAATGGGTACACAATTACTATTATCATTTTATGTTAAGATGGGAAATCTAGGCAAGGGCAACAAAAACAATTAGACAAAAAGGCCCACTCAGATGCCAGTCCCCAGCAAGTCAGAGAGAGTTAGCTACCTCATTTGACCTTTCCCAGTATACAAGCAGAGGGCTTAAGTTTGTACACCAGCAGCACAAAACACTCCTCAGTTTTATCCTGCTGTTCACAATAATGCATCTGTACAAAGATAATGGATTGGTTTCTGGGAAGTGGAAATGTCAACACAAACACTGCATCTACAAAATGACTTCCCTTTCCTTCCATCTTTTTATCACTTCAGATATTCTCCTTCTTTTTACCACATACTAGTTCTTTCTTCTCTCTGTATCATTTATCAGTTCTTCTTTCCTATTTTTACTACCTATATTTAGCCTTTCCTCCTTCTCTCTTTCATTACCTATACTAGTTGTTCTCCTTCTCTTTTATACCAAATATACAAGTTTTTATTACTTATGGAATGACCCACACCAATATTCCTGAAAAACACAAGCAACACACTGAAAGACTGCCTGAGGTACTGTAACACCCTAATTTGTCCCTGAAAATCCCTAAAAAGTTTTGTAACTCCTAATTCTCCATTTCTATTCCTATCTTATATTTCTTGGAGGTTATGTAAGCCACTCATCTGTCCATGAGACTAAAAAGATTATTTAACACCTAATTTGTCTCTGAAAAGCCCTAAAAAGTTCTATTAGAATCTGATCTTCCATTTCATGTTTCTTAAGGTTCTTTAGGCATAATGCATTTTCATATTCATTCTGGTTACTATTTGGTGATTTCCTAGAGCTTCAGAAACTTATGTGGTGAATTAAAATAGAGAAGACTCTCGCTATTACTCTTCTGACCTCCATAAACGTTTCCTAATGTCAATAAAATTGTCTTATCGTACCCAAAACTCAAAGTAAAAATGCATCCCAGTACTGAAGAGGTTAAGCTTCTCACATTTGTCCATGAAAAGGT
This sequence comes from Portunus trituberculatus, assembly GCF_017591435.1. Classification (NCBI taxonomy): domain Eukaryota; kingdom Metazoa; phylum Arthropoda; class Malacostraca; order Decapoda; family Portunidae; genus Portunus; species Portunus trituberculatus. The sequence goes on along the minus strand of NC_059287.1, from coordinate 14,662,446 downwards.
AAAAGATTCTGTAACAACCACAACTGCTACACTCACCCCCTGTGTCCTGACAGTGGAAGTTTGGGTCCAGTCCCTTGGCACACATCTTTGACACCTTGTCTACGTTGTTCTCCTTCACATATTCCAGAATTCGACGCAGGTTTGCCCGAGTGTGGAGTGCACGTAAGGCTTTTTCCTCCAAGTGTAGCATTTTATACACTCTCCGCTTGTACTTGAGCTGTTGGTAAAGGTGAGGAAATGAGTGAGGAAAGGAGAGGCTGAAATGAAAGTGAAATGAGTGAAGGAAATAAAAGGTAGGAGTCCTATTTCTCTCTCTCTCTCTCTCTCTCTCTCTCTCTCTCTGCTTGTACCTGAGTGTGAGTAAAGGTGAAGAAATGAATGAGGAAAGGAGGGGCTGAAATGAGTGAACAACTAGTGAAATTAATGATGTGACTCATGGTTATCTTATTCTCTCTCTCTGCCTGTACTTTGAGCTGTGGATAAGGATGAGGAAGCGAGTGAGGAAAGAAGCTGAAATAAAGGTAAAAGGAGTGAATAGATAAAAGCCACAATGATTATCTATACTCTTTCTCTGTTTGTATATGCTATGAGTAAAAGATGAGGGAATGAGTGATGAATTAAAGCTTGAAATAAAAGTGAAATGAGGGAATGAATAATGAAATGAGAGGTTGAAATGAAATGAAAGAATATCAGAAATAATGATAGAGCTCTCTCTCTCTCTCTCTCTCTCTCTCTCTCTCTCAGAAGTCATATCTTATCTTAGGAGGACAATGGTTTCAACTTTTTACTCTCTTGGTACAGATTACACTTGCAGTAGTAACACAAATATTATGGAGTGCTTATAAGGTTAAAGTAAGCATAATGTCGCACTGGTAATAGTAGTGGTAATAGTGGTAGTTGACCTGTGTGGGATTGGTGTACTGGTATAAAGATAGACGTCAAAAGATTAAAGAGGCAGTAGTAGTAGTAGTAGTAGAAGTAACTGTAGTAATGTTCACCCTATATTTCATTGCCAATTTGGTATATACTGCTGATAGATGAACAGCACTGGTGGTGGTAGTAGTAATAGTAGCAGCAGCTATTATTGTTGCAGTAATGGAAACTCACAACCATCTACAAACACAACACTGCCTGACCCTGAACACAATCCATCGCCCTTCCTACAGCCCCAGCACCCACCTCGAGGTATCCCACAGGGGTGAGGAGCGGGTAGTCCCCCAGTGGCCTCTCTTCATCCAGAAACTTGCCAGCACGGCCATTCTGGGGCGGACAGAAGAGGCCATAATTGAAGCTCTCCCGAAGTTCCTGTTGGTAAAAATATACAGTTAATCTTCGTCTCATAATTTGCTATGCCAAAAAATGAAAAACTAAAATAAATAAAAATAAATCAATAAATAAATAAAAATTCCCTATTCCATTTTCTCCCATAACTTAAGAGGAGATTAGTGAGAAAAGGCTCAATGACTAGTTACTTTTAGGTTTTCCTTTGTTGTGTTTATTTTATCATGTTATCTTAGCTTCAAATTACATATGTTCCTTTAAACTATTTGCTCTATTTCCTCTTAGTTGTGTGTATTTATCATGTCTTAGTTTGCTGTTATGTTGCTTTTAATGGAAAAAAAAAAAAAGTTTCTTCTCTTTATTCTTTCTTCATTGTTTATCACCACAATAATTTCCTCTCTATCAATATATTTTGAATGAGGACGTACTGAAATGTAAAGTGATAAGTATGTAGACTATTGATAATGAAGGTTTGCCATGTAATATGTATAAATGTCTCAATTATATATGTACTGTACAGGAGTAATGGCTTTCTTCATATCAAATAAATATACAATGTGCTGTACATAAATCCAAATGAAGGAGATGGTAATAGTAAATCTTCCAATATATACATACACAAGAATAAAAACCTCTGCTAGTTTGCTTTGTGTAGCTATACTGCATTATTCACTGCAGAGGGAGGGAGAGCAGATATAATTACAAAGATGTAAATATAAATACAAGAACCTGCTGCTGCTGCCAAACAAGACAGAGTAAACATAATATACAAGTGAGGTGAGTGTTGCATCGACATCCTAGTGTTTCTCCCTACGTATTGCCCTTTCCTACTGTAACATCACCCTTTGGCACTCCATAGAGGTACCGAGAAACTAATTTGGAGACACGAGGCCATTGTCACAGAGCAAACCTCTAAAAAAAGTGTTCAGAAGACTAGATAATTTTATTGTGAGAGCCCCCCGACTAAAATTATGTGTTCTGAAGACTAAAATTATGTGTTCTGATTACTGGATCAAATAGATTTCCCACAAGAGGTTCCTGTCAAAGATTATACTCCTGACTAGAAGAAAATGTGCATAAGACTGGATTGAGTTTGCCATGGCAGGTTGTGTCAGGAATTGAGGCCCTCACTACAATGAGAGTTATGAGGATGGAAAAAAAAGGAAGAAAAGAAAAAAAATGTTAATGCAAGAGGAGTTATCATGTATATAAGAACAAGATGAGTTTGAGAAAAGTTAATGAATTTTGCTTATAATCTAATCAAGCTAGAATATAAACTAAACTCAGGAAAAAAAAAAAAAAAAAAAAAAAGCTGAATTCCTTAACTCTAACACACATCAAGGAATTAACCACACCTACTCCATTCCCAGAAAATATGTAACATTTTTCTTCCTAAATCAAATAAAATGTTGAATGAGAATGCAAAAAAGAAAAAAGCCTGGGATTCTTAATAATGTAAAAAACAAAAAAAAAAAAGCTTGGAATTCCTAAGAGATGTTGTGGGATGTTTCTTTTTTCTCTCCCTTGCCTTAAAAATCAACCTTAATATGCTCCAGTGGCCAGATGTTAGGCCTAGGTAGAGTAGTGATGGGCCCGGCTCAACACACAAGGTCATAGGGTGTACTGGCCCCACAAAATTGAGTGTCAGTGGTAATACAAGTAAAAGCTGATAAAACTACAGCTGAACTCTGTGGGATTTACAATTTTTTCCACTTGTTACAAAGACTTCCATTCACACACAGAGAGGGAATGACCATGTATAATATAGCAAAACTGAATCCACTGAGCATAATTAATGCACATCTGAAGGCATTACATTGATGTGAATTAAGTAATGTAGCATAGACATGTTCTGTAAGGCATGACATCAACAAAGGCACAGAGAAAGCCACTTCACGGCACATCAATAAAAAAAATCTTAGTTCACTTTATATCAGGATTAATTGTTTATTTACCATTATTTATTATGCATTCATTAAAAATTTTTATTATTTGCAGCAATAAGCAGTAAATATTTATTAAGTGAATATTATCAATTTTTTTATTCAATATTTGTATCCTTTTAATAAAATTGTACAAACATTGATTATTTTGAACAGTAAACATTAATATCAAATGACTTAAAAATGTTCTATACCACTAAACATTTTTTATCATTTGCATTCTTTCAACAAAAAATATGTACCATTCTGAACTTTAAACACTAAAATCCTATCATGTGAATATTGAGTTCCATATAACCAACTATTTTCTATATAATATAGTCCATTACTTCTACCTTCCTTTAATAACAAAACACTAAAAGTACTGTAATTAATCCACTAAAAATTAACATAAATCATACTTGAATCTTTAAAAACCTAAAGCTAAATGATGCAATACCTGAACATACCTAAGAGGGAGGCTTACAAGACAATTATCTCATTCTTTTGACTTACTCCCTCAGATCTGCTTGGGAACTGGCATCTAAGTGGTCCTTTTATGTTTAATCGGTTTTATTACCCTTGACCAGATTTCCCATCTTACGTGAAAAAACCCTGATGATGCAAGAGTTACTGTGGAAATTCTTGAACATGGTGGAATGTGAGGGAGAGATGCCACAAAGGTGATGAAGTAATGGTGGTATGTGAGCTATGTCCCCTTATCTTATCTCCAGTAGCTTAAAGAACACCAGGAAGGGACGGCCAGGTACACAGAGAGGCAATACTATGCTGGCTGACAGAAGAGAGGTAGAAAAGTGAGATATAGTTTCATATGCTAAAGAAATTATAGGAAAAGGTACAGTTTTGAGGTAAAGATAAGGTCGGGTAGAGTCTTATGCATAGGAAAAATTATAGGAGGTAAAAGGAGGTGTATAAGAAGTAGAGAGAAAAAAAAAATAGAAAATATATGATAAAAAAATAAAATCAATAACAGGAGAAAAATAAAATAAATAAGAAAAACAACAGCTATGGAAGGGAAAGTAGTCTTGGAGAGAGAAGTCTTAATTACAGGAGGTATGAGAGAAAAGCCTTAATAACATGAAGTAGGGGAGGAAAATAATATAAGTATCTTTAGGGGAGAAAAATGTTTAGGGCATGGCACAGGGCCACTCCTTCCCTCCTCCTCTATGACATCACTACCACATGTACTAAAATACCCTATTATTTACTACCAGCATAACTCAAAGCAACGTTAGGGAGAGAGAAAAAAGAAAAAAAATAAGCCTTGTATGAGGAACCACTTAAATTCCTTCATTCCTTTATCCACATTCCCATTACGTCAAGACTCACACACCATGAATTATTGACAGTGTGGTGGAGGGTCTTTCGTCAGAAGCCTTGCAACAACTTCGTGAGTGCAGTAACTTCTAAAAACCATTGTGACATCCTCAATTCCCCATGATATATGCCCTTAAAGCTGAAGAAATGTTTACCACTTATCAGTAAGGCTCTTCAGGTGAGATATATGCTAATCTGATAAGCAATCACCTGTGCTTTTGTGTGCTGGAGAGGAAATGAGATGGAAGGGACAAGTGTGGAGGAATTATCAATTATGCTTCTGTTTTATTATGTCTGGTATCAAGAAATGCTCTGCTCTCTCACTACAGCTATTTTCAAAGGCCACACAGATGATAAGCCAGATTCTCAAGAGTGTTTCTCCTAGTAACAATGTAAAAACCTAATTAGTCTGTCACTAAATATAAGGTTTGTTGAATTATAATACTTCACTTCTTTGTCTCTTTGTCACTAAGAAAAAAAAATACATAAAATAAAAGATAATATGTCATTTAGTGTCTTTCATCTCATTGCTGGTGCCAAAGATTTGTTGTGGTTGTTTGTGATGTTATGAACTGGCAGAAAGCAAGTGATAATATTATTTTGCCTAAACTCACTGAAATAAATATTAAAAAGCTATAATACAATGACATGTACATACATAAAATCACACAATATATGGTCGTCTATCATCTAAAATATCAGTCATCAATATTCTCCTAAGAAATAAACTGCAATATCATCTAACATATGAAAATAATAAACTAAAACTCTTGAAAAATAAAACAAATCCTAAAATCTAAATAAACATAAGTCTGGCTTGATGAAAAATTGCCATACATGCTCATCCAACCATTTCTGAACATCTGATTGGCTGCTGAGAGTCAAGCACTTTCCTCTCAGCCAATAGTGTTCATGCCTCAGTGCTTCCATGACACTTACTGGCCGAGACACGCTGGCATATCTGGTCTCAGCCAATCAGCATTACCCTTTGTTTTAGTTAGAGTTAATGAAGAGTCTTGCTTTAAAGAGGCATTTAGGAAGAGATTTTTTTTTAGTCATGATTTCTTTTAAGAGATACATTGGAATTATGAGAGATAAAGAATATAATGGCAAAGAACGAAAACACTGGAATTAAAGATGAGAGATATGGATAAAATGGAAAAAAAGAAAATATGTTTGAAGGAAATAATGCATAAATAGAATTACAATAACTCCTAGAGAGAGAGAGAGAGAGAGAGAGAGAGAGAGAGAGAGAGAGAGAGAGAGAGAGAGAGAGAGAGAGAGAGAGAGAGAGAGAGAGAGAGAGAGAGAAACTTCACTAATATATCCACAAATGGGGAACAATTAACCTAGATTATGAAACGCATCAAACAAGAGACAATTGACAGAAAGGAAGGAAAGAAGGACGGAAGGAAGGTTTCCTTTCTATCTGAACAAGTAAAGTTGAAGAATCCAGACAAGGAATAGAAGCGAAGGAATTACACAGCACATCCTCACCAAATAACACAATAATGGACGGTTCCTTTATGCTCTAAGGGAATCATTTTAGTAGTAACGGTAGTAGTAGTTTAGAGGTAGCTTTAGTAGTAGTAGTAGTAGTAGTGGTGAATCACAATAAGCATCATGCAGTATTTACAGTTACTAATGGTGCCATGCATGCGTATATTAGCGCAGTGCGGCACACAAGGCACATCCCACATCACAGCATGCATACCAGACGCCACATCATCAATCAATGTGGAATCAACGCAAAACCTCATCATGTAGGAAATCTTAAGTCACATCACCACATCACCACCGTATCATCGAAACCTTTCCTTCAGTAACAGGGAGACAGGTAGAGAAACGAGACTTACTGTAGGACATGTGACACTAACATAACAAGACTTTACAAGCACAGGCAACACATGCACGGCAGACAGGACCCAGTACATACCCGGTACCAAAGCGCCACCTGCCGGAAGGAACAGGGAAAAATATAAAGAGGAAGGTTAGCCACACCGCTGCCACCACCGCCGCCACCACCACCTTGCCTGCGGTGTGCTGAAAGCTGGCTGGACTTACACACACACACACTAGTACATGGACGCACAAACACACACAAACACACTCACACACATTCATGACAGCTTGGGTAAATGTTAATATTAGACTTCCACAGTCATCTCTCACTCTCACTCTCACTCACACTCACACTCACACTCAAAGTGCTTGAATTAGTGTTAGTATTCACTCTCCTGTTTTTAAAGGAGGTGTATTCCTCTTGAATCAGGAAATATTAGGGATGAAGCTCTAGTTTAATCAGACATTAATAAATCAAAACATTAAAAGGAGGTTATAAAATTTTGCATCAGTTAGATATCTTGTTAGTGACCAATACACACACACACTAACACTCATACACACACACAAACACACACAAATAGGTGGATCAGTAAAAATAAACCACAATGCAGACAAATAAGAGTGGTATGTAGTCAAGACACAGACATGTGGAGTAAGGTACAGTGACCCAGTAAGCCTGTGAAGCCAGAAGCCAACAACCTCGGCACCACACTCGGGCACCACCGCCTACACTAACAACCCCTCCACAACACCACAACGCCACACCACCACCTGGACATAAACACCACACACACATCCCAATAAATCCATCCTCTCTCCCACACCAGGCTTATTCAACAGGCTTCAGTTACGTCACAGATTTGAAGAGTTATGCTCACTCTCTCTCTCTCGGTATCTGTTCATTAGTTTGGGCGTAACTGTTGGTTGAGCAAACGTGGCGTGGTAACGAGTGCTTGCCTGGGATGAGTGTGTGGCCTCACCTCGGGTCCTGGTGGTGATGGTGTGGCTCTGGTTGTGGGTCTCTTTGGGGCTTCACTACCCTGGCCAGTGAAGCGACTACTAGACTCAAGCCTTTTTTCTTTTTTTTTTTTTTGTTATTTTCTGATTGGTTAAGATGTTTTTACTTTGATTTATGCATATTGGTTGTTTTTAATGTTAGATGTTACAGTATATTTTTCTTCTCTGGTGTCATATTGCAAGGGTTTTGTTTTCTGCTTGATTAACTGAATATTGTATGTAATTATAAGAGAGGCACAAAATCTCTCTTCCTCCCAGTGAGCAAAAAAGTATTACTGGATCCTGGAACTCTCTGCTTTAAGAACACTCAATAAAGACTTGTGCAATTTTTCAGGGTAAAAATATGAAGGCAGAGAAATTTAGATAACATTTCTAAAAGCTGAATAATTTCTGCCTGAATAACAAAGCAAGGTCTTAATTTATTGAAGCTTTAATATGGAAGATGAAAAGTGATTCACAGTGAACAATTAATAATGAGAAAAAGGAAAAAATGCATTATCTTAAGTCAGCTTGTATCAAAACTAACTACTACTTTCAATGCATGTTTCGTCATCCAATTACTCGTGCAAAACATTAGCTTAGTTTTGTGCTACTGTGAGCCAAGTGTGTGAGTGGGCCAAAGACACTTCTGAGCTTCTTATCTGGAAATCAACACCCTTTTATCACTGGATGTTTGTTGCCTCATCTCCCAGAAGGAATCAAAGTCTGTATGTAGTATAAATGGTGCAACCAAAAGAAGTAAACACAACCCCACAATAGAATGTGAACTAAAGTCATCACCATCCCACCTAATCAAATCAGACAAAATCTATGATATCCGAAATGTGTGGAAGTAACCAAATAGTTAAAAAAAATGCCAGAAAAAATATCAAACAATCTACAATACTTTGAATATGTAGAAATAACAAAAAACAAACATCCCTTTCTAGAAATATCAAATAGAATCAATAATGTTTAGAAAATGTAGGAGCAACCAAACTGGGAGAAACAATGGACAAAAAGACAAGCTACCAAATTGGAACTAAGAAAAACCATTGCACAAAAAGACAATTCATAATATTTAGTAAATGAACTGAACAGAACACCATAACCCACCAAATCCCACAAAAATATCAAGAAATGCAAATGGTAATTCTTCGGTGAGCAGGAACCATCAAGAATCAACACAGTCAACATTTATGAAAGAGAACAGTCCAAAAAACACTCAGGTATCATTATACTGTACATTAACAATAGGGGGATTAAGGAATGGGGGGGCAGAATTAGCAACTTACCCAAGGAAACATTGCCCAAAAACATGGGGGGAAAGGACTTGAGGAAGATAAAAATGCATAAAAAACACCAAAAAATTCATCGGATAAGAATTTAACATTACTCAAACTCTCTCAAACTCTCAGTGCATTAGAGATTATGTGGCAAGCATCATTACTTTTTACATCAAAGTTTATTTGCAAACCAAAAGACTTTCTCTCAGATCTGTTTACTTTTCTTGTTAGTATCGATTATTCCTCAGTCAAGTTTAAACACTACTAAAAATTCTGTATGAAGTCAGTGGAAGCAGTAGAAAAAAAGAGGAATGACAGATTTATCAAAGGAAGATGAGGCTGTAGTGATTTATACGTTTCTTAATGCTTATGTGGACCTGAGCCTTTCCTTGCCAATACATGAGACTGAAGGCAAGTGTAATAGAAATCTTGGAATGCTATAGAAACATCATTGCCTTTGACACCATGTACATAATTGCAAGAAAATTAGCTACTGGTGACACAAACCTACATTATAACATTGAAAACTGTGTATGTGTGTGTGTGTGTGTGTGTGTGTTTCCTGACCTGTAACTGTCCACCATATTTGCCAGTGAATAAGATGCATTTATCAACACAGTACACCACTTTTTTCTTATTAATACCTTGTTGAGTAGAGGCTGTATGTATTGTGTCATTAATACGGTCATACAATAAACATTTACATTTTCTCTTTAAACAAAATTGCATCTTATAAGCCAGCAAACAAGGAGTGTCACAGCAAGACAAGAAGCACAGGGCAGAGGAGATAAACAGCTGCCCTTGACTGATACACGATGACCCCACCAACTCATCGGCTTATCTTGGGTGACTCAAGGGATCGTGAGAATGTGACAAGGAAAATACAAACACTCAGTATGATAATGTGACAAACTCTTTCACTGCAACATGGACACACTTAACAGCACCAGAAGCAATGTGAGGTGTCTTTATAGGTATCTACAGTCAAGTTAGTGATTGAAAAAAACACATTTTGCAATTTCTTCTCAGTTCATAGATTGGATGTGGCTGCAGAATAAGTAAAGGTGTCTCAGAGTGATAGTAATTAGGAAAAGGTGTACCAAGTGGCAGTCAAAAAGGGTTAAAAGGGGTGAGGAAAACTATAAATGATGTGTTATGAATGAAGAAAACTATTAGACAAAGATTGGGATGTGACATGAGATAATGAGAAAAAACAAAACAAAAAAGACAAAGCAAAACAAAACTGATATTAATTGGAATTTGTGACTTGTTAACTGGAAATATGAGATGGAAAAAAAATGGTACAATCTAAAAATTTTCACATGGAGGCAGAAAATAAAAATAAAGACATTGATTAGGATTTGACTTATTAAACAGGAATGAAAAGAAAAAACCTACAGTATGTATCTCAATTAACATATACTGTAATCAAAATTTCAAATCTCCGGCCACAGTGGAAGTGAAATAACTGGAAATGATTTGTTTCATGACTACTTAGTATTCACCTCATAGTGGTTAATGTGGCTGGCTGTGGTGCATTACAAAGCCATGTCATGATGCTTCTGGTGCTACAGTATTGCATATCACAGTAAAGGGATTAAGTTAATAGAGAGTTTGAGTGTTTGGTAAGAGTGTATCCTGCTTGCTTCTGTGCTTCCTCCTGCCTTTGACTGGGTGTTTTATGAGGGAGGTTGAGTCACTGGTACTCAAATTCCGTATAATTAACTACAACTTAACTTAAGAGGGCCTCTTTTTAGCCTTTTTTTTTTTTGTTGCTTTAGGTCAGGTTATCCTGTTACATTAAAAAATATCTATGCAAGTTTTTAGCATCACATATAAAAAAACAGCATTGTTATTTTATTTTGTGATTGTTAGTGATAGTTTGTGTAGAGTGAAACCACTGTCAGTGTTCTGTGTCTCTTCCATTCCCTAACAGACCTGCATCCCTGGTGACAAAATAGAGGGATGTGGTGTGGAGTACAATACAGAGATGTGAGGGAGACAAAAACAAACAGTATTCATAATTTGTGCATAGTGAAACAATTGCGTCAGTGTTGCGTGTCTTGCATTCTCTAACACACCTGCATCTGGTGACAAAATACCGGGAAATGTGGTGTAGAGAATAATAGAAAGGAGCGACATGAGGGAGACAAAAACACAATGGGAGCAACATGTTTCACTCCAGCGCTGTGTGATGAGAATACCTAATGAGATTTAAAGATGCTCACCCAGCTGGACTGATGCAAATAAACAAACCTGAGCAAAATATAAGCGCTAACTGATCTGGAAGGTAATAAAAGGTGATGAATACAGATAAATAGAATAATAATAGTAGCACACACAGTAAACAAAAGGCTTGCCAAACACACCAAGAATCAACACCCAGAAAAAAGAGTAAGGCAGCTACAATTTCACAGCAAAAGAATGATAAAAAACAAATATTTGCAGTGAAGAAATAACACGCAGGCAAATTTGCAGCGAGACTCAATAGTGGAACCAAACACTTACTGAAACATAGAATAAATATTTCCACACAGAATGCATTGTTAAATCCAGAAGGGGGAGACAGAAAGGAGCAGAAGGTGTCGGATGAATAATTCATAATATGTTGCTAATTTTGTCATTGGAATGCATTGATGAAATTGAAGAGAGAGAGAGTAGTAAGTAGAAGTTGGGAATCGTTTACATGACATTACTAAGTTTGTCTCTTATGGTAAAATCAGAATAAGAAGTTGAAAAGCCTGGATAGAAGCAGTAGTAAGAAATTTTAGTAGTCAGAAGAAATCAGGAATAGTAATAGAAGCTAGAAGTAAAAGAGATTATAAGATGATGCAAACTTTGTATCTGGAAAGCAAAGTAAGGAGCCGAGAGTGAAGGTGAAGAAAGGACAGAAGCAAGAGTAATGAGTCATAGTTGTAGAAATAGCAAAGCATAAATGTCAGAAGTGAAATTTTAAGCATACTGTTACTTGTCTCTGGAATGGAATGTTGGGACTGGAGAGTGAAAGGATAGTAGTAGCAAGGAGCAGTAGTAGTTGTCACAGATGTTAGGAGTATATTAGATGTTAATTCATGGTTAAAACACTGGAAGCCAAAACACATGTCCTTTTTATACATTGACGTAGAATTGCTCTTACACCAAAAATAATATTCCAATGAATGCAAACGAAGGGGAAAAAGCTGCAAAACTCTGCAAGAAATACAGGAAAATGTAGGTGAGGATTAGCAGTATTCACACCTTAAAGGGAAACACACCTGAGAGTTTCCCCCAATTTTCCCCCTCAGCCCTTCCCCTCCCTAAGCCTTCCCCCTCCTCCCCAACACCCACCAGACCTCAGCTGACCTCACTTCCCTGTCACGTCCACTACACCTGACCAGAAACACTAAAAAAAGCAAACATACAAAAATAATAAAATCCTTCCTACCCAGAATTATGTAATTTTTTTTACTCCTACTCATTTTTTTCCTGACAGTTTGACACGAACTCCATAACACCAGAAAAAGTTGATTAGCCTCATTTGAATCATTCCTCAAACTAATACGCGAAAACAACAACAGCAGCAACAACTAGTACTGCGTGAATTAATATGGTGATAAATTATACGAGTTTACTGCTGATTATGTGAACCTAACGTAACTTGACCTGTTCTACCTCCTGAGAGAGAGAGAGAGAGAGAGAGAGAGAGAGAGAGAGAGAGAGAGAGAGAGAGAGAGAGAAATGAGAAGGGCGACAGGGTACAGCAAGGCAAGACAGAAGGAACAGATTGCAGTCTCCAGAACACGAAACATTTTCACACACACACACACACACACGGCCTGGATGAGAGGTTAGCAGGAAGATGTGAAGGGTAGACCACTAAATAGAACAGCTTGAGTCCAGCAGTGTTTATCCAGTCACCAGTCACCAAAACAATGTCAAACGCTCGGCCGCATCTAGGGACACCACCACCCAACGGGGAGAGGATACGGAGAAGCTTGCCTTAGAGGAGGGGCTTAATTCTGTCTCTAACGCTCGTGAACTGAATAGTAAAGTTGTGTGACCTCTCTCAAGACCACTAAACTTAATTATCAACCCTCCTCCTCTTCTTCCTCTTTCTCCTCCTCCTTCTCCTTCCCGTGGGATCTAATTTTCTTCACCTGCGGGCCTCGTTCGAAATCAGTACCAGATTATCTTTTACCACAATACATCTTTTCCTACTCTCTCTCTCTCTCTCTCTCTAAATTCCTTCACCTCGTTTTCTTTTCCTACTTATTTTTTTTATAACCACATTTCTTCTCCTCCTCCTCTTCCTCTTCTTCTTCTTCCTCCTCCTCCTCATTTATTCATCTATCTCTCGCATTCTCTCTTTTTCAGTCCCAGGTCCTCATCTTTTAGTGTTCTTACGACTTATTCCTGAACATTCCTTCTCTCTCTCTCTCTCTCTCTCTCTCTCTCTCTCTCTCGTAACTCTTGAATATTCCTCCTATTCTTCCTTCTTCTCTTTCTCTCCTACATCAGTATTTCTCTCTCTCCTCCTCATTCCTTCTCACCTCTTCCCTTCTCTTCCTCATGCTTCCGTGATTCTCCTTTCCTGTGCCTCTTCCTCTTTCACCTACTCTCTTGAATTAGCTTCCCTGTGCCGTCCTAACCTCTGCTTTCCTCTTTCCTTATTCTACAGGCGAGTCTCAGCGGTCCACACAAGCCTATCACTTTCCTCCCCTTCCCTCTAGCCCCTTTCTAGTCCCCTCTCTCCTCCTTCCTGTCCCTGCCCGTCTCTCTCTTCTTGATTCCCTTCTTCCTCTTTCCTTTTCGCGTAAATTCGAGTAAATTTTGCATCTAGCACCTCTTCCTTTTCTCCTTCCTTCCCTTCTCCTTTCATTCTCCACCCTTGTGTTTCCTCTCTCTCTCTCTCTCTCTCTCTCTGTGTGCTTCTCTCCCTCCTTCGTTTTAATCGTTGTCAATTTACTTCCTCCTACTATCGTCAGGTCTCTCTCTCTCTCTCTCTCTCTCTCTCTCTCTCTCTCTCTCTCTCTCTCTAATCTTTTATCCGTCATCCTTTCTCTGTCCTTCAATTCATATATATAATCTCTATGCTACTGTTTATCGCTCTTCACTTGTTTAAATTCCTTAACTGTCTGTCCATTTCTTTTACGAGTATATTATCTTTTTTTTCCCTTCTCTGGCATCTACTCTATTTTTCCTCCGTTCTTCCGCCTTCAGTTTACTTTCCCTCTTTCCTCCCGTCACTGTAGCTTCTTTCCTCTCTCTCCGACTTTTAATCTATCTTTCTTCTCCGGTTTCCTTCCACCCTTAGATGTAGTTTCTTCCCTACCTACCGACCTACTCTATAAAACGTAAAAAGAATTGATATATTGGGAGAAATTGCGAGATATGGTAGAGTGGATATCGTTCTTCCAAGAGTGAAAAGGACTGTAGCTTCTCTCAGCCGAACCTTTTGTTTATCTTCTTACTTTTCCTGTCCCTTCTGAAACTTCCTCCCGCCTTTAATATATCCCTTGTCTCCTCTTCCTCCTTGCCCTTAGTCTAGTCCTCTCCTCCCTCCTGCCTGTATTCCTTCTTTTTTTTTCTTTTCTCTGTCTTCTGTCACCCTTAGTCATTTTTTTTTCTCCTTCCTTAGCATTCCTTCTGGTCTCTGTCTATCTTCCTTTCTCTTTCCCGTCTTTAAAGTACTTTGTTACTTAATCTAACTTAATTCTTCCCTATTTCAATCTCCTGGCGCCCTTAGTAAACCCCTCTATCTCTCCTCTTACCCTTTGTCTAACCCTTTTCCCTTTCCCATACCTCCTGCAGCCCTTAATGCAACCCTTCTCCCCCCAAACTCCAGCCCAGGGCACACTCACCTTGGGGAGCGCCGCCAAGGCCTGCTGCTTCACGTCCCACACAAGATCATCTCGGTGGAACTGCAGGCACTTTTCCACCTTGAGCTCCGGTACGTTGATTCTGAGCACCACCTCCTCGCCGGCCGTGCTGGAGGCGGAGGACGATCCCCCAGCACCCGAGGCTGACCCAGAGGCGGAGCTAAGGCTGACCCCGTCCTCCATCACCACGGCGCTCCTCGACCTGTTAGGGAGAACGGGGAGTGAGGGAGCGTGTGAAGTGGTAAGTGGTTGAGGGAGTCAGGGAGTGGGTGATAGATGGAGGAGGGTGTGGTTGTGGTGGAGTGTAAGGAAAAGAGGACGAGTGAGTGGATGTAAGATGAGAGAGAAAGGAACAGTGAGTGAGTGAGTGAGTGAGTGAATGATGCAGCGAACATGAGTCAAGTTAGGGCTGACAAATGGAGGAACTGAAGGGAGAGATGGAAAGAATGCGAGTGATTAAATGAATAAAGAAGCTGAATGAACGAGTGGGCGAGCGAGTAAAGGAAGTGAAAAGACACGGAAACACTCAAGTCAAACAGAAAAAAAGAGAAAGTTAAAAAAGACAGGCAAAAAAAAAAAAAAAAAAAAAAAAAAAAAAAAAGAAATACATGAGAGGGAAAATATAAACGAAGAAGTGGCAAATAAACAGAAAGAATACCTGAATAAATAACAAACAAACAGAAAGACAGACTGACTGACGGACAACATATCAGAGAACACACACACACACACACACACAACACACACACACACACACACACACACACACACCCACACACAAAGGACAGACCAGTGCTTTCTCTCACTGCCTCCGCTCCTCTCCCGGGGCAGAGGAGGGAGAAACAAGGGCGATGCACCACAAAACCCACGCACAAGAAGAGGGCATTCTGAGGTCTCTTACTTTAACACTGTCTTGCTGCAGCGGCTCTTTCTTTCATGCTACCTTACTTCTATCCTCACTTCTTACTTTATACTACTTCAACCCTTTCAATAGTGGGCCACATTTTTACCCTGAGATTGTGTACGATTAGACCATTTTTTTGACATTAGGAAGGGTCTATGGAGGTCAGAAGATTAACGACCACAGTCTTCACTATTTTAATCCCCCACATAAGTTTCTGAGGCTGTATAAAAGCACCAAATAGTAAGCAGAATGACTATGGAAACGCGTCATGGTACTGAAGGGGTTAAACTATTACTATTGACTTTATGGTGGTTTCAATTTAACTATTGCTTTATTAACGTTATGCTTCTATGATTACAAATTTGACGATACTTTTACCTACTGACTTCATGCTACTTTAAACTACTACTATTGACTCTAAACTATCCCACACTATCGTCATATCGCTTGCATACTATTTCATTACCATCCTCTTCTTACTTTTGATTCTATCCTGGTACCGCTGGTCTTATTTCATTGCTATCTTATCATTATCCTTACTTGTTTTCTTATGTGTTTGTCTTTATCTGAATTAACTCCTTTTCTTTTCAAGTAAGGCAAAGTAGTGATAAGGAGATCATTTCGGCGAATAACTTAAAAAAATGGTAAATGTGTTGAAAGTGTCCGTGTGATACATTGAGAGAAAGTTATGTGGTGTTGAGCAATTGAGAGGCGGTGTTGCGTAGGTCTAGAGAACGCTACACACACACACACACACACACACACACACACACACACACACACACACACACACACACACACACACACACACACGTCATCATTACTGTCAACGAAACTTATCTTTCAAATCTAATGCATTTTCTGTCTTCTAAAGTATCAATGTTCCTCACACACACACACACACACACACACACACACACACACACACACACACACACACACACACACACACACTACGACACCTAACAAGCATTCAATTTATCTATATCACCCGTGTCACTTCTCACAAACACTCACAGCCACTCAGAGCCAGTTCATTCCCTCCAGGCGGCTGTCCCTCACTGCTCTTCCCTGTGAGGTCATCAAGATAAGCGTGAAAAACAAGCGAAAAATACGTGAAAATGTGAAGCTAACTTTCTGTGACTTGATATGCATGTTCCGAAGCTCCGAACTGCCTTGCTTGGCTTCACTGCACCTCGAAATGTTCATGGATAATTTCAAGGTTCTATTCCGAGTGCTACGAGATTAATACTAGCCACGGGAGTTATGAATGTTTTCCTTCAGTATATTTAACTATGAATGCTTCTTCTCATTAAATTGTTGCGAGTGCTTGCTATTTTGATTAACTAGACCAGCTACAGGAGTCATAAATGTTTTCCCTCAGTATTCAGGTAATAATGAATATTTCCCTTCTGGAACTCCATACCTGCTTCTGTGTTTCCAACTTCCTATGACTTGACTTCATTTAAGAGGGAAGTTTCAAGACATTCATCCCTTGTTTTTTGCTAACTCACGGACCTGCAAGGGGACTGCCAACTTAAGTGAGCCTTTTTTTCTTTTTCTTTTTTTCGTTTTATATTGTCCTTGGCCAGCTTTCCCCTCTTACATAAAAAAAAAAAAAAGTAGGTTGTCAAATTGCAGGCTTGACACCAACAGTCCAAGCAATTATGAAACTAAACCATCAACCATAATTAACACATTATTATTAACTCATTAACACATCAGGTTAGGTTAGGTTAAAGTGATCAACAAAATAGTTACCGGGGGGAAAGTGAAACACGACTACTATGAAACCAGCCTATCATAGCAAGGACAAAACAACACCAACAATTATTATTACAACATTGGGTTAGGATAGGTCAGGTTGGACTAAATTATCAACAAAATAGTTACCGGGGGAAAGTAAAACACGATTACTATGATTACTATGATACCAGCCCATCATAGCAAGGATAAAATAACAACAACAACTATTATTACCACACTGGTTAGGTTAAACTATCAACAAAATAGTTATCGGAGAAGCAAAACAATTAATAGCGATTATGAAACCAACCCATTCAAGCAAAGATGGAGAAAATACACACCAACACCAACTATCATCAACACATACGTAGGAAGAAAATCAACACATAGGTAGAGAGAAAACATCAACAACACCATCCACTATCAACACATACGTAGGGAGAAAACCAACACCATCTATTACCAACACACAGGTAGGGAGAAAATAACATCAACACCATAAATCAACAAATACGTAGAGATAACACACACCAACACCAACAACACATAGGTAGGAAGAAAACCAACAGCAACACCAACACCACCAACTATTACTAACACAAACGAACCTTTAATGAAGAGGAAATGCAACACTAACACAACAGCCATTACGAAACGCAGCAGATTAAGAAAGGAAAACCAACACTAGCAGGAACTATTAAACCACCCATTATAATCAATGGAGGACAACTACACTAATAACATGACAACCATTACGAAAGCAACCCATTACCACTAGATAATTAATAGGGGACAGTAAAATATCAATAAGTATTAACCTTATTACTGTTATCGCTGTATTTAGTGACAATGAGAAGAGATACAGTTTGCGCGGAGATACACGAGAGCGGGAGAGAGAGAGAGAGAGAGAGAGAGAGAGAGAGAGAGAGAGAGAGAGAGAGAGAGAGAGAGAGAGAGAGAGACCCCACAAAACACACAAAAACCCAACCTAAAAATAAGATACCCAAAAGAAAAATAACCAAACAAAAACAAGAACGTCTCAAAAAGCACCAATAAAAAACAGCCATCAGGAGAGACGCAGCACTAACAGCACTACAGCCATTATGAAACCGAGCCATCAGCAACAAATAGTTACAAAAAATAATAAAAAAAAAGGACGTCAGGGTTGAGTTATTATATCAAAATTACTACTGTCACAATATGCACGTCAATTCTGATTATTGCTGCGTCCAAACCCTGCGTCAAGCGATGGCTAATTAATTTTTTCTTCTTTTTTTTTCAGTGCGAGGGGAGGCTGCCTGGAGGGTGGAACAGTGATAAATGGTGGAACAGTGATTGCGATAAATGATGGTCGTGGAACAATGGTAATGATGGTGGTGGAACAGTGATAATGATGGTGGTGAAACAATGATAATGATGGTGGTGGAACAATGATAATTAGTGGAACAGTGATAAAAATAATGATGGTGAAACAATGATAATTATGATGGTGGAAGTGATAAAAATAATGATGGTGGTGGAACAGTGATAAAGGTAATGATGGAACAATGGTAAGATAATGATGGTGGTGGAACAATGATAGTGATGGTGGTGGAACAATGATAGTGATAATGATGGTGATAAATAGTCAGAAAGAAAATGAAAATGTTGATTGTTGGAAAAAATTAAAATGAAAATGAAAATGGAAATGAAAATAAAAAAGGATAGAATGATCGAGTTCAGAAAAGATCGTTCAAGAAGAAAATAAAAAAAACTAAAAGGAAATGCCGTAAAAAAATAAAGAAATGAAATAATATAGCAGTTATAAAAAAAGAAAAGGAAAGTATCGGAAAAATAAAATAATAAAGCATTTAATTTTATCGTTTAAGAGAAAAAAAAAACGAAGAAAATGTAGCAGGAAATATCAATAAAAGAAAATAAATGAGAAAACACTCCATACACACAAAAATCGCTAAATGTATAAAGAAATAAAAAAAAAAAACATTCCTCACACACACACACACACACACACACAACCAACACACTCAAAAATAAGAAAACACATCTATACATAAAAAAAATCGCTAAATGTAGATAAAAAAAAAAAAAACGAATCCACTCATACACAAACCCGCATACACTCACACACACTCACACTACACAACCACACTCATAAATAAGAACACTCCTATACACTAAAAAAAAAAAAAATTGCTAAAAGTAGATAATAGAAAAAAAAAGTGATACCTCATACACAAACCCGCATACTCACACTCACTCACACTACACAACCATACACTAAAAAATAAGCCAGCACTCCTATACACACAAAAAATCGATAAAAAAAAAAAATGAAAAAAAAAAAAAAAAAAAGCAATACGTCACACACAAACCCGCATACACACACACTCACTCACACTACACAACCAACACTCACAAGACCACGAGGAAGCCCAGAGGAAGCCTAAATAGAAGCTTAAACTCCTCATAAAGACTGAAAAAACCACCACCCGCATTAGTAACTCCACACCACACCACCACCACCACCACCACCACCACCACCACAACCACCACCTCGACATTAGCCTCAGTGTATGGCAGGTCACGGCGGGAAATAACAGGGTGGTGTACGTCACTTTGAATGCCGAGTAACGAACGTCTCTCAACTCCTGTGCGTGGCTCAAACTTGCTTCTAATTTTAAGTCAGTAGATGTGTATGAGGGGGAGGGGTAGAGGGGAGAGGGAGGTGGAATTCGTGGGTGTGTGAGTGGGTGTGTGGGTGAGTGTTTGAGAAAGTGAGTGAGTGTGTGTGTGTGTGTGTGTGTGTGTGTGTGTGTGTGTGTGTGGGGTCATGGGGTATGTGGATGAGTGGGTGAGGACTGTATGGGTGAGTGAGTAGATGTGAATTGGTCTGGGTGGGTGGGTGAGTGAGTGAGTGAGTGGTAGTGTGGGTGACAGTAACAATATTATTTCCATCAAAGTATTGAAATAAGTTAAATTAAACACTTTAATGAGAGAGAGAGAGAGAGAGAGAGAGAGAGAGAGAGAGAGAGAGAGAGAGAGAGAGAATTTAAGAGTTTGTATGATGATTGTTTCTCACATTACAGTGTTTAGGGACTCGAATCTTACCGTAATGAAACAGCTTCCATTGCTCTGCTGTTGCGAAGCTTCGACTCTTTATGAACGAAGCTTTGAGTCTTTCGGAGCGAACACGAAAGCCACAATGAAGTAACTGCTTTTAATGAGGATTTTCAAGCAAGTTTCTAAGAGTACATTGATACACAAGTTTATCTGTGCAAGTATCCTTTTTTTTTTTTTTAGATGAACGAAAAAATGTGAACTTTTAAGAACAAAAGTAAAATCGAACAATTTCTCTTATTTTTCAATCAAGTACGTATTTTTTTCCGAACATTTTCTTTTTTATCTTTTTCTTTTCAGTCGGGTCATTTACTCTTTCATTGTACTTCTCTTCCTCTTTAGTTTTTATTATTTGCTGCGCCTGTGTTCGTAGGTTACCAATCCGTCAGTCTGCTGTAGGATTAAACTTTCATTTGACTTCTCGTTGCATTCACTCTGCTTCTCTATTTCCAACTTTAACTTACACTCAGTTTCCAGTTACAACCCACGGGCGGAGCGAAGCACATGTCCTGCTGATGACTAAGAACGTACACTTATCATCAATTCGTGCTATTGTCTTCACTCTTTTCTCAGTTTGTAAGTGTAAAAGAACGCGTATACATTTTCTTTTTTCCTGGGAAGACCCAAGGGATAATATTACAAATATTACTATTATTTTCATGGCCGCAATTCCTTTGTTGTTTTTCACGGTCCCTTTCTCAGTTTTCTGTTTATCTTCGTGCTACAGAACACATTTTCTTTTTCTCTTTCTAGGAAGGTATTGAGGCTATTACAAGTCTTAGTATCACCATTATTTCCACCGTTGTAGTTCTGTTGTTATTTTGTTATTTTCTTTCCCCCTTTCTCGATTTCCAGTTTGTTCACTTGAAAAAAAAAAAAACACGCCTACATTTGATCTTTTCCCGGCAAAACACTGACGGCATTACGACAATTAGTATAGATGTTGTAATAATTTCCAATGCCACTACCAACATAAGTACAGTAATTATTTCCATTGCCACGCACAGGAAATAACACACACACACACACACACACACACACACACACACAAAGGATGTTTTCTTTCCCTACCAAGTCAGTGGATATTACGGGGGAAATATTAAAGGCCCTTCTTAAATGTCTGTCACCATAACTATTTTCAGAAACTACACGGATTATTAAACGTCTTCTCAAAGGTGTAGAATTCTTGTTAAACGACCAACAGAACCATAGAAACACCCTTTTAAACACCGTAACTGCCAGTAGAGTGTTAAATTGTCAAAACCCACAAAACATCCTTGAGAGCCTTAATAATTTTCAATAGAGTCTATTAAACTATTAGTAGAATCATCAAAACAACCTTGAAAACCTCAGTAAATTCAATAACTTCCACTAAAGCTCTAACTAAATGGATTCATGAAAACACTTAAAACCACAGCAACTTTAAGGGAGCTTAATGGATTATTAGCAGAAGCATGAAAAGATCCTTGAAAATGTCAACAACTTAAAAGGGAGCCTGCTAAGTGGACAGACAAGACACCCTTGAAGAAACAAAATATTAGTAGAATCACGAAAACATTCTTGAAAACCCAATACATTCCATACACACACTATTGAGAACCGCAGCAACATTAAAGTGAACCACTGAAAGTATTAGAACCACGAAAACACCCTTAAAATACCTTTCATAGAAACACCATTGTAAACCACAACATTACCGTGAACCATTGAAACTATTAGAACCATGAAAACACCTTTGAAAACCCAATACACACAAACACCATTGAAAACCCCAGCAAATTACCGTGAACCTATCGAAACTATTAGAACCACGAAAACACCCTTGCAAACACTTGAAAACCAATACCTTGCATATGACCACCCTTGAAAACCCTAGCAACATTACTGTGAACCAATTAAAACTATTATAACCACGAAAACATCTTTGAAAACCCACGAAAACACCCTGAAAACCCAATACACACAAACACCATTGAAAACCCCAGCAAAATGATCCAATGAACCTATTGAAACTATCAAAACCACGACAACACCCTTGAAAACACTAGTAACTTCAAACGCGAACCTGTTGAGAGTAGCGATAAGACACAGGAACCTTTCAGAGCACTGGCAACGGGAGCATAACCACTGGCACTCTCCGGCATCCACAGCTAAAGTGCCGCATATTAATTGCTTCCTTCACTCCTTTAACTTCTTGCCGCTTCCCTTCTCACGCACAAACCCCGACGCATCACAAAGGCCTCTCACCGCTTAGATCCTCGCTAGCTTAAACTCAGCGCCTCGTCAGCTTGAGAACACCCAAGATCCACTACGCACGCCCACCTCAGCACGCCAGAAGCACACGCCACGCCCTTCACAGGCACACTCCGCAGATTCACCACGACCGCAGCAACTGAGGCATCAAAGCACTTCACATTGCTGTTTCGAAATAGATTCCACGGCTTCCAATTCGAGTATATGTGCGTGTGGGTGTGTTTCGAACCTCTTTGAAGCCATAGCCGTGGAGTGCGTGAGGGTTTGAAAGCGTGCGTGAGTCCTAGAGTGTGTGCGTGCGTATGTGTGTGTGTGCGTGCGATGCGAGAGCTGCACAGTGAATGAGAGCTGCGTGGTGAGTGTGTCAAGTGTGTTGTGTTCATCATTCAGAGATAAACGATGATTTCCTTGAGAGGTTACATGATACCGCTTATCAGCCAGCCAGCCAACCAGCCAGCCATGCCAGCCAGCCAGTCAGTCACTCCCGGATGTGAGAATGTTTGCTTACGTTTCAGAATGGTTCATCCACTTCAAGAACGTGCTTTTATCATCTGCAGTATCTATTTTATCACGCTTAACTGGCTGGTTGATATAATTGGTACTTGCGGACGATAATTGGTGATTCATTGACTTGATTATTATTATTATCGACACGGATATGTGATCAGATAACGCGTTTAAGATTGATTACTGTAAACATGGCACGCTACTACAACACACACACACACACACACACACTGCATCGATCCGCGTATCAGTGATGATGAAACAGACAGACAGACGGACGGACAGATACAACATGACAGGCACCAGACGCTTGTTTTCCTCCACTTGTTATATTAGAAGAAGAAGAAGAAGATGAAGAAGAAGAAAGGAAAAAAAAAGAAGAAAAAGAAGGGAAAAAAAAAAGAAAAACAAGAAGAAGAAGAAGAAGAAGAAAAGTAGTAGTAGTAGTAGTAGTAGTAGTAGTAGTAGTAGTAGTAGTAGTAGTAGTAGTAGTAGTAGTAGTAGTAGTAGTAGTAGTAGTAATAGTAGTAGTAGTAGTAGTAAACGGTGTGAATAATAGAGAAGAAAGAAAAGAGAAAAGAAAAGAAGAAAACAAGAAAGCGTATCAAGATAAGAGGATCTTTTTCAGATGGCGTTTGTTAATAGGAGGAGGAGGAGGAGGAGGAGGAGGAGGAGGAGGAGGAGGAGGAGGAGGAGGAGGAGGAGGAGGAGACTGTAGTTGTTCTTTCAATGATGCAGAATCCTCACAGATTTTACTTAATATCCGGTGAACGATTCTCTCTCTCTCTCTCTCTCTCTCTCTCTCTCTCTCTCTCTCTCTCTCTCTCACTAAATGATGGATGTTGATCGTGTGATTTAATGGTCAACAGAACCTAATGCGTCGGTTCCTGTATGAGAGAGAGAGAGAGAGAGAGAGAGAGAGAGAGAGAGAGAGAGAGAGAGAGAGAGAGAGAGAGAGAGAGAGAGAGGATGAGGGTTTGTGTGTGGGTGTTTGAGAGTATGACATATGTATGACCAAACACTGCAGGTGTGTGTGTGTGTGTGTGTGTGTGTGTGTGTGTGTGTGTGTGTGTGTGTGTGTGTGTGTGTGCATCATTAAGCATTAAAAGTTTTAATGAGCAGAGGCATGAGAGAGAGAGAGAGAGAGAGAGAGAGAGAGAGAGAGAGAGAGAGAGAGAGAGAGAGAGAGAGAGAGAGAGGAAGCACTGACACAGGATACTTCATTATTTTTATTATTATCATTATTAGTAGTAGTAGTATCATTATTATTATTATACAACTAAGTTCTTGAAATAAACTTGAAACACCATTATGAATTAAATGTATATCCTGCTTGTCTACCTATCTATTATCATTATTATTTTTTTTTTCATCATTATAACTTCAGGAACTTAGAGTCTTTTTAATGTATGAGGGGAAATATTATCAACGTTATTTCTTTACACAAAACACTCATCTACACACACACACACAGAGAGAGAGAGAGAGAGAGAGAGAGAGAGAGAGAGAGAGAGAGAGAGAGAGAGAGAGAGAGAGAGAGAGAGAGAGAGAGAGAGAGACAGACCACAATGAATACAACAACATTTCAATATTCCTGTCATTGAAACCTCCAATTCTCAAAACGACAATATACTTAAGCTTCCCTCACGACACGAGAAGGAAAACGGAGCATAGAGCGGAAAGAAAACGGTGTGCTTGTGTTCCGTCTGGTGTTGCTTAAAGGTGATTGGCGGATGCACCGAGCCAGACGACCAATCAGGTGCCGCCATTCCTAAGCCTAACCAGCCAATGTGTTTTACTGAATCCATAAATTGATTACACTGACGAATTTCACGCCACGCTTGTTTTACTACGAAATTATACCTCTCTCTCTCTCTCTCTCTCTCTCTCTCTCTCTCTCTCTCTCTCTCTCATTTTTTGGTGCAAGTTCACTGCTAATATATTATGCAAATTTTGTGGATTTTTTTAAACGAGTCTCTCTCTCTCTCTCTCTCTCTCTCTCTCTCTCTCTCTCTCTCTCTCTCTCTCTCTCTCTCTCTCTCTTCTCTCTACTTCAGCCTTCTTTTCTCCCTCCAGCTCACTCTTCAAGAACGATTTTTGTGAGGGAGCTTATGTCTAGATTACCACTCTCTCTCTCTCTCTCTCTCTCTCTCTCTCTCTCTCTCTCTCTCGTCACATAATTATCAACATCACCCTCTCCACTCTATTCATTCCCTCCCTCTCTCTGCCTCCTTCTCTTTCTTCTTTCCTCCCTCCTTCCTTCCTCTCTCTCTCTCTCTCTCTCTCTCTCTCTCTCTCTCTCCCTCCCTGTGACTCACTCCTTCAATTATCATGGAGAGAGAGAGAGAGAGAGAGAGAGAGAGAGAGAGAGAGAGAGAGAGAGAGAGAGAGAAAGCGTGGGAGGGAGAGGAGAGGGAGGGAGAGAAGGGAGAGGGGAAAAGCGTCACGTGTCTCGGTGAGGGAAACATGGAGGGAAAGAAAGAGGAGATGAAGGAAGGAGAGAGAGAGAGAGAGAGAGAGAGAGAGAGAGAGAGAGAGAGAGAGAGAGAGAGAGAGAGAGAGAGAGAGAGAGAGAGAGAGAGGGAGGGAGGGAGGGAGGGAGGCAGGAGGAGAACCATATTGAAGGGCGTCGCGCCACATATTTCAATGCTACCCTGCAAGAGAGAGAGAGAGAGAGAGAGAGAGAGAGAGAGAGAGAGAGAGAGAGAGAGAGAGAGAGAGAGAGAGATGACATAAACAGATAGACTTAGAGAAAAACGAACAAACAAAAATATGTGAAGAGAGAGAGAGAGAGAGAGAGAGAGAGAGAGAGAGAGAGAGAGAGAGGAAGCCGCCAGCCACCCATTTAAAAAGCTAGAATTTTCTCGTATTGTCTCAACATAACTTTCACTCTTTTTCCCTTCCGACCGTAGCTAAGTACTCTCTCTCTCTCTCTCTCTCTCTCTCTCTCTCTCTCTCTCTCACATATTTTTGTTTGTCTGTTCGTTTTGCTCTAAGTCTATCTGTTTATGTCATTCTCTCTCTCTCTCTCTCTCTCTCTCTCTCTCTCTCTCTCTCTCTCTCTCTCTCTCTCTCTCTCTCTCTCTCTCTCTCAGGAAGATCGAAGTGGCCAGAGTCATTGAGTGTAAAATGAAGTTAAGTTTTTTTTTTTCAAGGACAGAAGAGGAGAGTGAAGGAAACAGTCACTTCACGAGGAGGAGGAGGAGGAGGAGGAGGAGGAGGAGGAGGAGGAGGCTGTGATGGTGGTGGTTTAACTTTTATTTCTCCTTCTTGATCTTTAAACCCTTCCAGCTTTTAACGTTCCTACTCTTACACAGTGGAGGAAGGAGGAGGAGGAGGAGGAGGAGGAGGAGGAGGAGGAGGAGGAGGAGGAGGAGGAGGAGGAGGAGGAGGAGGAGGAGGAGGAGGAGGAGGAGGAGGAGGAGGCAAACTGTAAGGAAAAATAAACTTATGACTCCCATAGACAGGGAGAAAAAGTAGGGACAATAAACAAGGGAATTGGGAGGGAGAGATAAGGAGGAGGAGGAGGAGGAGGAGGAGGAGGAGGAGGAGGTCAAAGAGTATGAGCGGGATGCAAGCCAGGCCATTGGAGAACGGGAAAGAGGGGAAATAGGGTGCATTGACAAAGAGGAGGAGGAGGAGGAGGAGGAGGAGGAGGAGGAGGAGGAGGAGGAGGAGAGTTGTTAAGAAAGTGAAGAAAACAGAAAAATAAAAATTTGTTCTAAGATGTGTATGAGAGAGAGAGAGAGAGAGAGAGAGAGAGAGAGAGAGAGAGAGAGAGAGAGAGAGAGAGAGAGAGAGAGAGAGAGAAGACACGAAAAGAATAAAGACGCGGAGAAAAGAAAAGAAAACGAGCAAAAAAAAAAAAACGAAGGAAATGATCAGAGAAACTGAAAAAAAGGAAAGAGAAAGAGAAAAATAAGACACAAGAACAAATAAAGAAAGAAAACGAAGGAAAAGGATAAAACAAGAAAACAAAAATAGAAACAAAGGAAAAAAACTAAAAAAAAAAAAAAAGAGTTAAGAAGAAGAAGAAGAAGAAGAAGAAGAAGAAGAAGAAGAAGAAGAAGAAAAGAAAATATGAATAACAATAACAATAATAATAATAATAATAATAATAATAATAATAATAATAAGAAGAAGAAGAAGAAGAAGAAGAAAAAAAGAAGAAGGAAAAGGAGAAGGAAAAGAAAGAAAAAAGAAAAACAAAAGAAAAAACACACAAACAATAAAGGGAACACGAAAGATGGAGGAGGAGGAGGAGGAGGAGAGAGCAGTAGACACCAGGACGAAGAAGAAGGGGAGGGAAAGAGGAGAATGGGAAGGGAGGGTTTAGGGGTTAGGATGATAGGGAGAGGGTGATAGGGGGGGGTTGGAGTGCCGTAGGGTGCCAAGGAGGGTGTAGGGGACGTCTGGAACCCGCGCTGCCGCCACCCTGACACCCTGCCAGCTGATTATTGATTTTGGCGCGAAAGTTTGGCGGGAATATTCTTGACAGTGTTGCCAGGTCTCAAAATCTGGATAGGGAATTTTTATATGCATGTTTTTTTTCTTTTTTCTCTCTCTCTCTCTCTCTCTCTCTCTCTCTCCTTTATTTATTAATCTCTCTCCTTTATTTTCTTTCGTTTCTGTGGATGTGTTTTGTCTTGTGTTTCTTACTTTATCTCTCTCTCTCTCTCTCTCTCTCTCTCTCTCTTTCATCTCTGTCTGTCTGTCACTTAATTTACTCGCAATGGTACGTACATATATACCTTAGCATCGCCCCCCCCTTTCTCTCTCTCTCTCTCTCTCTCTCTCTCTCTCTCTCTCTCTCTCTCTCTCTCTCTCTCTCTCTCTCTCTCTCATTTTGTCATGTACTTTATTCTGCTTGTACTTTTTTTTCCAGTTATTTTTCCTACCCTACTCTTTTATATCATGATTTTTTTTTTCATTCTTTTTTTGTTATTCTTGATTTATAATTACTTGTGGTTTTATTGAATTTTCTTTACACGTATTCTATTTACTTATTTTTTCCTGTTGTCTTCTTTTATTTTCTTATTTTTTTTTCATATTTTGTATCTTCAATTTTTTCCATACTTGATTAAAAATTGTGCATGTCATTTAACTTCCCTTATTTACTAACTTTTTCTTACTTTATTTACTTAATTTTACTTACTTGACTTTACTTATCTACTTTTTTTTTTTACCTTTTCTTACTTTTCTCCATTCTCTTCTCATTTTTTTAGAGTTTAATGTCGTTTTCCTTTTCTTTTCACTTCTCTCTTTTTTTTCCCGCAGAAATGTCCATGTTAATTAATTTACTCTTGTTTATTTCTACTTTTCTTTTCCATTTTTTTTATTTACTATAGTACTCAATGTAGATTTCTTCTGTTTTTATTTTTTCGTTCGTTTTTTATTGCAATTTCAGGAAAAACAAACGCGTATACTATTATTTTCCCCTTTTTTACCATTTTTCCTGTTTTTTTTTCTTTTTCCTTTAATTTACTGTTTCATAATTTGGTGTATGATGTGTTTTTTCATTGAGGTTTGTTTCAATTTTCTATTGTTGTTGTTGTTGTTGTTATTGGCATCACTGTTTTTTCTCTTTCCCTTCAGTCCTTTGGCATGTGTGTACGTTTGTAAGGTGTGCAGGTTGGCAATACTGCTCCCTTTCCTCCTTGTCCTCCTCCTCCTCCTTGTCCTCCTCCTCCTCGTCCTCGTCCTCGTCCTCGTCCTCCTCCTCCTCCTCCTCTCTAGAAAGTGCTCAAACTTTTCCCCTCCATACGAGAGAGAGAGAGAGAGAGAGAGAGAGAGAGAGAGAGAGAGAGAGAGAGAGAGAGAGAGAGAAAGAGGAGGGGACGACCAAGAACTTCATGAGAGGAAATGTGAAGGAGGATTGAGGGAGTTCTCTCTCTCTCTCTCTCTCTCTCTCTCTCTCTCTCTCTCATTATTTTTCCCCTACAAATTACTTTTCCTCTCTTTCTTTCCCTGTTATCGCTTTCCTCCATCTCCTCTTCTACTACCACCACCATCACTACCTCCTCCTCCTCCTCCTCCTCCTCCTCCTCTTCATCATTCGCCTCAGTTGCTTTAAATAAAGATAACTTACATTGACTCTAAACTCAGGTACGGTCTCGATTCCTGACTGAAAGAGAGAATGAGAGAGTGAGAGTGTGTGAGGGAGAGGGAGAGGGAGAGGACAAGGAGGGAAGAGAATGAGAGGAGTATAAAAAAGGGGGAAGGAATTTACCGACAAAGAGAGCGAGAGAGAGAGAGAGAGAGAGAGAGAGAGAGAGAGAGAGAGAGAGAGAGAGAGAGAGAGAGAGAAAATAAAACTTTCAAATTAAGCGGCATTAACTCAGGATGTTTCGTTGAGAGAGAGAGAGAGAGAGAGAGAGAGAGAGAGAGAGAGAGAGAGAGAGAGAGAGAGAGAGAGAGAGAGAGAGAGAGAGAGAGGATTGTACGAGTATACACGATTATAGTGACGGCAGTAGTAGTAGTAGCAGCAGCAGAAGTAGCACCAACAGCAGCAGCAGCAGCAGTAGTAGTAGTAGTAGTAGTAGTAGTAGTAGTAGTAGTAGTAGTAGTAGTAGTAGTAGTAGTAGTAAACCTGGTATTTAGAGAGTGGACACCTTCACCAAACTCGTAGAAAAATAGACGAAAACAGGCTGCATGAAACCGTAGAGTAAATGAAACGCGACAAACAAACCCCGTAGAGTTAATGAAAGTTGGCAGTCTCTCAACGTGGACTTAGCGCGGTGCAAACTGAGAGAAGCTTATATAAATCCTCTACTCATATGCACGTATCAGTAACAATAGCAGTAGTATTCATAGTAGTAGAAGTAGTAGTAAAATTGCATTGAAAAAAGAAAAATCATCAGATATTTTACCCCCTCACGTATTTTTCGCTTCATTTTCTATTTGAATGTTGAGAGGAAAAATGTGAAAATCAACACATAAGTCTCCTGACACTTGGTATTTCGAGGCAAGGCGGGAACGGAAGGAAAGGAGGGGAAGGAAAGGAAGGAAGGAAAGGAAGGGGAGACGAGGGGAAAGGGAGGAAAGGAAAGGGAGTGAAAAGAAGACAGGTAGACAACTCGCCTGGAAAAAGGGTGAGAGAGAGAGAGAGAGAGAGAGAGAGAGAGAGAGAGAGAGAGAGAGAGAGAGAGAGAGAGAGAGAGAGAGAGAGAGAGAGAGAGAGAGAGAGAGAGGAAAGATAAAATTCGTGAAGGAAAAATGAAGCAACGGAAGGAGGGGAAGAGGAGATAAGGTGAGAGAAAAAGAAGGAGAGAAGAGTGAGAGGAAGACGGAGAGGGAAAGGAAAAGCAGAGTTATTATTGGAACACAGCGAAGTCTTGAGAAAATAAAGAAAAAAACGAAGGAAAAGAGAGAGAGAGAGAGAGAGAGAGAGAGAGAGAGAGAGAGAGAGAGAGAGAGAGAGAGAGAGAGATTGATCGACTGATTCTAAGTTGCCGCAAAACGAAAGGAAAAAAAAAAAAACTGATACGGCGTCAGAAATGAGACACGTCAGGCAAACACAACTCAAGAAAATGATAACAAAAACCACAAAATAATTAACTAACACATGAAGAAACACAATAAAAATAATAATAAAAGATAAAAAAATAGAAAAAAGCAACAATTTCAACTCACGAGAAGACCAGAAAACCAGAGAGAGGAGAGAGAAAAGAGAGAGAGAGACAAGAGAGACGGACAGAGCGAGAGAGAAAAAGAAGAGAAAAAGAGAGGTGGTGAGGACACTTGAAGACGCTTCCGCCGCCCACCAACAGATGGCGTTACCAGTCACCTCTCGTTCCTTGATCAATATTTACACACGACTCGTCAACACAACGCAAATTACTAACCGCACGCCAAATATATGACGCATTAAATCTATCCCCCCAAAAAAACAACAACAACAACACAGGAAACGCACGTCAAGGGATAAGAAAACGAAAAAAAAGAAAGAAAAAAAAGAAAAAAAACAGGATATAAACACACAGATGGGTAAATAAATAAAGAAACAAGGACAGGGATGAGTCGGAAAGTTGTGATTTGACTAAAAGGATTAAAAAAGAATTGAAAAAAAGAGACTCGGAAAGGCAAAGGAAATTCTGCGTTTTTTTTTTTTTTTAGGGATAAAGGAAAGATGACGTCATCAAAACAAAACCTCATGGCCGCCCAAAGGAGGAGGAGGAGGAGGAGGAGGAGGAGGAGGAGGAGGAGGAGGAGGAGGAGTGGGGGCAGGGAGGGAAACAGGCTTTGTTGGACGCCCCCACACCTGTCTCTCTCTCTCTCTCTCTCTCTCTGTGTGTGTGTGTGTGTGTGTGTGTGTGTGTGTGTGTGTGTGTGTGTGTGTGTGTGTGTGTGTGTGTGTGTGTGTGTGTCAGATTACGACTATTGTATCTCAAGTTGGATGCTAACGAGAGAGAGAGAGAGAGAGAGAGAGAGAGAGAGAGAGAGAGAGAGAGAGAGAGAGAGAGAGAGAGAGAGAGAGAGAGGACGTATGAGAGGGAGGGCAGAATCAATATGGAATTATCGAGCGGGGCCAGAACAGCAGACCTTGAAGACCCGAGCAAGGGCGTCTCTACCACCATCTACATTCTGCGACACATTCCCTCACACTGACACGAGTATACTAATGCCCACCGCTGCTCAAATAGGGAGGAACCTTGACTGTACTTGATCTTAGGTAACAAGAGAACTAGTAACCATAAGTACTGGAGGCAACAACATAGGCAACAACAAGAGTAGTGGTAACCAAAAGTATTAAAGGCAAGAATAGGTGCAGGGAGGAGCCTTCAACTGTACTTAAACATAGGTAACAAGAGTACTAAGCGGCATATTCAGAAACACGTCTCTCTCTCTCACCGCGAACATTTTCAAAGACTACAGAGACGATCAGCCGAGTTCTAATGAGTATTTTTCCTGTTGGTAATGCAGAAAATTTGTTAACATGGCACTGAAATTATAGAAACACCCATAAAAGCATGTGTCACTTCAACTACAGCCCTTTGAAAGTTGTGAAGGTGCGGCGCGGATGTGTTCAGAATATGGACCTAACAACCATAAGTATTCAAGGCAAAAATAGGTGGGGAGGAGCCTTCAACTGTACTTCAAACACCAATACTAAAAACCCACTTCCCTACGAGTACTCAAGGGATGAATAGGTACGAAGGAACATTCAAATACACTTCAAATAGATAACAACAAGAATACCAATCAAGACCTGTACTTGAGGCAATGACAGGTAAGGGAGGAGCCTTCAGCTGTACTTCAAACACGAATACTAAAAACCCACTTCCTTACAAGTGCTCAAGGGAAGAACAGGTAGGAAGGAACATTCAACTGTACTTTAAATGGGTAACAAGAATACCAATCAAGACCTGTACTTGAGGCAATGACAGGTAAGGGAGGAGCCTTCAGCTGTACTTCAAACACGAATACTAAAACCCACCTCCCCACGAATACTCAAGGGAAATAAAGGCAGGAAGGAACATTCAAATAGGTAACAAGAATACCAATCAAGACCTGTACTTGAGGCAATGACAGGTAAGGGAGGAGCCTTCAAACTGTACTTCAAATAACACGAATATTAATCCGCACCTGTACTCAAGGATAGAGAGGAGCCTTCTGAACGTCTAGCAATGAGTAACAAGATGAATACTAATACCCTTCGATACTCAAGGTTGTGATAGACTGGGATGAGCCTTCCACTACATTGGTATGGAGCTTAACTCGGTAACAAGGTGAGTACTAATAACTGTAATAATCGCTTTGCTCTCTCACCAAGGCTGTTTCTAGAGGCCACAGAGATGATTAACTGGATTTTCAAAGATGTTTCTGCAGTTAATATTGTAGGAAACTTGTCAATCCGTCACTGGAACCATAAAATAAGTCTTTAGAAGTCCTTAACGCCACAGAGATAACTAATTGGGTTTTCAAATTAATAATGTATCAATTAATAATGTAGTAATTTTGTTAATCCGCCACTGGAATCATAAGAAAAACGTCTTTTGAAGTCCTTAATGCCATAGAAATGACTAACTGGGTTCTCAAAGGTTCTTCTCCAGTTAATAATGTAGGAAACCTGTTAATTCATCACTGGAACCATAAAAAAGTCCTTAAATGTCCTTAACGCCATAGAAATGACTAACTGGGTTCTCAAAGGTCCTACAGTTAATAATTTAGAAAACTTGTTCATCCGTCACTGGAAGGATAAAAAAAATATATCCTTAACTCGTGTAACTTTAACCAGAACCTTTTCAAAGTAGTAACATGGCGGATCCGAGGGGTCTCCATGCGCACGGGTTCGAATCCTGTCCACGGTCCGAGTGTAGGTTGGGCTTCCTCATTCGGGGCAACGGTTTCCTAGCGGGTGGGCTTTGAGATAGGAGGTACCCCCCAAAAAATACCCCCTTTAGCCCATAAATTCCCGTGAAAAGCCCACATGGTGTAAATATATATATATATATATATATATATATATATATATATATATATATATATATATATATATATATATATATATATATATATATATATATATATATATATATATATATAAAAGTTTTAGAATATTGGACAAATACTCCCCAGCACTCATCAGAGGAAGAAACAAGAGGAGAGGAGTCTTTTACTGTACTTGCATCGAGATAAGCGTGAGGGACAAGGAGGGAGGATGAAGGTTATTGATTTCAGAGCTTGTGCTTCAAAGGGATGCTATAAATTTCATGAAGGTACAAAGATACAAAGGAATATCTACTGTAATTCGATACGGACAAGGTAATAAGCAGAAAATTATGGATATTATCGATTTAAGAGCTTGTGGTTCAAAGGGATGCTATAAATTTCATGAAGGTATAAAGGAATACAAAGGAATACACAGGAAAACAGACAATAGCCCCACTGGACCTAACGAGGCTGTCTGTATGAGTGTACAACTAACATAGATATTTTACTGAGTTACGAGGCGAAAGATGGCAAAGTGAAGGGAAATAACACAATGTAGTACGGAATAAGTTATGGAATGTGATAGCAAATGTCTAAGGAAACTATATTACTCACTATAATAAAATGTGTGGAAATTCATAGCTTAACTGTTGAGAATTAAGGATTTTTCTAGTCTTATTACTTTAATTAATTGTGTGTCTGTGTGTCTGTCTGTCTCTCTATCTTATACCTATCCATTTTTATCCTCTCTCAAATTTCTCAACTCCTTTCTAATCCCTTCACTATTTTGTTACTTAATTGTTTGTCTGTATGTCCAACTATCTTTTATCTATTTATATTTTCTCTTTCTAATTGTGAGGATGGCTTTCAAATTTCGTCTCCTTTCTAATCTACTCCCTTATCTTTCAATGTTAGGTTACATTATCTACTTACCCTACTCAGTCACCTTTCTCTTTTTTCCTAACTGTACTCTGGCTTTCAAATTTCGTCTCCTTTCCAATCTACTTTCTTTTCTGATCTCTAATTTTTATGCCAAGTTTTCTACCTGTCCTATTCAGTGACCCCTTCCTTTCTTTCTAACTGTACCCTGTCTTTCAAATTTCGTCTCCTTTCCAATCTACTTTCACTTCTAATCTCTTAACTGTACCCTGTCTTTCATATTTCGTCTCCTTTCCCACTTTCTTTTCTAATCTCTAATTGTTAGTTAAGTTACTCTACCTGTCCTTTTCAGTCACCATTCTCATCGTACCCAAGACGCCTTTCAAATTCCGCCTCCTTTGTAACGTACTATATTTTCTGATCTCTCATTGTTCGGTTAAGTTTTCTACCTATCCTATTCAGACACCTTTTCTCTTCTTTCCAACTGTACCCAAGACGTCTTTCAATTTCCGTCTGCTTCTTTCAATTCACGATGTTCTTTTGTTTTGTCTCAGTGTTTCGTCCCATCAACACTGACAGCTGACTGGATTCGGCTTACAATACTCATCGTTAATATTTTTCTTGTCCTCTGCAATATAATCTTCCATTTCTTACTGTCCTCTCTCTCTCTCTCTCTCTCTCTCTCTCTCTCTCTCTCTCTCTCTCTCTCTCTCTCTTCTCTCTGTCAAGACTATAATAGGAATAAATATTTCAAGCAACATTTCTTTTAAAGAAACTGGATTTTCTATTCGCATATTCGCCTCATAATGTATTCCTTTCCTTCCTCAAAATAGGATTCTCTCTCTCTCTCTCTCTCTCTCTCTCTCTCTCTCTCTCTCTCTCTGAACACGAATTTGTTAGGGTATTAGAGATGCTGAATAATATAAATACTAATACTATGAAACTGGAATTAGGGACCTCTCTCTCTCTCTCTCTCTCTCTCTCTCTCTCTCTCTCTCTCTCTCTCTCTCTTCAAAGTAATACCAACTTGAGGCAATATTTCGGCTTGAATAGACTCAAACTTCCTCTCATACAGTTTTTCCTCCTCCTCCTCCTCCTCTAAACCATCCAGTAGTATATATTTAATTCTTTACCAAGCAACTTTCGTCTTCATAATATCTGCTCCCTGGTTCTCTCTCTCTCTCTCTCTCTCTCTCTCTCTCTCTCTCTCTCTCTCTCTCTCTCTCTCTACAAATACATTTCTACATTAATAATTCGAGGTGCGCTGCCTGCCTGTGTGTGTGTGTGTGTGTGTGTGTGTGTGTGTGTGTGTGTGTGTGTGTGTGTGTGTGTGTGTGTGTGTGTGTGACCGCCGAGGTTGGATATGTACACTGTGGCATATAACATTACAACATTACAGTGTTACAGCCTAAGGGAGGGAGAGTGAGGGAGGGAGGGAGAGGGAGGGAGAGAGAGGGAGAGACAAACATAGACAGACAGAT
Organism: Portunus trituberculatus; assembly: GCF_017591435.1. Classification (NCBI taxonomy): domain Eukaryota; kingdom Metazoa; phylum Arthropoda; class Malacostraca; order Decapoda; family Portunidae; genus Portunus; species Portunus trituberculatus. The sequence goes on along the minus strand of NC_059287.1, from coordinate 14,626,602 downwards.
AGACAAATAGATAAATAGCTAGATAGATAGATAGATAGACAGATAGGTGGACAATGACAAAAATGGAGGGTGAAATATACAAAGACAAGGAAAAAGAAACAAGGAAGAATGAAAACAGACAGACAGACAAACAGACAGACAGATAGACAGACAAATAGACTGACAGACAAAGACAGAAAGGTAAGACAGATAGACAGAGAATGATGAAACAAGAGAGACAGACACAGAGAAATAGAAAGATAGACAATAACAGAGACAGAGATAAAGACAGATAAAAAAAAAGAGAGAAAGAGAAAAGAATGAGAAAGAGAGAGAGAGAGAGAGAGAGAGAGAGAGAGAGAGAGAGAGAGAGAGAGAGAGACAGGTGAAGCATGGTTAGTGGCTGCACAGGAAAAGCAGATTAAGGGTAGAGGAAGGGAGAGAGGGGGAGAAGGAGAGAGGGGGAGAGGGAGGAAGAGGGAGAGGGAGGAAGAGGGAGAGAGAGTATAGGGCGGGATATAAGGATAGAGGGATGAAGGGGGAGGTGTGAGAGTTGAATATCCCTCAGTTTGGGTTACAGAAACCTAAGAGGGGTTCCGCCTACTCTCTCTCTCTCTCTCTCTCTCTCTCTCTCTTTCTGACGTGGGAGGTATTCAAGGAGGACAACTTGTGCACACACGCCCAAAGAGAGAGAGAGAGAGAGAGAGAGAGAGAGAGAGAGAGAGAGAGAGAGAGAGAGAGAGAGAGAGAGAGAGAGAGAATTAATTCTATCTTATGTATCTTTCCATTCTCTCTATTTAACGTTGATAAATAATACAAAAGAGAGAGAGAGAGAGAGAGAGAGAGAGAGAGAGAGAGAGAGAGAGAGTAGAGAGAGTTTTAATACCCACATCACTAAAAAGCATTTAACTCTATAGAATACCAAATCCCTTTTAATAAGTTCCCTTCATAGTGTAGAATACTTAGTGCATTGTTACCTTGCCCCCTCCCTCTCTCTCTCTCTCTCTCTCTCTCTCTCTTGTATTATTTATCAACGTTAAATAGAGAGAATGCAAAGATAGAGAAGATAGGATTAATATTCTCTCTCTCTCTCTCTCTCTCTCTCTCTCTCTCTCTCACACACACATCTCTCTCTTTGTTTCGTCACACACCTACCCACCTCTTTCACCCTTTCTCTCTCTCTCTCTCTCTCTCTCTCTCTCTCTCTCTCTCTCTCTCTCTGGTGACAAGTTTGGAGGTGATCCAACGAGATACCAATGAATGGAGACACTTTACCTACTCGGAGAGAGAGAGAGAGAGAGAGAGAGAGAGAGAGAGAGAGAGAGAGAGAGAGAGAGAGAGAGAGAGAGAGAGAGAGAGTAGAATCGTGAGGGCACATGCGATAAGGAAATAAAAATCGTTAATTACAGAGAAAAGAAGAAAGAATAAATGGAAGGAAAAGAAATGAAACAAAATAGAAAAAATGGAACAAAGGACGAGGAATCAATAGAAAAGAGACAAAGAAACAAGAGACAGGAAGGAGAAAAAGGAAAGACAGGAAAGAAGTAAGGAAAGAAGGAGGGAGAGAAAGAAGTGGAGAGATGGAGAGAGGAAATGGCAGAAGGCAGGAAGGGAGGAAAGGAGAGGAAGAAGGGAGGAAGGAAGGAAGTGAGAGGAAGAGGGGGGGAGGAGAGGAAGTTGACAAAAGGGGTGAGGAGGAGGAGGAGGAGGAGGAGGAGGAGGAGGAGGAGGAGGAGGAGGAGGAGGAGGAGGAGGAGGAGGAGGAGGAGGAGGAGGAGGAGGAGCCAGCAACAGACCTGTTGGTCCTTTCGAGGCTGTTTGGTAGGCTACAGATAAGAGAGACAGGACAGTACAGGAGAAGGAGGAGGAGGAGGAGGAGGAGGAGGAGGAGGAGGAGGAGGAGGAGGAGGAGGAGGAGGAGGAGGAGGAGGAGGTTTGGTGTGCCCCAGAAAATGATAATGTCTTTTATCCTCCACCCTTCCTCTCCTGCAGAGTGGAGGAGGAGGAGGAGGAGGAGGAAGAGGAGGAGGAGGAGGAGGAGGAGGAGGAGGAGGAGGAGGAGGAGGAGGGTTTGGGAGAATAGGTGAGGAGGGGGATGAAGCGTGAAGGTGGAGGAAATGGAGGGGGAATAAGAGGAAGAAGAAGAAGAGGAGGAGGAGGAGGAGGAGGAGGAGGAAAAATAAAACTAGAGATAAAGAAACCTATTAATAAAACAAAACACACACACACACACACACACACACACACACACACACACACACACACACACACACACACACACACACACACACCAAATTTGCTATCGTGACGGAGAATGTTACTATAGCTATATTGAGGAGGAGGAGGAGGAGGAGGAGGAGGAGGGTCACAAATAGCTGGCGTGGCCCCCTCTTCCGCTCCTCCTTGCCAATGCTCATCATATTCGCGCTCCGCTCAGGGGTGTCTTAAGCCAGGCCCTGATGGCTTACCGACCAAGCCACGTCTACGACCTGTCTGGCTCTCTCTCTCTCTCTCTCTCTCTCTCTCTCTCTCTCTCTCTCTCTCTCTTTGTGCGTCCGTTTGTTTTTCTTTTTGTCTTTTTGTTTATTATGTTCATGTGTTGTTTTTAAATGTACTCTCTCTCTCTCTCTCTCTCTCTCTCTCTCTCTCTCTCTCTCTCTCTCTCTCTCGTGTTTATGTGTTGCGTGTATGTAATCTCTAGCTCTTTTTATGTGGACAATCTCTCTCTCTCTCTCTCTCTCTCTCTCTCTCTCTCTCTCTCTACATTACCGTTAATTTGTGATGCCAGAGCAGCTTACCTGTAATTAGAGAGAGAAGGTATATTATTATTATTATTTATTATTATTATTATTATTATTATTATTATGATGATGATGATGATGATGATGGTGGTGGTGGTGGTGGTGGTGGTGGTGGTGGTGATGTAAACTTTCCTCAACAATATAAACATTCGATAAAGTGAAATAAAATAAGATAAAATAAATAAAACATGACATCTAGAGGTGAAAGTAAGAAAACAACAACAACAACAACAACAACAACAACAACAACAACAACAACAACAACAACACAAACGACATAAACAAACAAGAAAACCTTCACTTCAATGGCCAAACGAAAGCGAAAAGAAAACGAAAGAAGAAAAGAAAATGGGAGAAGACAAACAGGGAGAAATTCTTAACACACACAATTATATTTCGTTTAAACAAAAAGAAAACAAACGAAAGAAAAAAAATAAACGAAAAGAAGGAAAAGAGGAGGAAAATTCTAAAATGGGATACAAAATCTTCATATAACAAAAAGTAAAGTAAGAAAAAAAAAGGATGCTAAGAGTTAATAATATTTTCTACGTCATAACAAAAGGGAAAAAATATCTAAGGGAATTACTATTAAAAGATACAAAAATAAATCAAATAATCTTTCCTCTAATACAATAAAAGAGCAAGAGAAAGATAAAAGGAGTAACAATAGATAATTTAGCAGACAAACAATATCTTCCTCGTTTTAAAATCAGGAACAAATTGAGAAAAGGCAGAAAACGAGATAGAAATTTTTCGTCATATTATCAGAAGTGCGAAAACATTAAAAGAAAACGAAGGAGACAATTTTATATCATACAACAAAAATCTTCCTTCAAAACATAACACTGTACTTTTACTTATATCGTAAAAGAATCATAAAAATTGAAAAAAGACAGAAAACGAGATCAAGATTTTTCGTTATATTATCAGAAGAGCGAAAACATGAAAAGAAAACGAGACAATCTTAAACCTTACAAAAACAATAAACATAATATATACCGTAATTTTCTTTCCATCGTTAAAAAAAAAATCATGAAAAATTGAGAAAAGACAGAAAACCAGATAAAATTTTTTGATCATAATACCAGTGAGAAAAGATAAAAAGAAAACGAGAGATAATTTTAAACCATACAAAAAAAATTCCTTCAAAACATATCACCGTACTTTTCTTTCCATCGTAAAAACAACATGAAAATTTAGAAAAGACAGAAAATGACAAAAAATTTTCATCATATTACCAGAAGTGAGAAAATATATCAAAGAAAACGAAAGAGATAATTTTAAACCATACAACAAAAATCTTCCTTCAAAACATAACACGGTATTTTTCTTTCCATTGTAAAAGAATCATGAAAAATTTAGAAAAGAGACAGAAAACGAGATACAAATTTTTGATCATATTACCAGAAGTGCGAAAACATGAAAAGAAAACGAAGGAGACAATTTCAAACCATACAACAAAAATCTTCCTTCAAAACATAACACGGAACTTTTTCTTTCCATCGTAAAAAAAAAAAAAAAACATGAAGAATTTAGAAAAGACAGACAGAAAATGACAAAAATTTTCATCAGATTACCAGAAGTGAGAAAACAACAAGAAAACGAGAGACAATTTTAAACCATACAACAAAAATCTTCCTTCGAAACATAACACGGTATTTTTCTTTCCAATTTCTCTTTAGCTAATCCTTCCACATCCTGCTAATCTTTCGAATATATCACCAATTTCTTAACCTCTTCAGTACTGGATCACACTTTTTTACCATGAGTTTTGAATACGATTGAACGATTTTATTGGCATTAGGAAGCGTCTATGAAGGTCAGAAGATTAATGGCCGAGTCTTCACTAATTTAATCCACACATAAGTATCTGAAGCTATATAAAATCACCAAATAGTAAACAGAATAGATATGAAAACGCGCTGTGGTACTGAAGGGGTTAAGAGAGTTTGTATTAGTGTCTCAAAAACGCATTTCCGTACGTAGAAGTAATAAATTAACCTTTTTCTTCGTCTTCATGTCCATCTTAACAATTTATCGCAAGTGACCCTAAGTTTACAAAAAAAGAAGAGTTAAGTCTCAAAAACGTATTTCCGTAAGTAGAAAAAATGAATTAACACTTTTTTCTTCGTCTTCATGTCCATCTCAACAATTTATCACAAGTCTCAGTGTTTACAAATGAAAGAAGAGTTAACAGACACGGAAGCAATAAACACAGCAACACAACAACACGGAAAACACCAAGAATACACACAAAAACCATATCGTCCAACTCTCCATTGTTACACGGGACGTAGGAGGGAAGACACCAAAACATTATAATGCAGGACGAGGCGGCCGTGAAAATATAAAAATGCCCTAAAAAAAAAAAAAATAGAAAAATGGAAAGAAATACCCCTATCAACATAATTCTCAAGACTGTCGTGTGAAAATATGCAAAAGTCCCGTTCCAGGCGAGACGAGGAACGAAGCAGAAAGAAAAATGGCAGGAAGAAGACAAAGTTTGTTTACTCGAGGTTGCCAGATGCACGATGACTGTCAGTACTTAACGATGTCCACTGAGGGTTTGGCTGTATGAATAGCGTGAATAGTGCATGTAAGAAGAGAGAGAGAGAGAGAGAGAGAGAGAGAGAGAGAGAGAGAGAGAGAGAGAGAGAGAGAGAGAGAGAGAGAGAGAGAGAGAGAGAGAGAGAGAGAGTTAAATAGGTAAATAGTGTAAAAGAAAAAAAAGATAAATTTAAAAGAATGAAAACTGAAATCATGAACATCTCTCTCTCTCTCTCTCTCTCTCTCTCTCTCTCTCTCTCTCTCTCTCTCTCTCTCTCTCTCTCGTGAAGCAGCAACACCTTCCCATCAGCAGCTTACGTGGGAGAACATTCACGCCAGGACAATGGAGGGAAATGAGACGATAATGTGAATAAGGAAATAGAAATAAGATTCCAAGGAAACTTCCCACAGCCTAAAGACAAAAAGAAGAAGAAGAAGAAGAGGAAGAGGAGGAGGAGGAGGAGGAGGAGGAGGAGGAGGAGGAGGAGGAGGAGGAGGAGGAGGAGGAGGAGGAGGAGAAGTTGTAGCATGAAATGAGTAAAAACTTAAAAACACGAAGCAAGAAATTGTTAAGAAACGAGAGAGAGAGAGAGAGAGAGAGAGAGAGAGAGAGAGAGAGAGAGAGAGAGAGAGAGAGGAAGCGTCATGGGCCGCACCTCCGGCTTGGAGAGAATGAATGGCCCCCCTGAGTACCCTCTTCCCTCCCCCCCTCCCTTCTTCCTTTTCCCTCCTCTCCCTCCCTCCTTCCTCTTCCTTCCCTCCATCCTCTTCCCTCCCTCCGCCCTCAGTGCTTCTTCCTCCCCTCAGTCTTCGGTTGTCATGGAAACGCTCCTCCCTTCCCTCCCTCCCTGTCTCCTTCTCGACTCATGCCTTACCCCCCAACCTCTCTCTCTCTCTCTCTCTCTCTCTCTCTCTCTCTCTCTCTCTCTCTCTCTCTCTCTCTTCTTCTTCTTCTGCACCTCTCCCAGGACGCTTGCCACAGAGAGAGAGAGAGAGAGAGAGAGAGAGAGAGAGAGAGAGAGAGAGAGAGAGAGAGAGAGAGAGAGAAAGTTATGACATTCGAATAAAAATGCAAATTCATAATGAAAAAAAAAAACTTATTGCCTCGGAAATTACAGAGGAAAAAAAAGTATGGGAAGAAA
>NC_059287.1:14600133-14602633 GCF_017591435.1 Portunus trituberculatus | reverse complement strand
TATAGTACGAGGAAAAAAAGTAAAATAGGAGGAAAAGGGAGAAAAGGAGGAGGAGGAGGAGGAGGAGGAGGAGGAGGAGGAGGAGGAGGAGGAGGAGGAGGAGGAGGAGAGGAGGAGTAAAATCATGCATATACGAGAAAAAAGTAAAATAGGAGGAAAAGGGAGGAAAGGATGAGGAAGAGGAGGAGGAGGAGGAGAAGGAGGAAGAGGAGGAGGAGGAGGAGAAGGAGGAGGAGGAGGAGGAGGAGGAGGAAAGAACATGTAAAAGCAAATACATACGTGAGAAAAAAATAGACGAATTTCCCACACGCTCAGAAACCAAACTAAAAATCATGAACCACGAAACAACAACACTAATAACAACAACAACAACAACAACAACAACAACAACAACAACAACAGCAACAACAGCGACAACAACAACAACAACAACAACAACAACAACAACAACAACACCAACACACCTACGTCAATATATTAAAACTGAAACACTCTCCCCTTTACAAAACAAGAAAACAAGAAAGCCACATCTATTATTTATATTCAGACAACACAGCGCTACCTCTCCCGCTACATGGCGCCGAGAGAGAGAGAGAGAGAGAGAGAGAGAGAGAGAGAGAGAGAGAGAGAGAGAGAGAGAGAGAGAGAGAGAGAGAGAGGGGGCGGAGGCTTAGGTATATATGTATGTACTATTGCGAGTAAATTGAGTGAGTGAGTGACAGACACAGACGGACAGACAGACGGACAGACAGACAGACAGACAGACGGACAGACAGATAGACAGACAGACAGACAGACAGACAGACAGATGGAGACGAGGAAAATAAAGCAGAGGAGAGGAGAGGAGAGGAGAGAGGAGAGAGAAGATACGAGAAGATAAGAGAAGAAGACAGGAGAGGAGAGAAGAGGAGCGAGAGGAGAGAAAAAGAGGAGAGGAGGGGGAGAGAAGAGAAAAAAAAGAGAAGACAAGGAGAGGAGAGGAGAGGAGAGAACTGAGAGAAGATGAGAGGAGAGGAGAGAAGAGGAGAGAAGATGAGAGGAGAGAAAAACCCAAATCAATTATGCAAAAAACAATGCCAGAGAGAGAGAGAGAGAGAGAGAGAGAGAGAGAGAGACCCACCCACCCACACTCAGGAGGAATCTTGGGACACTCTTACCTTGGTTGATCAGAAAGACGCCGCAGGACTCAAGGTACACGCCATCGTAATCCACAAACTCTTCGTCGGTGCCTCCTACAGTTTATCGTTCACTTCGCCATCGTTTATACCAACCCGGAGGAGAAAAATGTGGGAAATACTAAACAAAATCCAGGGAAAAAGAGGAAAAAAAAGGAAAAAATGAAGGTGCTATAAAATGTTGCTGTATTTCCTTCCTTACTGCTTGATTTCTGCTACTCGGTTTCCAGAGGGAGGTTAGAGACTCGGGAGGCAGTTGGCAATAGTAATAGTAGTAGTAGTGAAGGTAGTAGTAGTAATAGTAGTTATAGCACCTGAATTTACTGCCACTCACTTATCGATTCACCACTATGACACTTCGGCTCTCTCTCGCTCTCTATCTCTCACTTCCATCGACACAGCGAGAGCGGATCTTTGGGTACGTGTAATGATCTACCTCTCTTTGTATTTTCTCTGTTTCTTTCAGCAGAGGTGCAGCGGGAGGGGCGGCGCTGCACGTCCGTCCCCTACCCAGGTCGAGACACTTCTGGGGGTGGTGGCAGTCTGAGACCCTCACCTCGCCACACGCTAACTTAACCACCCACTAAAAAATATATACACACCTTAACTACACCGTAAGTTATGACCGTCACTCTTTCAAACGCAGCATACGTAACTAAGCTCCTATTTTGCTCCTTATTGGTGGTGTCAGGGCGGGTGTAGACAGTGCAGTGTTGCCAGACGCGAAAATATCCCTCAATGTCACGGGCAGTGTTGTCAGCGCAGTCGCACACACACACACACATACACACACAAACATACACACACACGCACACACAAGCTGGCCCTCGCTGCAGTAGTGCCAACGCCGGCATTTTGGCACTGACGGACATCGGGTGTCTCTTAAGGATGTAGTTTTTTTCTTTTTTTCTTTTTTTCGTCCCTTCATTCTTTTTGTCCTTTATTTCTTGTCACAGTCTGCAGGTTGTCTGTTCCTCGGCGCGCCCTTCTTAGTGCATGCCTTCCTTGTCTCCTCCTCCTCCTCCTCCTCTCTCTCGTTGTTGTTGTTGTTGTTGTTGTTGTTGTTGTTGTATTATTGGTGATTGTTCTTTAGGTGATGGTGGTAGTGGTGGTGTTATAGTAGTAGTAGTAGTAGTAGTAGTAGTAGTAGTAGTAGTAGTAGTAGTAGTAGTAGTAGTAGGAGGAGGAGGAGGAGGAGGAGGAGGAGGAGGAGGAGGAGGAAGGAGGAGGAGGAGGAGGAGGAGGAGGAGGAGGAGGAGGAGGAGGATTGTTAATGACGAACAAAACAGTAATGAATAAAAACACTATCATCATCATCAACAAAA
>NC_059287.1:14592633-14597633 GCF_017591435.1 Portunus trituberculatus | reverse complement strand
TAACCAAAAATAGTGACAACAACAACAACAACATGGAAAACAAGAACAACAATAAACAAATAACAAAAAAGAACAAAACAACCAAAGAAAGAAAGACAAGAAATAAAAACAGCATAGAAAAAAACAATAAAAAAACACTGTCAACAACAACAACAACGTCACTTCACACGGACAAGAATCTCCTGTGCCTAATTAATTTCTTCCCCCCCCCATCCACCAATCAGGAGGCGGCGATGAATGGCCAGGGGAACGTCAACCAATCAGGAAGAAGCACGCACTGACGAACGGCGGAGATAAGGTGTAATTGGCCGCTGGCTCTCTGACGTCACTGCCAATTATGTTGTAGAGTGACGATGATTAGAGGTGGTGGTGGTGGTGGTGGTGGTGGTGGTGGTGGTGGTGGTGGTCTAGTAGTAGTAGTAGTAGTAGTAGTAGTGGTGGTGGTGGTGGTGGTGGTGGTGGTGTAGTGATAGTAGTAGTAGTAGTAGTAGTAGTAGTAGTAGTAGTAGTAGTAGTAGTAGTAGTAGTGATGGTGGTGTGATTACTTCTACTACTATTGATGCTGCTACTAATACTATCACAATAACAATGACAACAACAACAGTAAAAACAACAACAAGAATAACAACAACAGCAATAATAATAATAATAATAATAATAATAATAATAATAATAATAATAATAATAAATATAATCACAAAAACCCCGAGAGAGAGAGAGAGAGAGAGAGAGAGAGAGAGAGAGAGAGAGAGAGAGAGAGAGAGAGAGAGAGAGAGAGAGAGTAAACATGTACACTCCTAATGACAACTTGAAAGGGAAAGTATCAGAGAAGAGGATCGTGAACAAGGAAACGCGTTGAAAAGTTGGTAACAATGACATGGCACTGCACAATACAACGTTGGCACCACTGTTTGGCACTGCGGGGCTGGGTACTGAATCACCGGCCTGCAGTATGTCACAGCTTGGCACCTGCTCTCTCTCTCTTCTTCTTCTTCTTCTTCTTCTCTCTCTCTCTCTCTCTCCAATTTTAGGTGTTGTACTACTAATATCCACAGCGAGAGCGAGAGAGAGAGAGAGAGAGAGAGAGAGAGAGAGAGAGAGAGAGAGAGAGAGAGAGAGAGGAAGAGAGGGAAGAAAGCCAATTACCAGTGATTCTGACATCCTTTTCTTCTCTTCCTTTTCGTTTCCTCTTTCTTCTTCCTCTCCCTGACCTTGATGAGAAGAGGAGGAGAAGGAGGAGGAGGAGGAGGAGGAGGAGGAGGAGGAGGAGGAGGAGGAGGAACAGTAGGAGGAGGAGGAGGAGGAGGAGTAGTGAGTAGTAGTGGGTAGTGATAGTGGTAGTGGTGGTGATGGTGGTGGTGGTGGTGGTATGTAGAAGGAGAAGAAAGACAAGAAGAAGAAGAAGAAGAAGAAGAAGAAGAAGAAGAAGAAGAAGAAGAAGAAGAAGAAGAAAGCATTGTAGCAGCAAGAGATAATGATAATGGCTCGAGGAGGAGGAGGAGGAGGAGGAGGAGGAGGAGGAGGAGGAGGAGGAGGCGAGGGAAAGTGAGAGGAGGAATGCCCAGCAACATTACTTGGAGCAAAAAAGAATGGAAGAAAAAGGAGGAGGAGGAGGAGGAGGAGGAGGAGGAGGAGGAGGAGGAGGAGGAGGAGGAGGAGGAGGAGGAGAGAAGAACCGGGATAACACACTTCCCTGATACCACACTTCCTCCTCCCTTAAGTGGAGGCTTCCCTCCTCTCTCTCTCTCTCTCTCTCTCTCTCTCTCTCTCTCTCTCTCATTTTTTACTTCTGAGAGATAAAAAAGTTAGATAAGCTGATAAGAACTGAATAAAGGGTGCAGTCTCTCTCTCTCTCTCTCTCTCTCTCTCTCTCTCTCTCTCTCTCTCTCTCTCATTCATTCTACTTGTCTCCGCTTCTCATCTCCTCTCCATTCACCCATCCACTTCTTGCCCTCCTTACTCTCATCCTCCTCTCTCACTCTCTCACTCTCTGACCCCTCTCTCTCTCTCTCTCTCTCTCTCTCTTGATGGAAAAGACAGAGGGGAGAGAAAGTCGAGCGGTTGTTAAGGAAATCACAATAATGAGTCGGTCTTTGTGTCTTTTTTTTTTTTTTTTCGTTTTTCCCCAGCGAGAGGTCAGACACACACACACACACACACACACACACACACACACACACACACACACACACACACACACACACGAGAGAGACACACAAACACACTTTCACTGACTCGTGTGTAATATTAACATTTATCAAGCTGCCCTTCACCTATGCGTTGCTTACAAACGTTTATAAAAGCAAAATATCACTATTACGAAAGGAAGCCAGGAAAAAAAAAACTAATAATAATGTAGTTGCCCCTTTTAATGTTACGTTTTCTTCTACCATCTCGCGCAAAAAATATGTATAGATGCTCTTTTGACAACTTAACGCCTTAACCTCTGGCGGGTGAACTCTGAACTATGACGAGACGTGACTAACATTACCATCAAAAGTGAGATAAGTAAAAAAATCCCCTCAAGGAACGCCGTAAATAGTATGTAGTTTTAGCTGTGTTTCCCCTTCACCACCTGAATGTGCGGGTAATAGAAAACGACTCCATTTCTTTGGGTATCTATAACTAAACCTCTCGCTTGGTAGTTTCCTGGAATGGGCAAGGCTTTTCTCTTTCTCCCCGCCAATGAATGGTATTGGCAGGTAATTTACGAAGGGAAAAGTGGTGGTAGTTTCCCCAGCCTGCGCTCTTTTCTTCTTTTCAAGGGGGAGCTTAAGAACAATTGTTGCTGGTTAGAAAAACTATGGTATGTTTTGAGTGTTGCTTGAGTTGGGTTAAATATGGTAAAAAAGAAAGTGCAATTTTCAGGTGCTTTTACTTTAGGGAAACTCAAGAAAACGTAGTCCGTGTTAGGAAAATGCGGATGTGATTTGGAAGTTTAGAAAAAATGTGTAAACAGGAAAAATACATGACTTTATTTTTTCTCAGATAACTCAAGAAAGAATTGTTCTCCATCGCACTCTTTGTCCCTTTCCTTCAGCTGACACTGTTGGTTGGTCTGTAAGGGGACTGGCAAGTAAGTGGGCATTTTCATTTTTGTTACCCTTGGCCAGTCTTCTTTTACAAACAAACAAGAAAAACAAAGGTACATTTTGAAAGTGGTCTGAATGTTTATGTAAAGATATGACAAAAAGTGTTATTTAAAAGTACTTGATTTGTTTTTCCAAGGAGCAAATCAAGGAAAAGAAAGATTCCTCACACAAAAGACGAAGGAATATATATTTTGAATGCATGTATACGTTGTTAATGTTGTTGTTGTTGTTGTTGTTAATGTTGTTGTTGTTGTTTCTTCTTCTTGTGACCTTTAACGCTTTATATCGCTTCGTAGAGCCTGGTTCCCTTCGGTGTTCTAACCTTGATCTTTCCGCAGCCTACTCCGCCGCCAATCACACCCGCTATCACCCGTAGAGTGGCGGAAACTTAAGTGAAATGAAGACACGAGACTAAGTTTTTTTTTTTTCTCGTTTCAAGAGAGAGTTCAAGGAAAAATCACTCCTCTCTAGAAAAACAAAGGAATATTTTGATTGTTGAGGAGAGAAAATTTGTGTAAAGTAAAGTTACGATAAAAAAAAACGTCATTTTTACGTAATTTGTGTTTTTCAAGGGAGAGTTCAAGGAGAAATGGTTCAACACGCGACAGAAAGATGAAGGTGTGTTTGGAATGTAATTGTGCGCAAAGTGGGAAAATCTTTTGTGAAATGAAGATAAGAGAATGACAAAAAAAAAAAATAAAAAAAGTAAACTGTTCTATTTTTCAAGCCAGAGTTTTAACACGTATTACTTTACACACGAAAGACAAAGGAATATTAATTATGCAAAGTAGTGGAAAAGTTTTTGAAATTAAGATAAAAAATAATAAATAACAATAAAAAAAAAACATGTCATTTTTATGTATACCTGGTTTTCCATTTTCTTTTTCGTTTTTTTTTTTTTTTTTTTTTTTTTTTTTACCAGAGAGAAACTTGAGGAAAACTTCAACAAGAGCAAACATTTCCGACGTGTTCATATCTCGGGTGAACACGTGACACAAAAGAAGAGGAAGAGGAGAGACAAAAAAAAAGGAAGAGGAAGAAGAAGACGTTTAAACTCCGAGTGAAAACATGCGAAACGCAAAGATGAAAAAAAAAAAAAAAGACGAAGAAGAAAAAGACTATTATATCTTGAGGGAAAACTGAAGTGAAATGAAGAAGAAGAAGAAGAAGAAGAAGAAGAAGAAGAAGAAGAAGAAGAAGAAGAAGAAGAAGAAGAAGACGAAGGAAAACTGAAGTAGTAGAAGAAGAAGAAGAAGAAGAAGAAGAAGAAGAAGAAGAAGAAGAAGAAGAAGAAGAAGAAGAAGAAGAAGAGAAGACTGAAGAAGAGCAAGGGAAAACTGAAGGAAGAAAGTAGAAGAAGAAGAAGAAGAAAGAAGAAGAAGAAGAAGAAGAAGAAGAAGAAGAAGAAGAAGAAGAAGAAGAAGAAGAAGAAGAAGAAGAAGAAGAAGAAAAGGAAACAAAAGAAAAAAGAAAAGAAAAAAAAAAAAAAGAAATTGATGAAGGTAATGAAAAATAACTCATGACTTTAAGAAATATTGCTTAAAAAGTGGTTAAAAAAAGTGCATTCAGTAAATCTCGAGGGAAATATTAAGAAACAAAAAGGTGAAAGAGAAAGAAAAAAAAAAGAATGGAAGAAGAAAATGAGTTTAATGTTTATATTAGAGCGAAAATAAAGCTTAGAGAGAGAGAGAGAGAGAGAGAGAGAGAGAGAGAGAGAGAGAGAGAGAGAGAGAGAGAGAGAGAGAGAGAGACCAGTTTATATCTTGAGGGGAAACTTTGGGTGAAATGAAGGTGGCGGAAAAAAAAAGAAAAAAGGCGACAGGTACAAGAAAGACAGGTGTAATTATCATTCTTACCTGAGAATTCGCCGTGGGGAGCTTTCCTCGAAGGCTAGAGGACATGACGCTC
>NC_059287.1:14455133-14570133 GCF_017591435.1 Portunus trituberculatus | reverse complement strand
AGAAACATAGATAAGAGACAAGAGATGAAAGAGATAAAGAGGTGAAAGATAATTATTTATAAACCCTTTCAGTACCATGACGTGTTTCCATATTCATTTTGGTTACTATTTGGCGATTTTACACAACTTCAAACACTTACCTGGGGATTAAAATAGTGAAGTCTCTAGCCATTAATCACTTGACCTTCAAAGACCCTTCCTAATGTAAATAAAATCGTCTAATCATGATTTAAAAAACATGGTAAAAATGCGCTCCAGTACTGAAGGGGTTAAATGTACTGAGATTTGAAAGTAGGAGAGTGAGAGAACATTAAACAAGGATTATTTACAAAGGGTACTGAATTAGATGGATAAAGGGAAGGTATTCTAAGTGTGTGTGTGTGTGTGTGTGTGTGTGTGTGTGTGTGTGTGTGTGTGTGTGTGTGTGTGTGTGTGTGTGTGTGAAAGCAATGTAACAGCTGAATAAGCGCAGGAGAGAATGAAACAATAACGAAGATAACAAGTCGAGAGAGAGAGAGAGAGAGAGAGAGAGAGAGAGAGAGAGAGAGAGAGAGAGAGAGAGAGAGAGAGAGAGAGAGAGAGAGAGAGAGAGAGAGAGAGAGAGAGAGAGAATAAAGAACAAAACAATACGGAGGAGAGGAAAGATATGAACACAAGATGGAAACAAAACTAAAAACAGATAAGAAAAAACACGAAAAAAAACAAATACAAACAAAACGAAGGGCAAGAAAAAAACGCGAAAAAAAACGAAAAAAACTAAAAATAAGAAAAGAAGTAAAAAAAAAAACAAGGAAAAATAAGGAGAGTTAAGATGGCCAGGGATACGAAAGGGTACAAAGGGAAGGGAAGAGGGACAGAAAAAAAGGGAGGGAGGGACAGGGAAGGATATACGGGCAAAAAAAAATAGGGAGGAGGAGGAGGAGGAGGAGGAGGAGAAGGAGAAGGAGAAGGAGAAGAAGGAGAAGGAGGAGGAGACAGTTCAGAAAGGGTAGGTATAGGAGATAAGGGGAGAGAGGGGAGGGGAGGAGAGGGAGCATAGCCGGGTAAGGAGACAAGCTTACGACTCCACCCATTTCTTCCACCCCTGTCTGCAACACCACCACCACCACCACCACCACCACCTGCAGTACATCCTAGACTCTCTTATTAAGGATCTGAGTGTCTGTTACTGTTTGTCATCCTGTTGAATTCTGCTGCAATCATCATCATCATCATCATCATCATCATCATCATCATCACCATCATCATCATCGGCATTACTATCACCATCACTCTCACTATCACCACTATTACATTCCTTAACAATACAAGACACGTTTCACAGTCAGGAGGAGGAGGAGGAGGAGGAGGAGGAGGAGGAGGAGGAGGAGGAGGAGGAGGAATGTATAGTGTTCCTGGGTTTTGAGAGAGAGAGAGAGAGAGAGAGAGAGAGAGAGAGAGAGAGAGAGAGAGAGAGAGAGAGAGAGAGAGAGAGAGAGAGTCACTAATTAGACAAGGTTAAGAAATATCTCATTACTAATTGTCATAGCAACTTGTTAATTGTTTCCTTTGACGTTTTTCGTGATTGAGAAGAAGAGGAGGAGGAGGAGGAGGAGGAGGAGGAAATTAATATAAAAGGTTATATCCTCCTTGCCTTCTTCTTCTTCTTCTTCTTCTTCTTCTTCCTCCACCTCCAACTCATCCTTTTTATATCTCACCCCATAACAAACGTGTGTGTGTGTGTGTGTGTGTGTGTGTGTGTGTGTGTGTGTGTGTGTGTGTGTGTGTGTGTGTGTTATATGGATGAACACGTACAGAAGTAGGCGATGAGTGGAAGAGAGAGAGAGAGAGAGAGAGAGAGAGAGAGAGAGAGAGAGAGAGAGAGAGAGAGAGAGAGAGAGAGAGAGAGCAGGGATAAGATAGGGAGGGAGGAGGTAAAGATCTTTGGAGTGAGACGGGAGAGGGAGAGGGAGAGGGAGGGAAGAGGGAGGGAGAGGGAGAGGGAGAGGGAGAAGGAGTGGGAGAGAGGGAGAGGAGAGAGGGTAAGGCGCGGACAAAGAACACAAGAGGATAGGAAAGGCACGACCCTGGCTTGTCCAAATGAAACTCAGTTGAGAGAGAGAGAGAGAGAGAGAGAGAGAGAGAGAGAGAGAGAGAGAGAGAGAGAGAGAGAGAGAGAGAGAGAGAGAGAGAGAGAGATTTAATCTACCTTAATTACAGGTACTGCAAGAATCATCTCTCTCTCTCTCTCTCTCTCTCTCTCTCTCTCTCTCTCTCTCTCATGAAATCACTCAAGCCAGTACCTCTAATAGTAACATCAATGCGCTGAACCATGTTGTAGAAATTGCACCCGTCAAGGTCGAGAGAGAGAGAGAGAGAGAGAGAGAGAGAGAGAGAGAGAGAGAGAGAGAGAGAGAGCCGGCAAGGTCGCGAAGAAAGTTTTTAAAGAAAGTCCCCCACATACTTCGAGTGTCAGCCCCGCGGCCCAGGGTTCCCACACTGACGGGTAACAAAGACGCGGCGACACATGATGAAATGCACACACTACAGCTACAATGTCTTGCTGCTTTGTGTACTGCTCCGTATAGTCAGTAATGCATCCGGTTCATGTATAGCGGGGTATTTTCCGTGTATTTCTGTGTGTATCAAGTTTACATGGAAGGAAATTGGTTAGTATTTCCGTCTTAAAGTTTGGAATATATCTGGAGACTTTTTATGTCTTCGGCGGGAGAAAGTGATAAAAACTGCATTGAATTTCACGGTTACCATTTAGAGAGAGAGAGAGAGAGAGAGAGAGAGAGAGAGAGAGAGAGAGAGAGAGAGAGAGAGAGAGAGAGAGAGGAAAAAACCTCGTTCCTAAGTATTTTGACCTCAATCATAAAAAAAGATATAAAAAAAAGGGAGGAAAAAAAAAATCTGCAAATAACAAAACTCTCAGGATGAATCATGAACCTGAAATCTGAATCATTCTCTCTCTCTCTCTCTCTCGAAACTGCCATCACCCTCCTCCTCCACAGGTCTGTCTTAAGTGTCTGGGATGAAACTCCACTCCTTAAGGCAACGCCCGCGAGGAGGAGGAGGAGGAGGAGGAGGAGGGCAAGGTGAGGGGTGAAGCAGAGGTGCGTACGTTAACCCGAAAATGGAGGGCGATGGAATTACGTTCACCAGACGACAAGAGGAAAGACAAACCTCAAAAACAGATTATTCCGCTCCACACACACCCAGACACCACCTTCCTGCATTGCCTGTTCTCCCACCTCCACCTGTGAACCGTGCAAGGTGGATAACCCCGTGGAGGCACCTTGTAATAGCCGTTCTCATACTAAACCTTCCCACCTTCCCTGGTCTGTTGTCCTAGCCAGCGGAGGATGACGAGGAGGCTATAGCGTCACTCCCTCAAACACTCTCGCCACTTCATACCCAGTCAATGTTTTTCTTCGCTTGGGCCAACTACCTTTCCTTACGGTTAGTCTTGAGTCCGTATTCAAAACCACCTTCCTCTCACTACGACAATTTTTCAAGGCCACAGAGACGAATAACCGGGTTTTCAAGACAGTTTCTTCTTTTAATAAACTAGAAATGTTGCCAATCCATCACCAGAATCATAGAAATACACTTAAAAACACGATTATATTCAACTGGAGCCTTTGGAAAGCAGTGATGGTGAGAGAGTATGCGTCTCAGAATACAGACTTTGGTGCAGTGGTGAGGCCTTGGTGCTTGTGTTGAGGTAGGTGTTGAGAGTGGGATTGACGGTGGATGGATGTTGGTTGGTGTAGGGTAGAGGGATTGAGGTTACGGTAGTCTGGCTGGAGAGGTTAAGCCTGGTTGTTTTTAAAAGGAGTTAGCAATTGGGTTGAGGGATTGAGGTTACGGTAGTCTGGCTGGAGAGGTTAAGTTTAAGCCTGGTTGTTTTTAAAAGGAGTTAGCAGTTTGGTTGAGGTTAGCGGGAGTTTGTGGTTGGTTGCGGTTGATTAGAGGTAAAAAGGTTGGGTTAGGTTAAGGTTTCAGGACTGGAAATGAGATAAGGAGAGGCTGCGGTGAGGTAAGTTGGTTTACGTGGTGTGTATTAAGGTCGAGGATTTAAGTAAAGAACAGTCAAATTACCTTTGTATCCTGCTAATAATTAGTGCGCAATTTATTTGATCTTGTTTTTACCGTCTCCACATCCGCAGCAAGACTTTTCCACCTATAACTGACAACTGACAAGCATAAATTTCCTCTTAAATAATATTCTAGTTCTGTTTACATCCGTCGATTAGTTGTCTCTTCAGCATTATCAGCCCTTATATGCCATTTAAACACGAAGGAAATTACGTCTGTAACACTCAAAATGAATAAGGTAAAATGCCACACTGCCTCTCCTGCTCCTTATCACTACCCGGACAACGATATTTTTTCTTCGAGGGTGGAGTTAAGATCAAGAGTTTAGATTTTGGCCTTGTCTCATGCTTGCCCACGGCTCTCTGCTCTCTCGCCTTGCCGTCTGCTCCACCCTTGCTCCTCCAGGCCACGGTACGAAATAAGAACCACACCAGTCTAGCGTTTCTTTTCTTCCCGTGTACCTTCTTCCACGTAATCTCAACTAGTAACACGAACTGGCCTTGCTGCATCAGGGCGCGTGCTGTAAAATTATTCCGATTTCCATAAAAAAAGTGCTTCACAAAAAACGAAACACACACACACACACACACACACAGGAAGACCCACAGTCCATTCTAGGATGCTTTAGGGAAAGATAAAGTTACATTATGGGTTTGCCTCCAGGGATAACTTAGCTTACGTAATCTTGACCTAACCTAATCTAACATACGTAACCTATCCTAACTCAAACCTCTCTCCCCAAGAAAAAAAAAAAAAATACCTGGGTCGAAAATTCTCACGTGACTCAGTAGAACATCGATTAAATTTTATTAGTGCAAGAAATTGAGCTGCGTATCAGTGAACAACAACGAAAGTTAGTTCTCACCACCACGGTGGCACATTTTCACGCTCTGACTGCTGGGAAACACTTCAATATAACAGGAAAGGTATAAAAAGGTTCCTGCATAAGTCATACACTTTTTCCCCCTCGTCAAGCCAGAACCTTCAGCTAACTGGTCCTGATTAGCCTGTGTTTATTAGGGTGTCCGCCGCCCCCGCCCAGAAGCCATCAGGGACCAGCAACCCTCACTTCATCTTCGGAAATCACCTCATTATCCTTCCATACGCCTTTGATGGATTGGGTGATTAAGGGAGCTGGAAGTCATTACCGGTTTCCAGTGAGGTTAATCAAGAGCTAATCAAAACCTTAACTAGATCAGAAAACAATTTCCCCAGTACTGATGCAGGCGAGGCAGGGTAATTTAAATCAGTTCACGAGTTTACCTCATTTTCCAGGAACAGCGCCTGGCATCTTGCTCAACCCTTATTATCAGATGACATTTAGGTGACACGTAGTACATTGGGAGCACGCGTACTTTGGGGAGCGAAGGGTCCCGAAATGCATGGGTTCGAATCCTGGCCACGTTCCGAGGGTAGGAAGAGCACTCATGGCAACGATTTCCAATATGCCAAAAGCAAGCGCTCTTTCAACAGGGACCGTCCTAGAGGCCCTAGTAGAATTGGAAAACAGACGTAAATAAGAGAGAGAGAGAAAAAAAAAAAAAGTAACACGTGTTATCAGCCTTACCTTGTAGTTGTAGTTTACTCTGGAACGCCTTGACCCTGGCCGCTTGTAATGGTGGAACCTGTCCACAGGAGCGGTGGTGGAGGGCATGGCTGTCTGCTCCTGGGTCACCACACGGGCACAAGTCCACCTGGAATCATGGTGGGGCCAGGTCAAGGATGAGGGGCGTGTAGCCTATCACACTCCACCCAAAGATCCGCCTGACCTTATTTTCTAGATCCTTATTAATTTCCCCACCAGTCCTCACTTCTGACTGACCGTCACTTCGGCCTCCGGTGGTCCGTTACTGCACTTCCACACCCTTGATGTCTATTTAATCTCTGATTTATCAGTACTGCTTGCTTCGATGTGGGGATTAGCACGATTATTTCAGAACAGCGCCACAAGTTCAACAGTGGACATCCATATTGTTTCTTCCATCATTTGACACAGCATTGTGTCACTCTAGTATTACTTCACTAGGCAAAGTGCTTGTTAAGTGTGATCTACATATTTCTCAGGGCAGCGGGCACCCCACACACACTTCCAAGCTGCCTCCATCACCACCAGCACTTCGCCCACCACACATCACCCTCCTGCTTCCCGCCACTGCCACACACATACGCCTGCTAACTTGGCGAGCCCCTGCCTTACATTTTCAGGTCAATATCCACAAGTCACAGGCACGAGAGGAGGACAGACGAGGCAGCAGATGAGGGAGGAATGTAACGTAAGTCCGCGCGTGTGGAATGTTTGCGCCCAACTCACCTGTCTGGCCTGGCCCGGGCCCGTCTGGCTGGTGGACAGGTGAAGGAGTGCCGGGGGTCGCCAGCGCCTCCTCGCCCCGCGGAGTTGCCTCTCACCTCACCGTCTTTGCAAGTTAATACAGGCTGAACTGGAGGCATTTATCCATCCATTTTTCCCAAGACCATTTTTGAAGCCTACAAATATACAAGTTGAATGTAAACAAACTCGCTTTCTCGTTGGTACACGCTAAAGCTGCTTAACACAAGCGGCCAGTGATTCCTCAATGCCAACGTGCGTCCGAGGCGCTCTCAGTTTCACTTACTTGTCATTAGACATTTAAGAGTAAAGGGCATTATAATGACATGCCCAAGGCCAGCAAATGATTCACTGGCATGTCGGTAGGGATGCCCTTGAATTGGCGAGCTACACCCATACTCTGCAATGCAATACTTCAATAATAAGTCGTCAAGATTTTACGCGTTTAATAAACTTAAACTTCTCTTTACATCAGTGTTGAAAATTGTACAAAATTCAGATTTCGGTACCATACAGACATCCAAGTATTGCTATTTCAAGTTGTAAATGGACATACAAAACTGGGACCGGTGAATCTCGCATACCTGAGATGGCTATGGGCGTGGTGCGTCCAGACTGGCATGTCTGCAATATGGCTAAATCAAAACATCCTGACTAATGGAATGATGTTGTCTGCAACTCTGTTTTAGTAGTTAATGGTTAGTATACTTAGGCATCAAATGGCATGAGCAAGAACAGCTCTTCATATTTACTTAAAAGCTTAGTGTTATTAGAGAGTATTAAGTATAACTAAACTCTTGTAATGCTACAAAATCAATCTGGCTACAATGGACTTAAAAATTACATAAAGAATATCCCTAGGAACCACAAATTCATAACAAGTATTTCCCTTACAAACTTTTATGCATTGATTATTGATTATTTGAGCACAGTGGACAGCAGGTTAACCCGTCACTCTCCTACTCTCCTCATGGCAACCCTGCACATCTGATGGACATTGTCAAATTCACCACCTACTATTTAAAAAAAAAAAAAGTAATAATAAATAAAAATCAATAAACAAATATAACATATAAGAAATGTCTTTCCCAGTGAACATGGTTGGTGGCACAACACCATACCGAACGTTAGAGTACACTTGAACCCACTGAAGGGAGGCTCTTACGCAGCACCTTGTTACATTGTGATAATGAACGGAAAACTATTACCACACAAATTCCAAAGTTCAAAATTTAATGTGGGCCAAATCAAGTGTCCCAAGAGTTACATGCTACAATTGTTTTCTTAAAGCCCATTTCACACTAAGCTAATGCACATACAAATTTTTTGTTCACAGCCTTATCTCACTCATTACCTGAATTATGCATAAGCTTAATTGAATTTATGCTTTCAACAAGTCAAGTTATCTAAATGAAAATCCAATGAAACAACCAAATCTGCACCAGAAAACCCCATGACAGTGATACAATATGACACAGCCTCCCTGTTCCATCTAGCCAAGTATTGCTCCTGGGTACTCCTTCCCAGAGAGGCGAGCTGCTGCCATCACTTGCTGAAGGACGGCAGGGAGGTTTTCCTCCATGCCATCAAGGTACACAACATTGGGAACTCCTTCCTTGACCTTTGCCAGATGCTCCTCATACATGGGCCAGACACAGGCCTCAAAGTAGCCCGGAGGATCTGGTGGGTCGTAAGTCCTCTGTGACCGCCTCTCCCAGCACTCTTCCTGCGTCAGAGTGAAGAAGTAGCGCAGGTCACACAGTTCCAGAATCTCTGGGTCATCATACAGGATGAATCCATCCATGAGCAGGACAGGACGGAGGCCCACCTCCTCTGACAAGGGAGAGCTACTGCCTCCCTTGTGGCTGCTGTCAATTGTGTCTGGATGGGATTTCACAATTTGTGTCACATCACACACCATCTTCTTCATGTCCAGGGCAGTGATGATGTCCCAGTTGTGGTGTGCTAAGCCTCCAGGGCATGGTACGTGGTACTGGGAGTCCTTTGGGAAGAAGTAGTCATCCTGAGAGATGACCTGTGTGTGAGTGGGGAGACATGACTGCAGCTGCTGGGCAAGAGTGGACTTGCCTCCATTTGTCACCCCTGAAATTCCCACTACAAGCCAAGATGACATGGTGAATGTGTCCAGTAAAGAATAATAAGTCTCTTTCAATTCTGTCCTAATATCTCTGCTCTCATGAACACAGGCATACTCAACTTAAATAATATGGCCTGGTAATTAGATGGTCAAACATAACAATAAACATTAATAAACACAACACTAAACAACACATAAATCCTGAGTTCTGCTGAACATTCTATCCTACAAGGCAATGGCTGGTCAGTAATGGAAAGTTACACAAGAACATCACCTCATTAAACAACAGCTGCTTTGTTTTAAGCTTGACAAATTGGAATACTAAAGTTTTTTGCTGCATTTAGCCACATAAGTTTAGCTACAAAAATACCTCAACATAACATTCACTATGATTGCTTCAATTTGGTTTTCTCCAGACTGTCAGCATCCAACAAAGCCTTGATGATGTACACCCCAGTGATAGCCAGGAGGAACACCAGGATGAGCGTCGGGGCGACGATGGCCAGGATGGGGCGTGGGAACACGGCTCGCAGGGAACTGTCCTCATCCACAAATGGCAGACCCACCACCCACACCAGATAGTACAGCACCAACACAGCCGAGACCACCAGTACACACTGACCTATGACGCGGTCGTGTCCAAACATTACTCCACACACATGCACGCACGCACACACACACACTGCCCAGTGAGGCTCTATGTGCTGTCCTTTCCAGCTTCTAATTGGCAAAAAGGCAAAGGGTCACTCACGGTCCTTGGACACCTTTGCATATTTTGTGGGATATTAATTGGTGCTTGTGTTGTGCCTTCATACACTCAATCACTTGGTGCCAAACCTGAAAGAATCAAGTGTGGGAATGTGAGTTAATACAGGCATACATCATGAAACACAGGATGACCACAGACAGCACAAGGAACAGGTATCGAATCACCCCAAAGGCATACAGGGGTGACGGGACTAAGTTAAACACATCATACTGTGACTGGTAGAGAAGATGCCACAGTGTTATGGCAAAAAGGGCAAAAACAAAGGCCAGAGTCACAATCCTGCCGGTCAGCCTGTCATTGAGAGCCATGCTGGTCCAGAACGGCTCAGCACTACACAGTGAGGCAAGGTGTGTCAACAGCACACACAAACATGTACACACAGATGTTTAAAAATGTGAACAAATTGGTAAATGAAATATATGTACAAATTCATGCATTACAGGTTAAGCTAAACTTCAAGCTGCAAGAGGATGCACTTACCATACAAGCAGATTGTAAACTTTTCACACACACATCAACTATCTAAATAAATGCAAGAACATGCTATTGATACTTTCAGTCACTCAAACAAGTACAACAATTCAAGTCTACAGTCTGCAAGGTATCCCCTGCAGGAGCCAAGTTAAAGGGACCATATCCAGGGAGGCTAAGAGTGAGTGGCTCCCTCTACCATGAACTACCGGCAGCTGCCAGTCAGCCACCCACCAACACTCAGGGCTGTCTAAGGCCTCTCAAATTTAGCCTGTTGATGCAGAGAGAAGATTTGTCAGTCAAGGATGCAAGAGGCATATAAGACCGAATCACAGTAAGTTATATTCATGCTGCATCACATTACAATGCTGGCCATGTATTTTGTGCAGGTTGTCAAAAGCTGATATGATGCAGACTAAGGATTGTAAACAGCCGGGCAGTAAGAATACATGACAGTCACTTAACCATAAGTGTCATTCCTAGCACATTAGATGATGAAGGGCATATGTACATTAGCACAAAGCAAGTTTATAACAAAGGTTATTCATATATAACATTTTAACAACAAAAGATGAAGGCAGCGAGTCATTTGTAGAGTGAACACATGCATATTACATTGTATAGAATGTTAAGCTCTCAAATCTCAAACCTAAATGTATACATGAGACAAAGGTTAAAATATGATCAGATGTCACTAGTGAAGCTGAATTAGAGATCACAGGAAACTTGATTCACCACAAGGGACAATAATGAAAGCATGAGTGCATATTGAAGACCAACATACAAACAACAGTGATAGCCTAACAAACGACAAAGACAATAGCAACTCTTTGGGTCAGTGATGAGTGGTTAAATGAGTTACAGTTAAATGTCTTGATTTATGATCCACCTAGAAGTGAATAATGACACCACATGACAACACTAAGGTCTGGTTATAGCAGGGAATGTAACTCTTGAGGTATGAGGAACAAGAGTAGAGGAAAATAGTGACACTGACACTTTAATGAATGCAGTGACGGTATCAGCAGCACCAAGAAGAGCACTATGAGGGATACAAGTTAATAATGTACAGGGGATATTATTGATAGGCACTGTATGAGTATTCAATAGGGTAAAAGGCTACAGGTTACAGAATTATACATAGGGGTGCCCATAGTTTATGCAAGACACAGTACAATCTACAGGACCACTGGAGCCCACACAGCTAGTGAAGGAGTGTTAGTACAAGTGGTGGGAGACGTGCCTGCTAGTACAGCTTCAGCCACTCCTTGTTCATCTTCTCAAAGTCTTCATCAGAAAATACTGTCGTCTCCTCAGGTTTCTTCTTCCCCTGAGTCTGTGCAGCCTCTTTTGTGCCTCCTCTCCTCTCCAATTCTTTGCTGTGCTGGCTCAAGATCTGGAAGGAGCATTGTTACACATCTAACTTTCACTGTGATAAGCAACAATTCTTAGCACTAAAAACAATGCATGGAAGCTTTAACTAACACACACAATAAAAGTAATGAAAAAGAATGCACTTAGCAGGTTCATATAATGTTTAGAGAAATGTTTCAGTGTTTAGTGACAGCAAAAGTTGGGCTAAATAACAGTGAAGGGCTTAATGTATATAGTACAGCACAAAAGACTACTACGCATTTCACAGAGAGTGAGTCATTATTTTTTGCGAATATCTTTCAAACTAATGAACTGATCAGAATGGCACTTTGACACTGTGTACAAGACACCTTCCGCTAATTTTTGGTCTTACTAAGCATTGCCAAATGGTGTTAGTAAAAGTGTTTTACTCTTGACGTTTATAGCTGAAGTCACATGAGTAGCCAGAACTAACGTACACAATCGAACGTGGAGGAGGGAAGATAGCGGGAGAGTGGGAGAAGGAGGGGGGAAGCGAGCGGGAGAGAGGGACGTAGGGAGGAATGGGATGGGAGATTGTAGACGTTCGTATGGATAGGTTGGCGAGGCTCAGCAACACCGTATATCTCAAGAGAAACGCTTTTACTAACATCATTTGGCATTGCTTAGTATAACCAAAAATTAGCAGAAGATGTCTTGTACACAGTGTCAAAGTACCATTCCGATCAATTCATTAGTTTGAAAGATATTTGCGAAAAACAATGACTCACTCTCCGTGAAATGCATAGTAGTTTCTTTGTGCTTTGAAAATAAAGAGAGGAGATAAAAGGAATAACAATAATAAATAATGAATAGAAGGTAACAATCCTACCTTTTCTACATACTCCTGAGGTGTGCGCTTCCTGTCAATCTTCTTCAGCAGCTTTATGTTATCAGTGGTGCGGTCTTTTGGAGTGTTCTGCCGATACTTGTCCAAAGCACTCACACCCTGCAAGACATGGCCGTGATGTAGAGGTGGTCACACTGAAAGTCTTACCGAACAACAAATGTGAGACTCACTAGATTGGGCTCTTGTATTTCAGTAAACCCACAAAAATAAAGTACACAAGTGAAGTGCAATTGGTAAAAGCTATATGTTAAGGTCCAGTATTACTTTGAATATATATGGTATAGAATTTTGTTACAGTCACCTGTTTCTGATTGAAGAGACTCTTGATCTCCAGTTCCTTCTGCTTGGCAATCTTCCTCTGCTTGGCTGCTCTCTTTTCTTTCTGGTGGCGGGAGCCCTTGCCTGGTGTCAACTTGTCAACCTTCCTGCTCTTGCTTGCTGCAGAATCAAAGATCATGTGAATTAACATTTCTCTGCCTTCATTTCCGTTACCTGTCATTCCTACTATTTTTCAAAATATAGTAACCTAAGCTGCAGATGAAAACATTAATTTTACTTCGCTATCATCAAAGTTAAGGTGAAATACACATAATGACACAAAAAATATACAAGATCAGATGGAACACAGGCAAGCTCACACCAGAGGATATCAGAACAGAGGCATGAGAGAAAGACAGATTTAGATGGAGATAGAATACAGACACAGGCAAAATAGATGGACTTTGAAGGAGATGCTGAGGATAAACGGCCCTGAAAAACTGCCAGATTACATTGAGGATTAAGGTAAGGTAATAAGTTGGACCAACACATTTTGGCATACATGGGAATTGAGGCAACTATCATAACTGACTGGCATGACTGGCGAGACATCAATGGTCTTTAAACTAAGGCATAACACAACATGGGATACTAAATAGATCTATGTACAGAAAATTGGGCTGGACTGGAAGGCATTTTATCAGCTTCCAAGCCATGCCATGCCATCACCTACAGTATGCCACAGTGGGTGAATAAACCTAAGGAAAAACAAATGCATAAAAAATCAATAACGGGGAGAGACTTAGAAAAAAATTAAGTTAGCCAGCCGTGCCATCAATTTTACTCTTTTTCTATGTAGGAGGGACACTGGACAAGGGCAACCAAATAGTAATGAAAAAACGAGAAAAAGAAAAAGAAGAGTCGAAAGTAGCAGTAACAAATTACAGGATAAGTATATTGAAGCATGCAACATGGCAGCAGGTGATGAATACACACTTCCTGACAACATGTGAGACCAGACTGGATGAAAGCAATAAAAGACGTACACAGGAAACAAAAAATAGGATAGATTGACGCCACACACTGTATATCAACACCAGAGAGGACGAAGAGGCGAAGGAACACAAGGAAATGAACACGAAATCAAGAAAAAGAAAACAAAAAGCCGATTTAGAATACAGACAATACGTGGTGATAATAAACAAAGAACAGCTGACGACGATATAGAATACGAGCAAGAAATACAAGAATAACAGTAATAATCAGGTCATTGCATCATCAAGGTCACGGTAGTACTGCTAGGCCTAAACTACTAACCTACTGTCTGGTCCTCCTCACACAGCTCCAGGCCTCTCTTGACCAGCGACCAAGACATTTCACACCAGCCGCGCCTCTCTCTCTCACTCCGTCTATTAGTTCTCTTCTCTCTGGCGACTCATAATAAGAAGTCACATGGAGTCTAGGCTTGCCGGAGAAGCATTGCGTACACACACACTCACATGCACTGCACTTACACACTCACTCTTATGTACGGGTCATCCATCTCTCTCTCTCTCTCTCTCTCTCTCTCTCTCTCTCTCTCTTTAGCAAGAATATCTCTTTAGCAAGAATATATATGTAGAAATGTCTTCAAATCGAAATAATGTGTGGGTTTACTGATTTTTCTCATTCCATTATATAATCCCCTTTATTTCGGTTCTAATTTACGCAAGTCTTACATGCTGAATTACTACGTTATCGTAATGGAGGTGGTTTTCTTATAGTTTGCTTTGAAATTGAGTAAACGAATTATCTAGCAATAGCTTTTATATGTTTAAATTGATATCCACAGTTTCGGCTCATATTGTATATGTCTAAGTGCAGAATTATTACATTTACGGTAATTTCTATTTCTTGTATATATTTCGAACCTACATAATAAGAAACTGATGAAAATATCGTAGTTTCCTCAACATCAGCAAAACCTTTCGTCAATATTAGTACCATTTCGGCTAACAATGCATTTACATTAATAACTATTAAGTAGATTCAGATAATCATAATTCTATGCATCATATATAAGGAATAATATTCCTCCTCATAGGAACAATCACTTATATTATCAATATTACCTAAGGAAGCTTAAGAACCTTTCTTCCTTTCATCATATCAATGTACCAGTTCGGCTTACATACCAACACCTGTGTATACACTTTTAATATTTCAGCGAGTTCAGATGATCGTTACTCTAGGCACGCAACATGCTTAAACATAATATTTTTTTTTTTTCAAAAGAAACGTCTTTAAACACGGCCGTAGAAAGTTTACATTCATCTATCTATCTATACCTAAGTAGGTTATTTATCTATTTATTTACATCATGGAGATAAAAACTCCTTAGTCTCCGCCCCAACAATCCCCTATTCCCTCAGCACCATTACTGTCTCTTGGCATACTATGCACACTCAAGCACCATATAATCAACCGCTTCAATCTCTCCCCCCTCAAACTCTAAAACACTCACTCTCTTTCTTTCTTACTTTAATTTGGCACTATTCTCTCCCCTAAAGATATCCTATAACGTCACAACATAGGGCATATATATTGGTGCACATCCAAATCACACTCAAAACACCACGCAACACCTCCAAATGCCCCCAAATACACCTAATTAAAACTCACTAGAAACACCCAGTAATCACCCCGGACCACCTAAATACACACACAAACAACTTACAACCAAACGTAAAACCAAACAATACCTCAAAAGGCACAAAACACACACAACACTCGCTACAAACACCACTATACGCCAAAATCACGCTGCCCACACACACAAACAATTTAAAACACTCAAAACTAATATAAAACACACTCAAAACACTATGCAACACCTCACAATACACCAAGACACACCTAATGAAACACCAAATATAAACCAAATCACCCCCACACACCCAAACCACTTACAACACTCAATATCATCCCCTACTCCTTTTGCGCTCAGAGGCGCTGCCGGGGGACCTCTCCCGGCCCTTACTAGTGGTGACATCCATCGATTCATCAATTGTTAACTCCCCGGAGCTCGTCGAGAGGGAGCGAGCATGAGAACTCCTTCTCGACGGCGCGGGAGCGGCGACGACATGAGAAGGGCGTTGACGTTCAAGTTTTGTTAAATTTAATTTATTAGACTTGTCTGTCTTCTCACTCTTACTGGGAGTACGAGAAATAGCAGACAGGTATGGAGCAGAGGAAGTTAGTAGTAGTAGTAGTAGTAGTAGTAGTAGTAGTAGTAGTAGTAGTAGTAGTAGTAGTAGTAGTTTTAGCAGATGATGAGGCAGAGGTTGAAGGGGAATCAGTGGTGGTAGATGGAGCAGGAAGCAGGTCGCTAAGGTCAGTTTGGATAGCAACAGTACACATCTTAGATGGAGCCCTTACTGTTGAAGCGTAGGACACGTTTGAAGCAGGCGCTGCCTGCGTCTGCTTCACTCGCATCCTTGCTTCATAATAAGAGATCCCTTCAGAAGCCTTAACCGTGCAGACCTCTTTCTCCACTTTCCACGCAGGGCAATCGCGTGAAAAAGTGGAGTGAGCACCCTCACAATTACGGCACTTCTCTACCACTGTAATAGTAGTAGTAGTAGTCATGGAGTCACAGTATGGCGAGACAATTTAAAATGACACAATGACCATTTTCTATATAAAACCTTTGCCTATACAACACCAGCAAGACACACCAATACCCCACCATTACCACCCCTCAGGACACCCCAGGTCAGGTCAAACAAGGTCAAATAAGGTGGCATTAATGAAGAGAGCCCCAGCCGTCCGTCTCGCCTTGGAAGTTTGCATCAGCTGGGCGGGACTCGAATCGTGGCCTTTTAAGCTGAAAGGTGCCATTTTGTACATGACAAAGGGCAGCTCCACCACCACCGGGACATCCACCAGCTTGGGACACCGGTACATCCTGCGTGTACCAAGAATAACAGATATTAGGGAAAATGTGGGAGGTTTGGCCGGGTTGTGGTGGTGGTGGTGGTGGTGTCCGCGTGGCTCCATGTGGCTGCCATGATCTTATTCCCTTCACTACAATGACGTGTTTTTATATTCTTGCTATTTCTCGGTTTTATACTGCTTCACTAACTTATGTGGGAGATTAAAATGTTGAAGATTCTAGCCATTTATTTTCTGACCACCATAGACCCTTCCTAATGTCAATAAAACCGTCTAATGACACACAAAACTCATGGTAATAATGCGTCCCAGTACTGAAGAGTTTAATTTTGTATCGGGAAGTGAAAGGGCAAAACAAACTGCAACTAAAACACAAACACTGTCTTTCATATCACTAAGTATTGCATATATTGAGCCATGTTTCCTGGCACTAATACATTCACAGCCTCAATCTTTTCATTCGCCTCTCCACACCGTCCCAGCGCCACCACAGCTCACCACCACCATTATCGCATCATTCCCTCTTCTTATCATCTCATTCTCTCCCACTTGCCTGCTCCACACACTCCACCACCACATCTTCACAGCCTCAATCCTTTCATTCGCCTCTCCACACCGTCCCAACACGACCATCATCACCATTATCATCTCATTCCCTGTGTTTGCATCATCTCATTCTCTTCCGCTTCCATCATTTCATTTCCTCCCACTCGCACACATACGGCCAAACACACCCAAAAAATCCGCTCCCACACACTCAAAGCATTTAAAACACTCAAAACGAACCCAAAACACACTTAAAACACCTCAAAATACCATGCAACACTTAAAAATACCAATAAACATACTAGAGTAACAAAATATACACCAATACCACTCCACATACACCATGCAACACCTCAAAATACCAACAAACACTTGAAACTCACTAGAGACACAAAATATACACCAATACCAGCCCTCACACCCCAAAACACACCCAGACCACTTAAATGACTCGAAACTAACCAAAAAACACACTCAAAGCACCATGAAACACCTCAAAATACCAATAAACATACTTAGAACTCATTAGAAACACCAAATCTACACCAATAACACCTCCAAGACACCCCACACACACCCAAACCACTCAAAAATATTCCCAAACGCACTCAAAACACCACGCAACACTTCAAATTACTTCACAACACACAAAACTCACTAAAAACACACAAAAATATACCAAAATCATCCCTACACACACCCAAGTAACTTAAAACACTCCAAACTAACCCAAAACCTCATACAACCTCTTAAATTATGCCTCCAAACACACCCAAATACTCAAACACACTCCCACACCACACTCAAGATACGTGAAATATACCCAAAACGTCTAACACACACTGAAAACACACAAAATGAACCCGAAACACACTTATAACACCCAAAACAACGCGCTACACCACCAAACACACTTAAAACTCCTCAAATATATCTCAAAACATCAAAATGCATAATAAAGAAGGGCAAAATCACGAGGGAGACGTACTTAAACATTGCGGCTTGGCTCCTCCTCCTCTTTCACTTCTATTTCTCCTTTCTTCTTCGTTTTCATCCTTTCTTTCTTTTTTTCCTTCCTTTTACTGCTTCCATCTACACGCCTGAGCCTAGAAACACATCAAAACACTTAGAAAACACGAGATATTAAGCAAAATATTAAGGAAGTGGAGGAGAATCAAGTATTGTGGCTAGCCTGTTCCTCCTCTTCCTCCTTCTTTATTTCTCCTTCCTTCTTCCTTGTACTACTACTATCTACTCACCAGAGCCTAGAAACACACGAAAACACGTAGAAATCACCAGATATTAGGCAAAATATTGACGAACTGC
The DNA here is from genome assembly GCF_017591435.1 of Portunus trituberculatus. Lineage (NCBI taxonomy): Eukaryota > Metazoa > Arthropoda > Malacostraca > Decapoda > Portunidae > Portunus > Portunus trituberculatus. The sequence goes on along the minus strand of NC_059287.1, from coordinate 14,552,081 downwards.
GGGTCTGGAAAAGAGGCGGCAGCCCGGGGCTATGGTGAGTCACCACCTGGGCTGTGGTCATCACAAGAGAACGGGAACGGGGGTGACTCGGCTAAATTACGTAAATCATTTCATTTTAAAAATGACTTTTAGAAAAAACGAAGCCACGGCCGAATGCTTGTTATTTTATGACGTGATAAATAGTAAAATAAAGTTTAAAAATATCAAAACAACTCAAGCTTAAAGAGTTTTCAAAAAATGTCTAAATTAAGTATGCTAAATATAAAACAACATTCAAACTCATAAATCTGCTAAAACGCCCTGCAAAGTCAAGCCATTTTCACTTGGCGAGTGTTTTACCACATTTGAGGGAGTGTGAGGTATCTTTCAAGGCATTCCACAGCGAGTTACACCGAGAACCACAAACGTCACCAAATAAAATAAAGAAAAATAAGACGTTTTTTCAACACCACCAAACACCATTTCAAAGTCCACATATTTCACTCAATAGATTGATTTCACGCTTAAAACAGGACAGTCGATCCTTTGATACCACAAAGGCCCACTTATACCTTCAAATAAGAAACCTCAAAATTCGAGAGGGAAAATTTTGACCGTTGAAAAGCCTTTAACACACGCCATAAAACACCACTAAACGCCACATATTTACCCAACACAGGCGCGCAACACACTTCAAACACAACGAAACATTTATACAAACCATAAAAACACACCATGGAAGCGTAATATTACTCTCACGAAATATTAGAAAAAAGTATTGGACCGAGCAGGCTGCCAGGGGGGGAGTATGGCGGGGGACCGGAGGGGTAGGTAACATCCGGGGACCTGGAGGCGGGAACAGCGGCGGCGCGGGGTCCATATGTTGCCTTTAAAATCTCACCACAACAAAATGATGATATGTCGGGAAGAAATGACCATGGGAGATGAAATGGTAGAATGGAGGGTGCACTCTGGCATATGTTTGGCTTACGGTAAGTGAAGGACGCAAATAACAACGGTGAATATACACAACTTGCCTCTATGACCGCTTGTTTACCTAATCACCTTTACAAATCTGGGTACAGTTCGAGGTATTTTCACTCCCGTAGGTAAATGAATGCCAAAGATAAGCGAATGGCCTTAAACACACCTTGAGTAAGTGAAGGAGGGTGTGGTGAAGGCTGCAGGTCAGGGTGGCTTGCCTTGCACTGCTGGTTCACTCTTGTCTTGCCGCTTATGCTGCTAAAAACTGCCTGGGAATATGGTAACACTTCACTTCATTGTGTGTGTGTGTGTGTATTTAGCTTGGTTCTGTGTGCGTCTGGGTGTGAAGATAGACTGAGCAGTAAACACCAAAACACCACCGCCAGCACCACCAGCGCCACCACCACTGTATGTGCATGAAGGCTGTGCTGTCTGTACGGTACACAACTGTCAATGATAACTCCATAACATATAACATAACATAAATAATAGGATAACAAAGGGCCACCAGGGCCCATCTAGGTTATCTCTATCAGTCGCACAGCGACCTAGTCATCAGTATTTAAAGATACACGTAAAGTACACAATACATTATATACTAATTCTAAATATTTGGCCCATTTACAGGGCTAAGTCCTGCAGCGAATTCCTCTACAATCTGTGATCCCCATACATGGGGATCATGTCTTGTTTAACTATAGTAAATTTCTTATAAAAACTAACATGCAGCGCTATACATAATTATAAATCTAATAAATTTAAGTGCTTATCTAATCTGTTTTTAAACATTGTCAAACTAGTGTTATTTACAACCCCCTCCCCATTACTACAGCTATTATTAATGGGAGACAATGGTTATTCTCGCTTCAAGTATCGAGTTAATGGTTAGTGTGACATCTTAATCCTGTCTTTCTCTTCGTGATCGTGTCCTGTGCTGGTGATCTTGGTGAAGGGGGAAGTATTGAAGGTGATAGCGAGTGTTTGCATCTCCCGCGGGCCAAACAAGGAAAATGGTTTAGACCTAAGCTGTCTTAAAGGTACACTATTATATTCTCTCTCTCTCTCTCTCTCTCTACCGTCCTAATAAAATAATTAACCAGATTTTCTTATCATCACCACCATCACCACCACCACAACTACCACCACAACTATGTTGTGGTCAATGTTATGTTACCACGGAGAGGGCGCAGAGTAGCAGTTCAGGAACTCTCTCACACTGTCTTCTCTAGGGAGCTAACGAAAACACAGCTTGGGTTTTCCTTATATTAACAATACAGTTATTTACACTACACAAGGATAGTCTCGTACACACACACACACACACACACAGATGGGAGATGGAGTAGAACTAGAAAAAGTAAAAAAGGAAAAGGACTTGGGAGTGACAATGGAAGAAAATAATCAACCGGTTAGCCATATTGATAGAATTTTCAGAGAGACGTATAATTTGCTAAGGAATATTGGAGTAGCATTTCACTATATGGACAAGGAAATGATGAAGAAATTGATAAGTACTAAAATAAGACCTAGATTGGAATATGCAGTTGTGTGGACTCCCCATAAAAAGAAACACATAAGAAAATTAGAGAGACTACAAAAAATGGCTACAAGAATGGTTCCAGAATTTAAAGGGATGGCATATGAAGAGAGACTAAAGGCAATGGATCTACCAACCTTGGAGCAAAGAAGAGAGAGAGGGGATCTGATACAAGTTTATAAATTGATTAACGGAATGGATGAAGTGGATAATGAGAAACTGATCCTGAGAGAAGAATATGACTTTAGAAGCACAAGATCGCATAGTAAGAAACTAAGGAAGGACGATGTCTGAGAGATGTTAAAAATTTAGTTTCCCGCAAAGATGTGTTGAGACTTGGAACAGTTTGAGTGAGGAAGTGGTATCAGCAAAGAGTGTACATAGTTTTAAAGAAAAATTGGATAAGTGTAGATATGGAGACGGGACCACACGAGCATAAAGCCCAGGCCCTGTAAAACTACAACTAGGTAAATACAACTAGGTAAATACACACACACACACACACACACACACACACACACACACACACACACACACACACACACACACACACAGTCCACAGCTCCCTGGCAAGCGCCCGGGGGAGCACAACGGCCAGCTCATGTCTTCGTCAGACTGCAACTAACGTAGCTCGTCTTGTCCATCTTTCGTCACCAAAAACTCACTCACACCGGTGACCGACTCATATATTTAAGAACACTTACAAATGCATTGGTTACAATAGTTAAAGTATTACTTCATTATAAATGAAAGAAATAAAATGTATGATAGTACTAAATGTATGCTAAATGTATGTCTATGCTCTAATAATTACATATATATAATCCAGCAACCAGAGGTTCCCACACTGAGCCTGATATTTACTAACCGTGTACCTATCCGTGTTAAAGTGTACTACACGAAGTTTATGGTTTGAGAGTGAACTCGCAGAGGCACAAACATCGTGGCAGTAATATTAGGATGGAAATAAAGTAAATAGATGCATAAATAAATAAATATTAACAATAGGATGATGGTACTCAGGAAGAGAGTCGTCCAAGATCTGAGCAACTTTAGAGTAAGGAAAGAAAGAAAGATTTGTACAACAGGTATGAGAGAGAGAGAGAGAGAGAGAGAGAGAGAGAGAGAGAGAGAGAGAGAGAGAGAGAGAGAGAGAGAGAGAGAGAGAGAGAGAGAGAGAGAGCCAGACAGTGCTCTACGCCTCTCACAGCACACGATAATGGTAAACGTCCATGAGAACAGAGCACAGGTTGACTCTCATTGTCAGGGTCACCACCAGCAGGAGCGGCAGCAGCGGCAGGGCGTACAGGATCACTCGCGGGGACAGCAGGATGGGCAGGGCTGCCAAAACAATGATAATAATGATAATAATGATGTTTTACGCCTGTTCTTGTTATCATCTTTCTTTTTTATTGTTATTTATTGTTTTGTGTGTGTTTTTAAGTTTGTAGGATTTTCAGGGCTGACAAAATAATGATAATAATGATAATTATTGCCGCATGCCAAGGGGTTTGGGCGACGATAAGGAAACACGTAAACCAGCACAAGTAAATTGTATGTTAGTTAAGGTTTTAATGCTAAGGACCAAAACTGAAGTTAAGACGCCACTAGAGTATAGTGAAGTAACGAATAAGGGAGAGACAGGCTTGGTGATGGCAGGGCGAAGGAAGAGAGGCGAAGATGTTTACAGTGGAAATTGGTGAGTCTTGAGGAGTATACTGTACCTCCCCTACACGATGGGTCACCAAGTTATCCTGTCTACTACCGTCCGTGGCAGCCCCGGAACACAGGAGAGGGACAGAAGGGATTAATGGCGGTGTTCTTTTGTAGTATTAGTGATTCAATTTCAAGGAGTATTTAGGTTACATATATCTAGATTTAATTAGAGACTTGGAATGAAACTCTGCGCGGGACTTTTGGATGGATCAAAAGCGGCGCTCTCACTAACATCGCTAATAAACACCCAAAAAGGCCCAAAAACACACAAAACTAACTAAAAACACCCAAAATCATCCTCAACACACCCCAAACCACTTAAAACACACAAAACACCATGCAACACCTCAAAATGCTCCCAAACACACAAAAACTCACTAAACACAACAAATATACTCCAAAATCACACACACCCAAACCACTTACAACACCCAAACACCATGCAACACCTCAAAATGCCGCAAACACACCCAAAACTCACTAGAAACACCCAGTACACACACACACCCCACACACTTACAACACCCACAACACACCAAACACACCCAAAACATCTTGCAATACCTCATAATGCCCCCAAACACACCCAAAACTTACTAGAAACACCAAATATACACCAAATCACCTCACACACACCCAAAACACCCTAACACACACCCACACACCTTAAAACACTCAAAACTACCCCAAAATACACTCAAAACACCATGCAACACCTCAAATGCCGGAAAATACACCCAAAACGCACTATATACACCCAGTACACACCAAAATCACTTAAAACACTCAAAACTGCCCCAAAACACACTCAAAACACCATGCAACACCTCAAATGCCCCAAAACACACTCAAAACATGCCAGTACTCAAATACACCTCCACACCACACTCAAGGCACGTCAAATACACTAAGAGGCTTAAAACACACGATATATACCCAAAACACCCTTATAATACACCCAAACACACTGCAACACACTTAAAACGCCCCAAATGTGTCCCAAATCCAACACTATGCATTATAAAGAACGTTAGGATTAAAAGGGACACTTACCTAAATATTACACCTTGGCTCCCTCTCCTATTCCGCCTCTATTTCTCGTTTCTTCTTCGTCCTCCTCCTTTGTTTCTCCTTCTTCCTCCTTCTGTTGCTTCCGTGTTGACGTCTGAGCCTAGAAACACATCAAAACACTAGATATTAGACAAAATATTGAGGATAAGGAGGGTGACTTAAGTATTGTGACTTGGCTTCTCCTCCTCTTCCTTCTCTCTTTCTCCTTCCTTCCTCCTTATCCTCCTTTATTTCTCCTTTCTACTTCCTTCTGCTACTACTATCTACACACCTGAACCCAGAAACACACGAAAACACGCAGGAATCACCAGATATTAGGCAAAATATTGACGAACTGCGGGTTTGGAAAAGAGGCGGCAGCCTGGGCTATGATGAGTCACCACCTGGGCTGTGGTCATCACAGAGAACGGGAGCGGGGTGACTCGGCTAAATTACGTAAATCATTTCATTTTAAAATGACTTTTAGAAAAACGAAGCCACGGCCGAATGCTTGTTATTTTATGACGTGATAAATAGTAAAACTAAGTTTAAAAATATCAAAACAACTCCAGCTTAACTAGTTTTCAAAAAATGTCTAAATTAAGTATGCTAAATATAAAACAACATTCAAACTCATAAATCTGCTAAAACGCCCTGCAAAGTCAAGCCATTTTCACTTGGCGAGTGTTTTACCACATTTGAGGGAGTGTGAGGTATCTTTCAAGGCATTCCACAGCGAGTTACACCGAGAACCACAAACGTCACCAAATAAAATAAAGAAAAATAAGACGTTTTTCAACACCACCAAACACCATTTCAAAGTCCACATATTTCACTCAATAGATTGATTTCACGCTTAAAACAGGACAGCCGATCCTTTGATACCACAAAGGCCCACTTATACCTTCAAATAAGAAACCTCAAAATTCGAGAGGAAAATTTTGACCGTTGAAAAGCCTTTAACACACGCCATAAAACACCACTAAACGCCACATATTTACCCAACACAGGCGCGCAACACACTTCAAACACAACGAAACATTTATACAAACCATAAAAACACACCATGGAAGCGTAATATTACTCTCACGAAATATTAGAAAAAAGTATTGGACCGAGCAGGCTGCCAGGGGGATGGTGGCATGGGACCGGAGGGGTAGGTAACATCCGGGGACCTGGAGGCGGGAACAGCGGCGGCGCGGGGTCCATATGTTGCCTTTAAAATCTCACCACAACAAAATGAAGCTATGTCGGGAAGAAATGACCATGGGAGATGAAATGGTAGACTGGTGGGTGCACTCTGGCACATGTTTGGCTTACTGTGAGTGAAGGACGCAAATAACAACGGCGAATATACACAACTTGCCTCTATGACCGCTTGTTTACCTAATCACCTTTACAAATCTGGGTACAGTTCGAGGTATTTTCACTCCCGTAGGTAAATGGAGGCCCAAGATAAGCGAATGGCCTTAAACACACCTTGAGTAAGTGAAGGAGGGGTGTGGTGAAGGCTGCAGGTCAGGGTGGCTTGCCTTGCACTGCTGGTTCACTCTTGTCTTGCCGCTTGTGCTGCTAAAAACTGCCTGGGAATATGGTAACACTTCACTTCATTGTGTGTGTGTGTGTGTGTGTTGTGTGTTTAGCTTGGTTCTGTGTGTGTTTTGAGTATCTATGGCTGTGCGTGAATGCGTCTGGGTGTGTAGATAGACTGAGCAGTAAACACCAAGACACCAGCAGCACCACCACCACTGTATGTGCGTGAACGTTGTGCTGTCTGTACGGTACACAACTGTCAATGATAACTCCCCATTACTACAGCTATTATTAATGGGACATAATGGTTATTCTCGCTTCAGGTATCGTGGCCTTTTAAGCTGAAAGGTGCCATTTTGTACATGACAGAGGGCAGCTCCACCACCACCAGGACATCCACCAGCTTGGGACACCGGTACATCCTGCGTGGACCAAGAATAAGAGATATTAGGGAAAATGTGGGAGGTTTGGCCGGGTTGTGGTGGTGGTGTCCGCGTGCCACTACAGGCTACCCAACGCCAGCTCCCTTAGCCATGTTCTAATCTTCTTTTATCGTATACCTAGTGGCCATGGCGTTAATACTAGCCTTAGAGCTTTCGTTGATCTCAAGGGTGCCTTCGACAGGGCCAACAAAGATGTTATTATGGAGGAACTCATTCTCAAAGGTGTAAAAGGTAGATTATTAGGATGGATCAGGGACTATTTGTACAATAGAACAGCACAGGTTTGGTTTCAAGGTGCAGTCTCCTCTGAGGAAGTCTTTGAGCTTGGAAAACCACAGAGTGGAGTCCTTAGTCCAATATACACATGCCCAAAGGTACATACACAGTATGTGTGTATGTACCTTTTTGTAGTGTGTTGAGTCAACATTTATAATAAAGGTAGCAGAAAAAAGCAATGGTTTATTTGTGTTTTTATTTCATGTTTAGTATCTAAATATGATATTTAAACAATAATGAATACTTCAATGTATTAATCATGCTGTGTCTCATCATAATTTTTGTTATCATTGTTCTAAAAATGTTGAAGACAAAACTATAAGTCAGGGTACTCTAGTCTCTCAATCCTAATGATGATCAAAACTGTAAGGGAAACTGTGTCTTACATGATAAAGGTGTTAACCTAAGGCAACACACAAACAAACAAAGGGCTCTCACAAAATAATAACAAGGTGGGAGGCCCAACTTAGTTTGATATGTGTCTTAACCCTTAATTCTCTTCCAAAGGGATTACTTTGAAAAAAGTTAAGCAGTGAAAAATTGACATTTGAGTAATTATCAGGATAATGGGTAGGAATGACGTGTAGGAGGGGCTTAGTTTCACAGAACAGAAAATACTTGAGTCACTAATGATTATAATGGAACACAGCATGTTGAGTGAATTTCAGTTTTTGAAGCATACACAATAAATGTAACAAGAAAAAGAAGTAAGGTATATATAGAGAAAAGTAAATTGGTGTACATGCAGACAAAAGCTACATAGTTGATCACATCAACTATGCAAGATGCCACAACAGAGCATACACCATTACCACAGACCTCAGACATTATTAGCATTATATATCAGCGTTGAAACTAACACAATAAGCATATCACCATTCAAAGTTACAAAATAAAAGATGCATGTTTAAGCACCTAGAAGCAGGTGGGGGTGGTTTTGTGGGAATACCCACGTGTTTGTAAGCCCTAGCTACAGCCAAAATATCACTAAAGAGTATGGAAAGCAGAGACGTCACACAAGCAAGTCAAATATACATTAAGCATTTTAACACATAGCTAGGTATCCTACATCAATGCAAACAAACATGTTTCAATTCAGAAAAAAAAATCATACCATTGTCTTTCCATTCATGAAAACCAGTTAGACTGGCAATAAAGTATATTTGGTCAAGGATATGAATATAATCAGTGAGGCAAAGCAAAAACAATGTAAAGCAAAGCAATACAAACTACACACAAGTGTAATAGGAAAACCTAAAGGTAATAACATTCACTTCTCATGCACAAAACTGTACAACACAATAAGCACACTTTAGTATTGGTTCAACCTAAATCAAGCAAACACCACCATAGATACAACATACGACTAATTGTTAGCTTGAAAAAAAGTATTCATGCACGACACACTAACAAACGAGGACTTAACAATAAACATGCTATACAGAAAATAGATTACATACCTTTTCCTTCACAGGCCATATTGAAGCTGAAATCAATACAATATCATAACAATATACAGTAAGTCCTCGTTATACGGTACATATGCGTTCCTGAAAACCTCACCGTAAATCAAAATTACCGTATACCGAACCCATTACAACATGTAATAGTAAGGAATGCGTTCCAGCACGTCAAAAGTCACCCATACACAAATTAAAGATACACGAGTTTCTTTGCAGACGACACAACACTTTTGAAGAAAGTTGGCTCGCACGATGATGGTGGAACTCTACAGCAGGACTTAGATAGACTATGGGAATGGAGGAAAAGATGGGAGATGGAATTCAACATTAACAAATGTAGCATAATGGAATTTGGGAAGAGCAAAAATAGGATAACAAGACAATACAAACTTGGAGAAGAGAAGATTAAGAAGGTGGAAAGTGAAAAGGACCTGGGAGTTCTCATAACAAAGGAAATGTCCCCCAATAAACATATCAATCAAATTGTTGGTGAGACCTACAACTTACTGAGAAATATTACCATTGCATTCACATATATTGATGAAGATATGGTGAAAAGTTATTGGCATCCTTGATCAGACCACGACTGGAGTATGCAGCAGTACTGTGGTCACCTCACACCAGGAAGAATATCACCAAAATTGAAAGGCTACAAAGAGCGGCCACCAAACTGGCCCCAACCTTGTCGGCTCTTACGTATGAAAAGAGACTGGACTGACCAACACTGGAGCAGAGAAGAGAAAGAGGCCACCTGTTGACCATCTACAGAATAATGAATAATATGGAGCTTCCTGATAGGATGGACCTGCTGAAGAGGGACACAAGGGACACAAGAGGACATGGACTAAAACTCACAAAAGACAACTACAGAAGAGACTTCAAGAAAAACAGCTTCCCCCATAGAGTGATAGATATATGGAACGGACTGGACAGAGAGGTGGTGTGTGCAAAGTCCACCACCACCACTTCAACACAAAATTAGACACTGTGAGATACACAGACGGGACAACACCACCATAGGCTCCCCTCCCGTAAAATACAACTAGGTAAACACACACACACACCAATTTGGGAAATAATTACAAGTTCACTAAATGAAGTGAAAGTTCCACTAGAATGGAAGACAGCCAAGGTAATACCGATATTTAAAGGAAGAAAGGCAACTGAACCACTAAACTACAGACCAGCGTCACTTACAAGCATTTTGGGAAGTTGTGTCAAATAATTATCAAAGAAAAATGGGTTAAACATCTGGAAGAAGAAAAAGTCATATAGAACAGACAATTTGGGTTCAGGACAGGACGGTCATGTGTATCAAACTTATTAAGCTTCTACTCCAGAGTTACAGAAGGACTGGAAAGCAGAGACGGATGGTGGACACAGTATACCTGGACATGAAAAAGGCTTTTGATAAAGTCCCTCATGAAAGATTACTTTAGAAACTAGAGAACATAGGAGGATTGCAAGGAACCTTATCAGAATGGATAAGGGATTATTTGAAGGACAGGGAAATGAGAACTGTGATCAGAGATACATACTCAACTTGGGGTAAAGTAACTAGCGGAGTGCCACAAGGGTCAGTGTTAGCCCCCATTATGTTCCAGATTTATGTAAACGACATTCACAATGGGGTAAACAGTTATATTAATCTATTTGCTGATGATGCAAAGCTGCTAAGAGTTATCAAAACCAGGGAGGACGTTTTGCTGTTACAGGAAGATATAAACAAGATCTATGAATGGAGCAGGAAGTGGAAATTGGAGTTTAATGCCAAGAAATGTCACGTAATGGAACTAAGAAAGAGTAAGAGAAGACCGGTATGGAACTACCTGATGGATAAGGAACAAATAATGAAGACTAAAGAGGAAAAAGATCTGGGAGTGATTATACAGGAAAATCTGAACCCAAAAAACACATAGGCAAGATATTTGGATTATCATGTAAAATGTTGACAAATATAAGAATGACATTTCAATTCATGGACAAAGATATGATGAAAAAATCATCACAAGCATGATACGCCCAAGGCTGGAATATGCAGCTGTGGTGTGGTCTCCACGAGTTCTGAAAAGGATATAAGAAGATTAGAACAGATACAGACAGAAGATGGTGCTAAAAGATGGTGCCAGAACTAAAGGACCTAATATACAAAGAATGGCTGAAGGAAATGTGACTGCCAACCTTACAAGATAGAAGAGAATGAGGGGACCTAATAACAATGTACAAGATAGTCAATGGCATTGAACAAAATAGACAAGGAAGACCTGGTGCTGGTGACTGACAGAAGATGGAAGGACAAGAGGACATGTAAAGAAGATCAGGATGAGGCAGTGTGTGAAGGATATTGGAAAATAGTTTTCCTCATAGAACGGTGGAAAAGTGGAATGCATTGAGCGGTGAAGTTGTTACACCACATAATGTGCATAACTTTAAGGAAAAAATTGGAGACATGGAGACAGGACGCTACGAGGCCCGCTCGAACCCTGTACAATACTACTAGGTAAACACACATATGCACACATCCACACACTTCCTTAGGATGTGCAATAATAGTAACATGGCAACAGGTCTGAGTGGCAAAATTGCCACAGCCTTGTCTTGCTCCCACCAACGGTCCGAGGCTGTCCCAGTGTGTCCCATCCCAAGCATGAACTGCAGGTTGTCTGTGATGGCGTGCTGGACCCCCACACCTCCACCGCCTCCCTCATGGCCTGCAGGAGAGAGAGAGAGAGAGTGGTTTGGGGGTGTCTGGTTAGGCTAGCTTTGCTGAGCTTGGAAAGGAGGCTTAAATTGTCAAAAAAATTAGAAAAACCTAACGAAATGTAAGAAAAACGAAGGGAAACATTAAAAAAACACCAAAACACAGGAAGAATGAATGAAAACATACGGAAACATTAAAAAAACATTAAAACACACGAATAATGTAAAAAAAAAAAAAACATTCAAAACTTCAAAACACAAGGTTCAAATCTGTGGGAGAGAGAGAAGGAGTGGTTATGGGCTGTTAGATTAGGTTAGCTTGAAAACGAGTGTGTTTTGGGAATGTTTTGGTGTGTTTTGGGGTGTTTTGAGTGTTCTGTGGTGTTTAAGTTATGTTCAGTGTGTGCTTTGGTGTGTTTTGGGGTGTTTTGAGTGTTCTGTGGTGTTTAAGTTGTGTTCAGTGTGTGCTTTGGTGTGTTTTGAGGTCTTCTGGGGTGTTTTTGGTGTGTTTCAACATGCAGATGAGAGACACATCTAAACATCACCCAAAGACATTCAAACACACCCTAAACACACCCAAAGCACACTCAAAACACTCCTAAACACCCAAAACACACATCCAAATATCCCCAAACCACCAAAAACACTCAAACACCACAAAAACACACCCAAACCCCACAAAAACACACTCTTTCACCCCAAACACCCCAGAAACACAGCCAAACCCCTCCAGTTTTTAATGATCTATTGACAGAGTAACATGATATTTATCAAATCAAAAGCAGAAACACTCTTAAGAACAAACTTCCTCCTAACTGTGGACTTTGAAAACCAGTGGTCGCCTAAGTTGTATTTCTAAAAGACACTTGTTTCAACACTACTATTTCAATCACCCGCAAAAACCAACCACCAAAAATGTGTGTGCCCTGCGCTTTACAAATCAGAATCACACGGGTTTTGAAGGGAGGTTTGATGGCTGTATTGACAGATTACATTGATATCTACCTTATCAAAAGCCATATGTGGGCGTTGAAAATTGTGGCAACATAACCTATATTTAAAAAAGACTCCAATTTCAGTCACACGGGTTTTTAAGGGTAGTTTGATGGTTCTATTGACAGATTAGTATGACATCTACTCTATCAATAGCACAAAAACTCTTACAAAAGAGAGAGAGAGAGAGAGAGAGAGAGAGAGAGAGAGAGAGAGAGAGAGAGAGAGAGAGAGAGAGAGAGAGAGAGAGAGAGAGAGAGAGAGAGAGAGAGAGAGAGAGTCTTGGGTGGTAGGTTAGCTTAAAATACATTAGCATCATAACACACTTTGAAAAACACAAACACACACACCCAAAACTGCACCCAAACACTTGTAATATCCAAAAACACATTCAAATGCATAAAAAACACATGAAACACACTCAAAACACACCCAAACACACTCAAACACACCTGAATATACCCAAACATACCAAAACACATCTAAACACACTCAAAACACACCCCAAATGCACCCAAGAACCCCAAAACACACCAAACACACTCAAAACACCTCAAAACACACCCAAACAGACCCAAAACACACCCAAACACATTCACATGCACCTCTTCCTTATGTGTGAGTCTGTAATACACTTTGTCCTTGATCTGGGAAAAGGTGGTGATGGCGGTGGACAAAACGGGTGTGGTGTTTTCAAAGGCCGTTTAATCTCCGTCCTTGACTTCAAATAAATCGGCGTGTCGTTTTCTGCGGACCTGCAAATGTTTGGTTAGGTTAGATTAGGTTTGTTAAAAATAAATCAATAAATAAATAAAATGACAAGGTTAGGTTAGACTGAGAGAAGAATATGACATTCAAACAACAAGATCGCATAGTAAAAAGCTGAGGAAGGGAAGATGCCTGAGAGATGTTAAAAAATAGAGTTTCCTGCAAAGATGTGTTGAGACGTGGAACAGTTTGGGTGAAGAAGTGGTGTCACCAACGAGTGTGCAGAGTTTGAAAGAAAAATTGGATAAGTGTAGATATGGAGACGGGGCCACACCAGCATAAAGCCCAGGCCCTGGAAAACTACAACTAGCTAAATACACACACACACACACACACACACACACACACACACACACACACACACACACACACACACACACACACACACACACACACACACACACACACCAATTTGGGAAATAATTACAAGTTCACTAAATGAAGGGAAAGTTCCACTAGAATGGAAGAGAGCTAATGTAATACTGATATTTAAAAGAGGAAAGGCAACTGAACCACTAACCTACAGACCAGTGTCACTTAGAAGTGTTTTGGGGAAGTTGTGTGAAATCATTATCAAAGAAAAATGGGTTAAACATCTGGAAGAAGAACAAGTCATATTGAAAAGACAATTTGGGTTCAGGACACGGAAGTCATGTGTATCAAACTTATTAAGCTTCTACTCCAGAGTTACAGAAGGACTGGAAAGCAGAGACGGATGGTGGACACAGTATACCTGGACATGAAAAAGCCTTTTGATAAAGTCCCGCATGGAAGACTACTTTGGAAACTAGAGAACATAGGAGGACTGTGAGGAACCTTGCTCCAATGGACAAGAGATTATTTGAAGGATAGGGAAATGAGAACTGTGATCAGAGATACATACTCATCTTGGGGTTAAGTAACCAGCAGAGTGCCACAAGGGTCAGTGTTAGCCCCCATTATGTTTCAGATTTATGTAAACGACATTCACATTATGATAATCAATTATATTAATATGTTTGGTGATGATGCAAAGCTGCTAAGAGTTATCAAAACCAGGGAGGACTGTTTGCTGTTACAGAAAGATATAAACAAGATCTATGAGTGGAGCAACAAGTGGAAATTGGAGTTTAATGTCAACAAATGTCATGTAATGGAACTAGGAAAGAGTAAGAGAAGACCGGTATGGAACTATTTGATGGGAGAGGAAAAAATAATGAAGACTAAAGAGGAAAAAGATCTGGGAGTGATTATACAGGAAAATCTGAACCCTAAAACACATAAGTAAGATATTTGGATTATCATATCAATACAACAAGGTAAATACTTCAAAGACAACCAATAGCTTACAATATCCTCAAAATTTCAAGTCATAAATTCTATAACTTTGTTTTGAAATCAGTTTTTTCAGATCTGGATCACAGCATGCACTTAAATTGTTGAAAAGTAAGAGAAAACAAGAAAAATATTAGAAAAACATTGAAAAACATGAATGGAACTGCAGAAGAGAGGGAGGGAATAGTACTGGGGTTGTTGCACTAGGTTAGGCTGGGATGGGCGGGGAATTATTGAAAAAAATATCATGTCATAGCTTTTTCTCTCTCTCTCTCTCTCTCTCTCTCTCTCTCTCTCTCTCTCTCTCTCTCTCTCTCTCAGCTTGGCAGTGCTTGGTGACCTCGGGGTTGGACACACAGCTGTGACCTTTCTTCCACTTGTGACCTCGCCCGCTGGTCTTCCGCAACCCCCGCCTGGCCATCCTGTACCTGTGGGGAGGGAGGTCATTAGTTGGAGGGGAGACAGGGGGAGAGATTGTGGGTGGCAGAGGGGGGTCAAGTAATAGATTAAGGTGAAATACTATTAAAATTTTTACACACTGACTTGAGGGAGAGATTGTGGGGGGCAGAGGGGGGGGGGCAGTTATTGGAGGAGAGATGGGGAAGGGGGCAGGGGGTCACACAGTTTATTTATATTTAACGCAACAAACACACACACACACACACACACACACACACACACACACACACACACACACACACACACAGTTGGTGTTACTGCAGTGTGAACCAACACACCACACACCACACACTCGAGACATTCTCGCGGAAATTAATAATAAAAGGCTATTATCAATTTCCGATAGGCCTACAACTAACCTAACCTATTATTCATTTCTGATAGGCCTATATCTAACCTAACCTATTTTTCATTTCGAACACGCTAACCTCTGCCAGGTGTAATGGTTCTTGCATAAAATGAAAACTTTTTTGCCAATTCCTCGTCTTTTTTGGTTAATGATGGGGGGGAGGGGGAGTGCATCTTAACAAAAAGTTGATGGAGCAAAGTAGAGATGATAGGCTTTAGGATGATGCAAACCCCATTGCCCTAGGTGTAATACTCTTCATGATATCGATCTTTAAAGAAAAAAAAAAAAAACTTTGAACTCGATTTCTGAGACTTTAAAAATGGTGGATGGGTATACTACAGTACGCGCGGCCTCATTTATACTCATAGGCCTAACAGTGGATAGATTAGGTCACAGTAAGGTCAGGTAAGGTCACAATAGGCAACAATTAAACATAACAAAAAAACACCAAGAATAAGATAAAAATAAATAATAATAATAATAAAAACCAGACGTCCATCAGACCAACCCTTGACACGACACACTGCTAGTACACCTGTTTGACACGATACACCCTACCCACCACCCTGCCACGCCCTCACGCTCCCCTACCCCTGCAGTAGTAATAGTAACAGTAATAGTAAGAAAAGTGAGTGAATACTGATACGCACCTTTCACTCTGGCTCTCCACAACACGTGCTGACCTCTTGGCCCGTCTTGCTCTGGGGAGGTTATCGTTATTTTTATTATTTTTTGTAATTTTAAGTAATGTAGTATAATAAAATATGTAGATAATTAATGTGAGTTATTTTTCTTTTACTTTTGTTAATATCGGTTCTGTGATTTTTTATTTTATTTATTTGCTAGTGCTGATTTCTTGTTCTGTCTTGGTCCAGGGAGGTCATTGTTATTTATTTATATTTTTCAATCTTAAAAGCTTTGTAGTGTAATAAAATACCTAGATAATTAATAATTGTTATTTTTATATAACTTTTATTAATATTTATTTGGTATTTCAATTTTTTTTATATATATATTTTCCCAATGACAAGATTAATTTTAGCTTTCCACTGAAGATGATCTAATAAAAATGTCTGTTCTAAATTAATGGCGGTGTTCTTTGTAGTATTAGTGATTCAATTTCAAGGAGTATTTAGGTTACATATATCTAGATTTAATTGTAGACTTGGAATGGAACTCTGCGCGGGACTTTTGGATGGATAAAAAGCGGCGCTCTCACTAACATCGCTAATAAACACCCAAAAAGGCCCAAAAACACACAAAACCCAAACACTCCTAAAACTTACTAGAAACACCAAATATACACCAAATCACCCTCACACACACCCAAAACACCCCTAACAAACACCCACACACCTTAAAACACTCAGAATTACCCCAAAATACACTCAAAACACCTTGCATCACATCAAAATGCCGGAAAATACACCCAAAACGCACTATATACACCCAGTACACACCGAAATCACTTAAAACACTCAAAACTGCCACAAAACACACTCAAAACATGCAACACCTCAAATTGCCCCCAAAACCCACTCAAAACATGCCAGTACTCAAATACACCTCCACACCACACTCAAGGCACGTCAAATACACACGATATATACCCAAAACACCCTTATAATACACCCAAACACCCTGCAACACACTTAAAACGCCCCAAATGTGTCCCAAATCCAATACTATGCATTATAAAGAACGTTAGGATTAAAAGGGACACTCACCTAAATATTACACCTTGGCTCCTTCTCCTATTCCGCCTCTATTTCTCGTTTCTTCTTCGTCCTCCTTCTTTGTTTCTCCTTCTTCTTCCGTCTTGACGTCTGAGCCTAGAAACACATCAAAACATAAGATATTAGACAAAAAATTGAGGATAAGGTGGGTGACTTAAGTATTGTGACTTGGCTTCTCCTCCTCTTCCTTCTCTCTTTCTCCTTCCTTCCTCCTTATCCCCCTTTATTTCTCCTTTCTACTTCCTTCTGCTACTAGTATCTACACACCTGAACCCAGAAACACACGAAAACACGCAGGAATCACCAGATATTAGGCAAAATATTGACGAACTGCGGGTTTGGAAAAGAGGCGGCAGCCCGGGGCTATGATGAGTCACCACCTGGGCTGTGGTCATCACAAGAGAACGGGAGCGGGGTGACTCGGCTAAATTACGTACATCATTTCATTTTAAAAATGACTTTTAGAAAAAACGAAGCCACGGCCGAGTGCTTGTTATTTTATGACGTGATAAATAGTAAAACTAAGTTTAAAAATATCAAAACAACTCCAGCTTAACTAGTTTTCAAAAAATGTCTAAATTAAGTATGCTAAATATAAAACAACATTCAAACTCATAAATCTGCTAAAACGCCCTGCAAAGTCAAGCCATTTTCACTTGGCGAGTGTTTTACCACATTTGAGGGAGTGTGAGGTATCTTTCAAGGCATTCCACAGCGAGTTACACCGAGAACCACAAACGTCACCAAATAAAATAAAGAAAAATAAGACGTTTTTCAACACCACCAAACACCATTTCAAAGTCCACATATTTCACTCAATAGATTGATTTCACGCTTAAAACAGGACAGCCGATCCTTTGATACCACAAAGGCCCACTTATACCTTCAAATAAGAAACCTCAAAATTCGAGAGGAAAATTTTGACCGTTGAAAAGCCTTTAACACACGCCATAAAACACCACTAAACGCCACATATTTACCCAACACAGGCGCGCAACACACTTCAAACACAACGAAACATTTATACAAACCATAAAAACACACCATGGAAGCGTAATATTACTCTCACGAAATATTAGAAAAAAGTATTGGACCGAGCAGGCTGCCAGGGGGGGAGTATGGCGGGGGACCGGAGGGGTAGGTAACATCCGGGGACCTGGAGGCGGGAACAGCGGCGGCGCGGGTCCATATGTTGCCTTTAAAATCTCACCACAACAAAATGAAGCTATGTCGGGAAGAAATGACCATGGGAGATGAAATAGTAGACTGGTGGGTGCACTCTGGCACATGTTTGGCTCACTGTATGTGAGTGAAGGACGCAAATAACAACGGCGAATATACACAACTTGCCTCTATGACCGCTTGTTTACCTAATCACCTTTACAAATCTGGGTACAGTTCGAGGTATTTTCACTCCCGTAGGTAAATGGAGGCCCAAGATAAGCGAATGGCCTTAAACACACCTTGAGTAAGTGAAGGAGGGGTGTGGTGAAGGCTGCAGGTCAGGGTGGCTTGCCTTGCACTGCTGGTTCACTCTTGTCTTGCCGCTTGTGCTGCTAAAAACTGCCTGGGAATATGGTAACACTTCACTTCATTGTGTGTGTGTGTATTTAGCTTGGTTCTGTGTGTGTGTTTTGAGTATCTATGGCTGTGCGTGAATGCGTCTGGGTGCGTAGATATACTGAGCAGTAAACACACAGACGGCACCACCAGCGCCACCACCACTGTATGTGCGTGAAGGTTGTGCTGTCTGTACGGTACACAAATGTCAATGATAACTCCCCATTACTACAGCTGTTATTAATGGGACATAATGGTTATTCTCGCTTCAGGTATTGTGGCCTTTTAAGCTGAAAGGTGCCATTTTGTACATAACACAGGACATCCAACAGCTTGGGACACCGGTACATCCTGCGTGGACCAAGAATAAGAGATATTAGGGAAAATTTGGGAGGTTTGGCCGGGTTGTGGTGGTGGTGTCCGCGTGCCAATACAGGCTACCCAACGCCAGCTCCCTTAGCCATGTTCTAATCATCTTTTATCGCAGGGGTTCTCAACCTAGGGTACGCGTACCCCCAGGGGTACGTGAGAGGAATTTTTGGGGTACGTGGCGGGTTTCTCAAAATGCTTCAGTTTTAAATAGCAGCAAATTCGTTTGTAGTATACAATGTGTCCTTCACTAGAACCAGGACACGTTAACAACGTTAACAAGGAAACTCTTGGAGTTATATCACTTGAGAGGAAGCTCTCTTGGATTACAGTTGCCATACAACCTTGCAAACCTATAATATTTGCTCCGATTTCTTATCTTATATGTTATTCACACACACAGTGACTTATTTATCACTGTTACTAGTTATAAGTTGCAACTAGCTGGAAGCAACACTAGTTCACTGCCATAATGATCGAAAATTGTCTGATATAGTTCCTTTTTGGTAAATGCATTGCATGTTAGTCACATATAGTGTCTCCCTGTGAGGTACCAGTTCCTATCGACACTACCTCATAGAAACATACTAATATTAATTAAAAATTGTGTCTGCTCCACATATATAACACAATTTAAACTTAATAAACTAAGTCAATAAACCATGCATTTATTGTTACCCTTCCTGACGCTGCATTGTGGGTAAGGGGTACGTGATCAATACTGAAAGACTTCGAGGGGTACATCACATTAAAAAAGTTGAGAAGAAGAAGAATTAACCTGTGCAGAAGCGAGGTGAAATGTGTTAAGGTTCCGTGCTGTATTTAATTAAGTCTCTAGAAATGAAAGATCTTGGTACACCAGACAATTATGTTTTGCTCTATATTATGATGTCAGTCGTATAAACTCAAGTAACTATAAAGAAATACCATGGTAGAATAAGAACAGAAAAATACTGGTAGGAGTAAAACCCTGGCAAATCAATAGATACATCGTAATACAGTGTTTAGAGACGATTACTCTGTACCGCGAGACGATACTGACTCTCTCCTGCGAACACTGAAATTGTGACAGTTTGGGTCCTCTCCTATTGATATTAATCAAAGTATTGCGATTTATTCACAATAGTAATATATTACACTCCGACGGAACACGGGCCTAATGTGTTTGAGATGTGGCATTTTGTTATAGTACATTTCGCTCTATATAGCGACTGTTTAGGACTAAAAAACTGTAGCTTCAGGTAGATATTCAATAATGTTATCTATCGATTTTCAGTCTTAAAGTAGGGAAAATTACGAATATTGATGCATTTCTTTTATAGTCCTCCTTGCTTCTCGAAAAGGTGCACGAATTTAGAAAAGGTTGAAGAACACTAAACTGTACCCTGAAAAAAAATACAGTAAAAGAGATAAGATAAAATGACCAACATCTCTATTATTACGGAGGCTAATAATAATACCAAGACTAATTAAGTAATTCAGAGATAACGAAACGAACGACGATCACGAGAGCTTCCACGATAACAGTGTGTACGATAAGATTTGATTCCAGATTCCTCGATAGCGCTCCGAGTTTCCAAGATAACAATGGCATTCCAGTTTCCTCGATAGCGATGCAAGTTTCCAAAATGACGATGCCTTTCCATGATAAAGATGCCCTTCCAGTTTCCAAGATAATAATGCGAGTTTCCACGATCAAGATGCAATTCCAGTTTCCACGGAACGATGCGGGTTTCCACGATGTCGATGCGGTTCCAGTCCTCACGATGCGATTTCAAGACACAATATTGAAGTCCACTTGCCTACACAGGTACTGGGACGAACCCTTTCACCCCGTAAGGATCCACCCAACACCCTTGAGTGCGAGTAAAGTGACGCTGCCACCTTCCTGCGCTGCAATTGAAGTCCACTTGCCTACACAGGTGCTGGGATGAACCCTTTCACCCCGTAAGGATCCATCCCACACCCTTAGGTGCGAGGAGAGTGGCGCTGCCACCTCACTGCGACGCAATTGAAGTTCACTTGCCTACACAGGTACTGGGGCGAACCCTTTCACCCCGTAAGAGTTCACCCCAGACCCGTGAGTGCGAGGAGAGTGACGCTGCCACCTTACTGCGCCTCACACGGGTAGCCATGAGCATAACCCGCCACACTCCACTCCCCAAACACTGTCAGTGAGTCCTTTTCACCCCGTAAAGGACCACTGGTACGGTCAGTGCCTGGCTCATGGCGCACAGCGTGCCCTCGTTCATGGCGAGTTGTTCAGCCCGATGTCATTATAAGCAGAGGTCCTGTACACACCACTCACCACCAGACTCTATGCAAGGAGCCCTTATCACCCCTTAAAGGCCCCTCACGGCATCATCTGATGGACGGTAGACACGGCACCCTGCTTAAGGCGACGCCTTGCCTAGTATGAGGCGCTGCAAGTTGACAACAATCAGTGAGCTTGAAGCCGCGAAGGAAAATGAGTCCACGCTAACAATGGGATTCCACGACAGGTTGCGATTCCAGTGTCCACGGTACAGATGTGTTTGTTGAGGATAACGATCCGTTTATCGAGGCTAACGGTGCGGCGATGGCGATGGCGAAACGATCCAAAGTATTATTACCTACACAGGTACTGGGACGAAACTTTTTACCCAGAAAGGGTCAACCCCAGTCCCGTGGTTATGAGAGCAGTGACGATGCAACCTTGCAATGCCTCACACAGGTCGCCATGAGCAATGACCCGCCACACACCACTCCCCAAACGCTGTCATGAAGTGAGTCCTTTTTACCTAACCTAACCTAACCTAACCTAATCTAACCTAACCTAACCTAACGTAAAGGACCACTGGTACTGTCAGTGCCTGGCTCATGGCGCACAGCGTGCCCTCGTTCATGGCGAGTTGTTCAGCCCGGTGTCATTATAAGCAGAGGTCCCGTACACACCACTCACCATCATATTCTATGCAAGGAGCCCTTATCACCCTTTAGGGCCCTCACGGTACCATCCGGTGAGTGGTAGACATTGATCTCTTGCTTATGGCGACCCTTGCCTAGTGTGATGCGCTGCAAGTGGACGACTAGTAGTGAAGCTTGAGGCCACCAAGGAAAAGCAGGACCTGCAGCCAGTTCCTGCCTTGGGCCCCAGGCCGGACCCGACGGCCACCTCCTTCCCCCGTGCGGCGCCCAAGGCCGTCACGGCCCTCAAACATCTTTAGGCCGAAAGTTCTCAATCGTCGTTTTAATTTTGATTCGAATATAAAATCGTCGATGGTAAATGAAAAATAGCTTTGGTGTGAAAGTGTGCAAGAGTTAGCTGATTAATGAAACAAGGTGAGGCAGCTTTGCTCCGGAGTATTTAGTGTACTTTGCATGTTGCTGCCTTGAATGTGTACGTGTTTGTAGGTAACTGGATATAAACAGTAGACCAATGGTAGTTGTGTAGCTATTGGGGAACTTTTGAAAATTAGTTAAGCTTCTGGATAGAGTGGATGAGTGCACACAGGTTTGCGTGTCTTATACATAAACTGCCACTTGTAAACATAAATTTTTCTATTTCATGCTCTTAGAAAAAAGCAAACTTAGTTTTCTTTATTTCCCTGATCACAATGACGTGTAAATATCAATGTTCCAATCATAAGGAAACACTAGGAGAGGACCCAAACTCCCGTTGAAGTTGCCAGATTCAACAGATATCGTAATATTTCATAGAAAAGATGGTCAACTGCATATCGTATATTTTTGGATATTCTTTTGTCACATAAGGAGATATCAAGATAGGTAAAGTATCTCTAAACATGTATCTACGACAAAAAACGCTATAATAGTAGAGTTAGGTTATAACTATGCATTGTGTTTTTTATATACCATCTTGCTCTATTCCTGGAACAAAGATTACTTCTTCCTCAATTGATAGCTCGAAGTTAGTTTGATATTTTCTTTCCTTCTAGGTTAGTAAGTAGACTACAAGACACCATGAACCTATGAAGCCCCATAAATGAGATTATTTTCATAACTTAGAAATCAGTCTGATAATGAGATTGTCTATTGCCAACCAAACCGTTCTGCATAGACGTCTTCAGCGTCATAGAGATCTAATGATGTTAGCTCATGGACAGTGGCCATCCTGACAGCGCGAAACCACAGGGGGTTCATAAGAAGATTTCCAGGGGTACTTAGATGGCTGATCTAATAAAATCCTTTGCAGTGCCATTGCATATTGAGTTCCATGTTCCATGTGACAATACTGGGGGTACTGGTAGATGGTCTTATAACTCAGGGGGTTCTTAACGATAAAAAGGTTGAGAACCCTGTTTTATCGTATACCTAGTGGCCATGGCGTTAATACTAGCCTTAGAGCTTTCGTTGATCTCAAGGGTGCCTTCGACGGGGCCAACAAAGATGTTATTATGGAGGAACTCATTCTCAAAGGTGTAAAAGGTAGATTATTATGATGGATCAGGGACTATTTGTACAATAGAACAGCACAGGTTTGGTTTCAAGGTGCAGTCTCCTCTGAGGAAGTCTTTAAGCTTGGAAAACCAGAGTGGAGTCCTTAGTCCAATATACACATGCCCAAAGGTACATACACAGTATATGTGTATGTACCTTTTTGTAGTGTGTTGAGTCAACACTTATAATAAAGGTAGCAGAAAAAAACAATGGTTTATTTGTGTTTTTATTTCATGTTTAGTATCTAAATATGATAACTAAACAATAATGAATACTTCAATGTATTAATCATGCTGTGTCTCATCATAATCATTGTTGTTATCATTGTTCTAAAGATGTTGAAGACAAAACTATAAGTCAGGGTACTCTAGTCTCTCAATCCTAATGATGATCAAAACTGTAAGGGAAACTGTGTCTTACATGATAAAGGTGTTAACCTAAGGCAACACACAAACAAACAAAGGGCTCTCACAAAATAATAACAAGGTGGGAGGCCCAACTTAGTTTGATATGTGTCTTAACCCTTAATTCTCTTCCAAAGGGATTACTTTGAAAAAAGTTAAGCAGTGAAAAATTGACATTTGAGTAATTATCAGGATAATGGGTAGGAATGACGTGTAGGAGGGGCTTAGTTTCACAGAACAGAAAATACTTGAGTCACTAATGATTATAATGGAACACAGCATGTTGAGTGAATTTCAGTTTTTTGAAGCATACACAATAAATGTAACAAGAAAAAGATGTAAGGTATATATAGAGAAAAGTAAATTGGTGTACATGCAGACAAAAGCTACATAGTTGATCACATCAACTATGCAAGATGCCACAACAGAGCATACACCATTACCACAGACCTCAGACATTATTAGCATTATATATCAGCGTTGAAACTAACACAATAAGCATATCACCATTCAAAGTTACTAAATAAAAGATGCATGTTTAAGCACCTAGAAGCAGGTGGGGGTGGTTTTGTGGGAATACCCACGTGTTTGTAAGCCCTAGCTACAGCCAAAATATCACTAAAGAGTATGGAAAGCAGAGACGTCACACAAGCAAGTCAAATATACACTAAGCATTTAAACACATAGCTAGGTATCCTATATCAATGCAAACAAACATGTTTCAATTCAGAAAAAAAAAATCATATCATTGTCTTTCCATTCATGAAAACCAGTTAGACTGGCAATAAAGTATATTTGGTCAAGGATATGAATATAATCAGTGAGGCAAAGCAAAAACAATGTAAAGCAAAGCAATACAAACTACACACAAGTGTAATAGGAAAACCTAAAGGTAATAACATTCACTTCTCATGCACAAAACTGTACAACACAATAAGCACACTTTAGTATTGGTTCAACCTAAATCAAGCAAACACCACCATGGATACAACATACGACTAATTGTTAGCTTGAAAAAAAGTATTCATGCACGACACACTAACAAACGAGGACTTAGCAATAAACATGCTATACAGAAAATAGATTACATACCTTTTCCTTCACAGGCCATATTGAAGGTGAAATCAATACAATATCATAACAATATACAGTAAGTCCTCGTTATACGGTACATATGCGTTCCTGAAAACCTCACCGTAAGTCAAAATTACCGTATACCGAACCCATTACAACATGTAATAGTAAGGAAAGCGTTCCAGCACGTCAAAAGTCACCCATACACAAATTAAAGATACACGAGTTTCTTTGCAGACGACACAACACTTTTGAAGAAAGTTGGCTCGCACGATGATGGTGGAACTCTACAGCAGGACTTAGATAGACTATGGGAATGGAGGAAAAGATGGGAGATGGAATTCAACATTAAAAAATGTAGCATAATGGAATTTGGCAAGAGCAAAAATAGGATAACAAGACAATACAAACTTGGAGAAGAGAAGATTAAGAAGGTGGAAAGTGAAAAGGACCTGGGAGTTCTCATAACAAAGGAAATGTCCCCCAATAAATATTTCAATCAAATTGTTGGTGAGACCTACAACTTACTGAGAAATATTACCATTGCATTCACATATATTGATGATAGATTATTAGGATGGATCAGGGACTATTTGTACAATAGAACAGCACAGGTTTGGTTTCAAGGTGCAGTCTCCTCTGAGGAAGTCTTTAAGCTTGGAAAACCAGAGTGGAGTCCTTAGTCCAATATACACATGCCCAAAGGTACATACACAGTATGTGTGTATGTACCTTTTTGTAGTGTGTTGAGTCAACACTTATAATAAAGGTAGCAGAAAAAACAATGGTTTATTTGTGTTTTTATTTCATGTTTAGTATCTAAATATGATATTTAAACAATAATGAATACTTCAATGTATTAATCATGCTGTGTCTCATCATAATTATTGTTGTTATCATTGTTCTAAAAATGTTGAAGACAAAACTATAAGTCAGGGTACTCTAGTCTCTCAATCCTAATGATGATCAAAACTGTAAGGGAAACTGTGTCTTACATGATAAAGGTGTTAACCTAAGGCAACACACAAACAAACAAAGGGCTCTCACAAAATAATAACAAGGTGGGAGGCCCAACTTAGTTTGATATGTGTCTTAACCCTTAATTCTCTTCCAAAGGGATTACTTTGAAAAAAGTTAAGCAGTGAAAAATTGACATTTGAGTAATTATCAGGATAATGGGTAGGAATGACGTGTAGGAGGGGCTTAGTTTCACAGAACAGAAAATACTTGAGTCACTAATGATTATAATGGAACACAGCATGTTGAGTGAATTTCAGTTTTTGAAGCATACACAATAAATGTAACAAGAAAAAGAAGTAAGGTATATATAGAGAAAAGTAAATTGGTGTACATGCAGACAAAAGCTACATAGTTGATCACATCAACTATGCAAGATGCCACAACAGAGCATACACCATTACCACAGACCTCAGACATTATTAGCATTATATATCAGCGTTGAAACTAACACAATAAGCATATCACCATTCAAAGTTACTAAATAAAAGATGCATGTTTAAGCACCTAGAAGCAGGTGGGGGTGGTTTTGTGGGAATACCCACGTGTTTGTAAGCCCTAGCTACAGCCAAAATATCACTAAAGAGTATGGAAAGCAGAGACGTCACACAAGCAAGTCAAATATACATTAAGCATTTTAACACATAGCTAGGTATCCTACATCAATGCAAACAAACATGTTTCAATTCAGAAAAAAAAATCATACCATTGTCTTTCCATTCATGAAAACCAGTTAGACTGGCAATAAAGTATATTTGGTCAAGGATATGAATATAATCAGTGAGGCAAAGCAAAAACAATGTAAAGCAAAGCAATACAAACTACACACAAGTGTAATAGGAAAACCTAAAGGTAATAACATTCACTTCTCATGCACAAAACTGTACAACACAATAAGCACACTTTAGTATTGGTTCAACCTAAATCAAGCAAACACCACCATGGATACAACATACGACTAATTGTTAGCTTGAAAAAAAGTATTCATGCACGACACACTAACAAACGAGGACTTAACAATAAACATGCTATACAGAAAATAGATTACATACCTTTTCCTTCACAGGCCATATTGAAGCTGAAATCAATACAATATCATAACAATATACAGTAAGTCCTCGTTATACGGTACATATGCGTTCCTGAAAACCTCACCGTAAATCAAAATTACCGTATACCGAACCCATTACAACATGTAATAGTAAGGAATGCGTTCCAGCACGTCAAAAGTCACCCATACACAAATTAAAGATACACGAGTTTCTTTGCAGACGACACAAAACTTTTGAAGAAAGTTGGCTCGCACGATGATGGTGGAACTCTACAGCAGGACTTAGATAGACTATGGGAATGGAGGAAAAGATGGGAGATGGAATTCAACATTAACAAATGTAGCATAATGGAATTTGGGGAGAGCAAAAATAGGATAACAAGACAATACAAACTTGGAGAAGAGAAGATTAAGAAGGTGGAAAGTGAAAAGGACCTGGGAGTTCTCATAACAAAGGAAATGTCCCCCAATAAACATATCAATCAAATTGTTGGTGAGACCTACAACTTACTGAGAAATATTACCATTGCATTCACATATATTGATGAAGATATGGTGAAAAGTTATTGGCATCCTTGATCAGACCACGACTGGAGTATGCAGCAGTACTGTGGTCACCTCACACCAGGAAGAATATCACCAAAATTGAAAGGCTACAAAGAGCGGCCACCAAACTGGCCCCAACCTTGTCGGCTCTTACGTATGAAAAGAGACTGGACTGACCAACACTGGAGCAGAGAAGAGAAAGAGGCCACCTGTTGACCATCTACAGAATAATGAATAATATGGAGCTTCCTGATAGGATGGACCTGCTGAAGAGGGACACAAGGGACACAAGAGGACATGGACTAAAACTCACAAAAGACAACTACAGAAGAGACTTCAAGAAAACAGCTTCCCCCATAGAGTGATAGATATATGGAACGGACTGGACAGAGAGGTGGTGTGTGCAAAGTCCACCACCACCACTTCAACACAAAATTAGACACTGTGAGATACACAGACGGGACAACACCACCATAGGCTCCCCTCCCGTAAAATACAACTAGGTAAACACACACACACCAATTTGGGAAATAATTACAAGTTCACTAAATGAAGTGAAAGTTCCACTAGAATGGAAGACAGCCAAGGTAATACCGATATTTAAAGGAAGAAAGGCAACTGAACCACTAAACTACAGACCAGCGTCACTTACAAGCATTTTGGGGAAGTTGTGTCAAATAATTATCAAAGAAAATGGGTTAAACATCTGGAAGAAGAAAAAGTCATATAGAACAGACAATTTGGGTTCAGGACAGGACGGTCATGTGTATCAAACTTATTAAGCTTCTACTCCAGAGTTACAGAAGGACTGGAAAGCAGAGACGGATGGTGGACACAGTATACCAGGACATGAAGAAAGCTTTTGATAAAGTCCCTCATGAAAGATTACTTTAGAAACTAGAGAACATAGGAGGACTGTAAGGAACCTTATCAGAATGGATAAGGGATTATTTGAAGGACAGGGAAATGAGAACTGTGATCAGAGATACATACTCAACTTGGGGTAAAGTAACTAGCGGAGTGCCACAAGGGTCAGTGTTAGCCCCCATTATGTTCCAGATTTATGTAAACGACATTCACAATGGGGTAAACAGTTATATTAATCTATTTGCTGATGATGCAAAGCTGCTAAGAGTTATCAAAACCAGGGAGGACGTTTTGCTGTTACAGGAAGATATAAACAAGATCTATGAATGGAGCAGGAAGTGGAAATTGGAGTTTAATGCCAAGAAATGTCACGTAATGGAACTAAGAAAGAGTAAGAGAAGACCAGTATGGAACTACCTGATGGATAAGGAACAAATAATGAAGACTAAAGAGGAAAAAGATCTGGGAGTGATTATACAGGAAAATCTGAACCCAAAAAACACATAAGCAAGATATTTGGATTATCATGTAAAATGTTGACAAATATAAGAATGACATTTCAATTCATGGACAAAGATATGATGAAAAAATCATCACAAGCATGATACGCCCAAGGCTGGAATATGCAGCTGTGGTGTGGTCTCCACGAGTTCTGAAAAGGATATAAGAAGATTAGAACAGATACAGAAGATTGCTAAAAGATGGTGCCAGAACTAAAGGACCTAATATACAAAGAATGGCTGAAGGAAATGTGACTGCCAACCTTACAAGATAGAAGAGAATGAGGGGACCTAATAACAATGTACAAGATAGTCAATGGCATTGAACAAAATAGACAAGGAAGACCTGGTGCTGGTGACTGACAGAAGATGGAAGGACAAGAGGACATGTAAAGAAGATCAGGATGAGGCAGTGTGTGAAGGATATTGGAAAATAGTTTTCCTCATAGAACGGTGGAAAAGTGGAATGCATTGAGCGGTGAAGTTGTTACACCACATAATGTGCATAACTTTAAGGAAAAAATTGGAGACATGGAGACAGGACGCTACGAGGCCCGCTCGAACCCTGTACAATACTACTAGGTAAACACACATATGCACACATCCACACACTTCCTTAGGATGTGCAATAATAGTAACATGGCAACAGGTCTGAGTGGCAAAATTGCCACAGCCTTGTCTTGCTCCCACCAACGGTCCGAGGCTGTCCCAGTGTGTCCCATCCCAAGCATGAACCGCAGGTTGTCTGTGATGGCGTGCTGGACCCCCACACCTCCACCGCCTCCCTCATGGCCTGCAGGAGAGAGAGAGCGAGTGGTTTGGGGGTGTCTGGTTAGGCTAGCTTTGCTGAGCTTGGAAAGGAGGCTTAAATTGTCAAAAAAAATTAGAAAAAACCTAACGAAATGTAAGAAAAACGAAGGGAAACATTAAAAAACACCAAAACACAGGAAGAATGAAAAACATACGGAAACATTAAATAAAACCATTAAAACACACGAATAATGTAAAAAAAAAAGAAAAACATTCAAAACTACAAAACACAAGGTTCAAATCTGTGGGAGAGAGAAGGAGTGGTTATGGGCTGTTAGATTAGGTTAGCTTGAAAACGAGTGTGTTTTGGGAATGTTTTGGTGTGTTTTGTTCTGTGGTGTTTTGAGTGTTCTGTGGTGTTTATGTTGTGTTCAGTGTGTGCTTTGGTGTGTTTTGGGGTTTTGAGTGTTCTGTGGTGTTTATGTTGTGTTCAGTGTGTGCTTTGGTGTGTTTTGGGGTGTTTTGAGGTCTTCTGGGGTGTTTTTGGCATGCTTATAGTGTGCTTTGGTGTGTTTTGAGGTCTTGTGGGGTGTTTTGGTAAGCTTAGAGTGTGTTTTGGTGTGTTTCAACATGCAGATGAGACACACCTCTAAATATCACCCAAACACATTCAAACACCACCAAACACACCCTAAACACACCCAAAGCACACTCAAAACACTCCTAAACACCCAAAACACACATCCAAATATCCCCAAACCACCCAAAACACTCAAGCACCACAAAACACACCCAAACCCCACAAAAACACACTCTTTCACCCCAAACGCCCCAGAAACACAGCCAAACCCCTCCAGTTTTTAATGATCTATTGACAGAGTAACATGATATTTATCAAATCAAAAGCAGAAACACTCTTAAGAACAAACTTCCTCCTAACTGTGGACTTTGAAAACCAGTGGTCGCCTAAGTTGTATTTCTAAAAGACACTTGTTTCAACACTACTATTTCAATCACCCGCAAAAACCAACCCCCAAAAATGTGTGTGCCCTGCGCTTTACAAATCAGAATCACACGGGTTTTGAAGGGAGGTTTGATGGCTGTATTGACAGATTACATTGATATCTACCTTATCAAAAGCCACATGTGGGCGTTGAAAATTG
The DNA here is from genome assembly GCF_017591435.1 of Portunus trituberculatus. NCBI lineage: Eukaryota > Metazoa > Arthropoda > Malacostraca > Decapoda > Portunidae > Portunus > Portunus trituberculatus. The sequence continues at coordinate 14,521,040 of NC_059287.1, read as the reverse complement.
TGGCAACATAACCTATATTTTAAAATAACTAATTTCAGTCACACGTGTTTTTAACACACCTCAAAACACACCCAAACAGACGATAAAGTCCCGCATGGAAGACTACTTTGGAAACTAGAGAACATAGGAGGACTGTGAGGAACCTTGCTCCAATGGACAAGAGATTATTTGAAGGATAGGGAAATGAGAACTGTGATCAGAGATACATACTCATCTTGGGGTTAAGTAACCAGCAGAGTGCCACAAGGTCAGTGTTAGCCCCCATTATGTTTCAGATTTATGTAAACGACATTCACATTATGATAATCAATTATATTAATATGTTTGGTGATGATGCAAAGCTGCTAAGAGTTATCAAAACCAGGGAGGACTGTTTGCTGTTACAGAAAGATATAAACAAGATCTATGAGTGGAGCAACAAGTGGAAATTGGAGTTTAATGTCAACAAATGTCATGTAATGGAACTAGGAAAGAGTAAGAGAAGACCGGTATGGAACTATTTGATGGGAGAGGAAAAAATAATGAAGACTAAAGAGGAAAAAGATCTGGAAGTGATTATACAGGAAAATCTGAACCCTTAAAAACACATAATTAAGATATTTGGATTATCATATCAATACAACAAGGTAAATACTTCAAAGACAACCAATAGCTTACAATATCCTCAAAATTTCAAGTCATAAATTCTATAATTTTGTTTTGAAATCAGTTTTTCAGATCTGGATCACAGCATGCCCTTAAATTGTTGAAAAAGTAAGAGAAAACAAGAAAAATATTAGAAACACATTGAAAAACATGAATGGAACTGCAGAAGAGAGGGAGGGAATAGTACTGGGGTTGTTGCACTAGGTTAGGCTGGGATGGGCGGGGAATTACTGAAAAAAATATCATGTCATAGTTTTTTCTCTCTCTCTCTCTCTCTCTCTCTCTCTCTCTCTCTCTCTCTCTCTCTGGCAGCTTGGCAGTGCTTGGTGACCTCGGGGTTGGACACACAGCTGTGACCTTTCTTCCACTTGTGACCTCGCCCGCTGGTCTTCCGCAACACCCGCCTGGCCATCCTGTACCTGTGGGGGAGAGAGGTCATTAGTTGGGGGCAAGACAGGGGGGGGGAGAGAGGGGTCAAGTAATAGATTAAGGTGAAATACTATTAAAATTTTTACACACTGACTTGGGGGAGAGATTGTGGGTGGCAGAGGGAGGGGCAGTTATTGGAGGAGAGATGGGGAAGGGGTAGAGGGTCACACAGTTTATTTATATTTAAAGCAACACACACACACACACACACACACACACACACACACACACACACACACACACACACACACACACTCGACATATTCTCGCGGAAATTAATAATAAAAGGCTATTATCAATTTCCGATAGGCCTACAACTAACCTAACCTATTATTCATTTCTGATAGGCCTATATCTAACCTAACCTATTTTTCATTTCCAATAGGCCTACACCTAACCTAACCTAACAAGAAACACAATAATTTCCAAACATTTCAAGATCATGCCTTTGGTGTTACTGCAGTAAGAACCAACACACCACACACCACTACACATACCACACGCCACTACACACACCACACACACACACACACACACACACACACACACACACACACACACACACACACACACACACACACACACACACCATACACCACGTGACTACACACCACACACACACACACACACACTACACACTCTCACGGCCCACATCACAAGTGAAAAATTAATAATAACCTTAAGACAGAATGTAGGTAGGCCTATGAGGTTATATTTGAGGCCCCGCGTGCTATAGTATACCCAAGCGCCATCCTGCTCAAATTTGAGATAATGCTATCACACGGTCAATCAGACCATATACTTTCATGTGGACGAGGTGGATGTGAAGAAATACAAGATAATATACGCGAAAAACCCAATAGAAATTTCTTGGGTTTACGTCTTTAGCACTCTACACACGTATTTTTATGCAGTGCGCGAGGTAAAGTATACACAAGCGCCATTCCCGTGACAATAGACAAAGCAGCCTGCTTTTCGCGCATGCTAAAGTATACCCATGCGACATAAGCAGCGTGAATAGTCTCGTCCCCAGCCTCTAGTGCAAGCTATAGTATTACTCCCGCTCTCGTCCCGAGCTTGAGTTTTTGCTTACAAGCTTGCCATGCAGCACGTGTTGCTCTTAACATATTTATAACATTCAGAAAATAAATTATAAAAAAATATTTTATGGCAATAGCTTAACAAAATCATTATCAAACACTCTATTGACACTCACCATCATTGTACAACATAAAAGAACACGCTAACCTCTGCCAGGTGTAATGGTTCTTGCATAAAATGAAAACTTTTTTGCCAATTCCTCGTCTTTTTTGGTTAATGATGGGGGGGAGGGGGAGTGCATCTTAACAAAAAGTTGATGGAGCAAAGTAGAGATGATAGGCTTCAGGATGATGCAAACCCCATTGCCCTAGGTGTAATACTCTTCATGATATCGATCTTTAAAGAAAAAAAAAAAAAAAACTTTGAACTCGATTTCTGAGACTTTTTAAAAATGGTGGATGGGTATACTACAGTACGCGCGGCCTCATTTATACTCATAGGCCTAACAGTGGATAGATTAGGTCACAGTAAGGTCAGGTAAGGTCACAATAGGCAACAATTAAACATAACAAAAAAAAAAAACAAGAATAAGATAAAAATAAATAATAATAATAATAAAAACCAGACGTCCATCAGACCAGCCCTTGACACGACACACTGCTAGTACACCTGTTTGACACGATACACCCTATCCACCACCCTGCCACCTCATAATGCACCCAAACACTCCTAAAACTTACTAGAAACACCAATTATACACCAAATCACCCTCACACACACCCAAAACACCCCTAACAAACACCCACACACCTTAAAAAACTCAGAACTACCCCAAAATACACTCAAAACACCTTGCAACACATCAAAATGCCGGAAAATACACCCAAAACGCACTATATACACCCAGTACACACCGAAATCACTTAAAACACTCAAAACTGCCCCAAAACACACTCAAAACACCATGCAACACCTCAAATTGCCCCAGAACCCACTCAAAACATGCCAGTACTCAAATACACCTCCACACCACACTCAAGGCACGTCAAATACACACGATATATACCCAAAACACCCTTATAATACGCCCAAACACCCTGCAACACACTTAAAACGTCCCAAATGTGTCCCAAATCCAACACTATGCATTATAAAGAACGTTAGGATTAAAAGGGACACTTACCTAAATATTACACCTTGGCTCCTTCTCCTATTCCACCTCTATTTCTCGTTTCTTCTTCGTCCTCCTTCTTTGTTTCTCCTTCTTCTTCCTTCTGTTGCTTCCGTCTTGACGTCTGAGCCTAGAAACACATCAAAACACAAGATATTAGACAAAATATTGAGGATAAGGTGGGTGACTTAAGTATTGTGACTTGGCTTCTCCTCCTCTTCCTTCTCTCTTTCTCCTTCCTTCCTTCTTATCCTCCTTTATTTCTCCTTTCTACTTCCTTCTGCTACTAGTATCTACACACCTGAACCCAGAAACACACGAAAACACGCAGGAATCACCAGATATTAGGCAAAATATTGACGAACTGCGGGTTTGGAAAAGAGGCGGCAGCCCGGGGCTATGATGAGTCACCACCTGGGCTGTGGTCATCACAAGAGAACGGGAGCGGGGGTGACTCGGCTAAATTACGTAAATCATTTCATTTTAAAAATGACTTTTAGAAAAAACAAAGCCACGGCCGAATGCTTGTTATTTTATGACGTGATAAATAGTAAAACTAAGTTTAAAAATATCAAAACAACTCCAGCTTAACTAGTTTTCAAAAAATGTCTAAATTAAGTATGCTAAATATAAAACAACATTCAAACTCATAAATCTGCTAAAACGCCCTGCAAAGTCAAACCATTTTCACTTGGCGAGTGTTTTACCACATTTGAGGGAGTGTGAGGTATCTTTCAAGGCATTCCACAGCGAGTTACACCGAGAACCACAAACGTCACCAAATAAAATAAAGAAAAATAAGACGTTTTTCAACACCACCAAACACCATTTCAAAGTCCACATATTTCACTCAATAGATTGATTTCACGCTTAAAACAGGACAGCCGATCCTTTGATACCACAAAGGCCCACTTATACCTTCAAATAAGAAACCTCAAAATTCGAGAGGGAAAATTTTGACCGTTGAAAAGCCTTTAACACACGCCATAAAACACCACTAAACGCCACATATTTACCCAACACAGGCGCGCAACACACTTCAAACACAACGAAACATTTATACAAACCATAAAAACACACCATGGAAGCGTAATATTACTCTCACGAAATATTAGAAAAAAGTATTGGACCGAGCAGGCTGCCAGGGGGGGAGTATGGCGGGGGACCGGAGGGGTAGGTAACATCCGGGGACCTGGAGGCGGGAACAGCGGCGGCGCGGGGTCCATATGTTGCCTTTAAAATCTCACCACAACAAAATGAAGCTATGTCGGGAAGAAATGACCATGGGAGATGAAATGGTAGACTGGTGGGTGCACTCTGGCACATGTATGGCTCACTGTATGTGAGTGAAGGACGCAAATAACAACGGCGAATATACACAACTTGCCTCTATGACCGCTTGTTTACCTAATCACCTTTACAAATCTGGGTACAGTTCGAGGTATTTTCACTCCCGTAGGTAAATGGAGGCCCAAGATAAGCGAATGGCCTTAAACACACCTTGAGTAAGTGAAGGAGGGGTGTGGTGAAGGCTGCAGGTCAGGGTGGCTTGCCTTGCACTGCTGGTTCACTCTTGTCTTGCCGCTTGTGCTGCTAAAAACTGCCTGGGAATATGATAACACTTCACTTCATTGTGTGTGTGTGTGTGTGTTTAGCTTGGTTCTGTGTGTGTTTTGAGTATCTATGGCTGTGCGTGAATGCGTCTGGGTGTGTAGATAGACTGAGCAGTAAACACCAAGACCAGCGCCACCACCACTGTATGTGCGTGAAGGTTGTGCTGTCTGTACGGTACACAACTGTCAATGATAACTCCCCATTACTACAGCTATTATTAATGGGACATAATGGTTATTCTCGCTTCAGGTATCGTGGCCTTTTAAGCTGAAAGGTGCCATTTTGTACATGACAGAGGGCAACTCCACCCCCACCGGGACATCCCCCAGCTTGGGACACCGGTACATCCTGCGTGGACCAAGAATAAGAGATATTAGGGAAAATGTGGGAGGTTTGGCCGGGTTGTGGTGGTGGTGTCCGCGTGCCACTACAGGCTACCCAACGCCAGCTCCATTAGCCATGTTCTAATCTTCTTTTATCGTATACCTAGTGGCCATGGCGTTAATACTAGCCTTAGAGCTTTCGTTGATCTCAAGGGTGCCTTCGACAGGGCCAACAAAGATGTTATTATGGAGGAACTCATTCTCAAAGGTGTAAAAGGTAGATTATTAGGATGGATCAGGGACTATTTGTACAATAGAACAGCACAGGTTTGGTTTCAAGGTGCAGTCTCCTCTGAGGAAGTCTTTGAGCTTGGAAAACCACAGAGTGGAGTCCTTAGTCCAATATACACATGCCCAAAGGTACATACACAGTATGTGTGTATGTACCTTCTTGTAGTGTGTTGAGTCAACACTTATAATAAAGGTAGCAGGAAAAAACAATGGTTTATTTGTGTTTTTATTTCAGGTTTAGTATCTAAATATGATATTTAAACAATAATGAATACTTCAATGTATTAATCATGCTGTGTCTCATTTGAGTAATTATCAGGATAATGGGTAGGAATGACGTGTAGGAGGGGCTTAGTTTCACAGAACAGAAAATACTTGAGTCACTAATGATTATAATGGAACACAGCATGTTGAGTGAATTTCAGTTTTTGAAGCATACACAATAAATGTAACAAGAAAAAGATGTAAGGTATATATAGAGAAAAGTAAATTGGTGTACATGCAGACAAAAGCTACATAGTTGATCACATCAACTATGCAAGATGCCACAACAGAGCATACACCATTACCACAGACCTCAGACATTATTAGCATTATATATCAGCGTTGAAACTAACACAATAAGCATATCACCATTCAAAGTTACTAAATAAAAGATACTTGCATGTAACAAGAAAAAGATGTAAGGTATATATAGAGAAAAGTAAATTGGTGTACATGCAGACAAAAGCTACATAGTTGATCACATCAAGCACCTAGAAGCAGGATGCATGTTTAAGCACCTAGAAGCAGGTGGGGGTGGTTTTGTGGGAATACCCACGTGTTTGTAAGCCCTAGCTACAGCCAAAATATCACTAAAGAGTATGGAAAGCAGAGACGTCACACAAGCAAGTCAAATATACACTAAGCATTTTAACACATAGCTAGGTATCCTACATCAATGCAAACAAACATGTTTCAATTCAGAAAAAAAAAAATCATACCATTGTCTTTCCATTCATGAAAACCAGTTAGACTGGCAATAAAGTATATTTGGTCAAGGATATGAATATAATCAGTGAGGCAAAGCAAAAACAATGTAAAGCAAAGCAATACAAACTACACACAAGTGTAATAGGAAAACCTAAAGGTAATAACATTCACTTCTCATGCACAAAACTGTACAACACAATAAGCACACTTTAGTATTGGTTCAACCTAAATCAAGCAAACACCACCATGGATACAACATACCACTAATTGTTAGCTTGAAAAAAAGTATTCATGCACGACACACTAACAAACGAGGACTTAACAATAAACATGCTACACAGAAAATAATTACATACCTTTTCCTTCACAGGCCATATTGAAGCTCAAATCAATACAATATCATAACAATATACAGTAAGTCCTCGTTATACGGTACATATGCGTTCCTGAAAACCTCACCGTAAGTCAAAATTACCGTATGCCGAACCCATTACAACATGTAATAGTAAGGAATGCGTTCCAGCACGTCAAAAGTCACCCATACACAAATTAAAGATACACGAGTTTCTTTGCAGACGACACAACACTTTTGAAGAAAGTTGGCTCGCACGATGATGGTGGAACTCTACAGCAGGACTTAGATAGACTATGGGAATGGAGGAAAAGATGGGAGATGGAATTCAACATTAACAAATGTAGCATAATGGAATTTGGGAAGAGCAAAAATGGGATAACAAGACAATACAAACTTGGAGAAGAGAAGATTAAGAAGGTGGAAAGTGAAAAGGACCTGGGAGTTCTCATAACAAAGGAAATGTCCCCCAATAAACATATCAATCAAATTGTTGGTGAGACCTACAACTTACTGAGAAATATTACCATTGCATTCACATATATTGATGAAGATATGGTGGAAAAGTTATTGGCATCCTTGATCAGACCACGACTGGAGTATGCAGCAGTACTGTGGTCACCTCACACCAGGAAGAATATCACCAAAATTGAAAGGCTACAAAGAGCGGCCACCAAACTGGCCCCAACCTTGTCGGCTCTTACGTATGAAAAGAGACTGGACTGACCAACACTGGAGCAGAGAAAAGAAAGAGGCCACCTGTTGACCATCTACAGAATAATGAATAATATGGAGCTTCCTGATAGGATGGACCTGCTGAAGAGGGACACAAGGGACACAAGAAGACATGGACTAAAACTCACAAAAGACAACTACAGAAGACACTTCAAGCTTCCCCCATAGAGTGATAGATATATGGAACGGACTGGACAGAGAGGTGGTGTGTGCAAAGTCCACCACCACCACTTCAACACAAAATTAGACACAGTGAGATATACAGACGGGACAACACCACCACAGCCTCCCCTCCCGTAAAATACAACTAGGTAAACACGCACACACACCAATTTGGGAAATAATTACAAGTTCACTAAATGAAGTGAAAGTTCCATTAGAATGGAAGACAGCCAAGGTAATACCGATATTTAAAGGAAGAAAGGCAACTGAACCACTAAACTACAGACCAGCGTCACTTACAAGCATTTTGGGGAAGTTGTGTCAAATAATTATCAAAGAAAAATGGGTTAAACATCTGGAAAAAGAAAAAGTCATATAGAACAGACAATTTGGGTTCAGGACAGGACACTCATGTGTATCAAACTTATCAAGCTTCTACTCGAGAGTTACAGAAGGACTGGAAAGCAGAGACGGATGGTGGACACAGTATACCTGGAAATGAAAAAGGCTTTTGATAAAGTCCCTCATGAAAGATTACTTTAGAAACTAGAGAACATAGGAGGATTGCAAGGAACCTTATCAGAATGGATAAGGGATTATTTGAAGGACAGGGAAATGAGAACTGTGATCAGAGATACATACTCAACTTGGGGTAAAGTAACTAGTGGATTGCCACAAGGGTCAGTGTTAGCCCCCATTATGTTCCAGATTTATGTAAACGACATTCACAATGGGGTAAACAGTTATATTAATCTATTTGCTGATGATGCAAAGCTGCTAAGAGTTATCAAAACCAGGGAGGACGTTTTGCTGTTACAGGAAGATATGAACAAGATCTATGAATGGAGCAGGAAGTGGAAATTGGAGTTTAATGCCAAGAAATGTCACATAATGGAACTAAGAAAGAGTAAGAGAAGACCGGTATGGAACTATCTAATGGATAAGGAACAAATAATGAAGACTAAAGAGGAAAAAGATCTGGGAGTGATTATACAGGAAAATCTGAACCCAAAAAACACACAGGCAAGATATTTGGATTATCATGTAAAATGTTGACAAATATAAGAATGACATTTCAATTCATGGACAAAGATATGATGAAAAGAAATCATCACAAGCATGATACGCCCAAGGCTGGAATATGCAGCTGTGGTGTGGTCTCCACGAGTTCTGAAAAGGATATAAGAAGATTAGAACGGATACAGAAGATTGCTAAAAAGATGGTGCCAGAACTAAAGGACCTAATATACAAAGAATGTCCGAGGCTGTCCCAGTGTGTCCCATCCCAAGCATGAACTGCAGGTTGTCTGTGATGGTGTGCTGAACCCCCCACACCTCCACCGCCTCCCTCATGGCCTGCAGGAGAGAGAGAGAGCGCGTGGTTTGGGGGTGTCTGGTTAGGCTAGCTTTGCTGAGCTTGGAAAGGAGGCTTAAATTGTCAAAAAAATTAGAAAAACCTAACGAAATGTAAGAAAAACGAAGGGAAACATTAAAAAACACCAAAACAGGAAGAATGAATGAAAAACATATGAAAACATTAAAAAAAACATTAAAACACACGAATAATGGAAAAAAAAAAAAATTCAAAACTTCAAAACAGAAGGTTCAAATCTGTGGGAAAGAGAGAAGGAGTGGTTATGGGCTGTTAAGATTAGGTTAGCTTGAAAACGAGTGTATTTTGGGAATGTTTTGGTGTGTTTTGAGGTGTTTTGAGGTCTTCTGGGGTGTTTTTGGTGTGCTTAGAGTGTGCTTTGGTGTGTTTTGGGATGTTTTGAGGCCTTCTGGGGTGTTTTTGGTGTGCTTAGAGTATGTTTTGGTGTGTTTCAACATGCAGATGAGAGACACATCTAAATATCACCCAAACACATTCAAACACCACCAAACACACCCTAAACACACCCAAAGCACACTCAAAACACTCCTAAACACCCAAAACACACATCCAAATATCCCCAAACCACCCAAAACACTCAAGCACCACAAAACACACCCAAACTCCACAAATACACACTCTTTCACCCCAAACGCCCCAGAAACACAGCCAAACCCCTCCAGTTTTTAATGAGCTATTGACAGAGTAACATGATATTTATCAAATCAAAAGCAGAAACACTCTTAAGAACAAACTTCCTCCTAACTGTGGACTTTGAAAACCAGTGGTCGCCTAAGTTGTATTTCTAAAAGACACTTGTTTCAACACTACTATTTCAATCATCCGCAAACCAACCCCCAAAAATGTGTGTGCCCTGCGCTTTACAAATCAGAATCACACGGGTTTTGAAGGGAGGTTTGATGGCTGTATTGACAGATTACATTGGTATCTACCTTATCAAAAGCCACATGTGGGCGTTGAAAATTGTGGCAACATAACCTATATTTTAAAAAACTAATTTCAGTCACACGGGTTTTTAACACACCTCAAAACACACCCAAACAGACCCAAAACACACCCAAACGCATCCAAACACACTCACATGCACCTCTTCCTTATGTGTGAGTCTGTAATACACTTTGTCCTTGATCTGGGAGAAGGTGGTGATGGCGGTGGACAAAACGGGTATGGTGTTTTTCAAGGCCGGTTTAATCTCCGTCCTTGACTTCAAATAAATTGGCGTGTCGTTTTCTGTGGACCTGCAAATGTTTGGTTAGGTTAGATTAGGTTTGTTAAAAATAAATCAATAAATAAAGAAAATGACAGGTTAGGTTAGACTGAGAGAAGAATATGACATTCAAACAAGATCGCATAGTAAAAAGCTGAGGAAGGGAAGATGCCTGAGAGATGTTAAAAAATAGAGTTTCCCGCAAAGATGTGTTGAGACGTGGAACAGTTTGGGTGAAGAAGTGGTGTCACCAACGAGTGTACAGAGTTTGAAAGAAAAATTGGATAAGTGTAGATATGGAGACGGGGCCACACCAGCGTAAAGCCCAGGCACTGGGAAAACTACAAGTAGGTAAATACACAAGCACATAAACACACACACACACACACACACACACACACACACACACACACACACACACACACACACCAATTTGGAAAATAATTACAAGTTCACTAAATGAAGGGAAAGTTCCACTAGAATGGAAGAGAGCTAATGTAATACTGAAATTTAAAAGAGGAAAGGCAACTGAACCACTAACCTACAGACCAGCGTCACTTAGAAGTGTTTTGGGGAAGTTGTGTGAAATGATTATCAAAGAAAAATGGGTTAAACATCTGGAAGAAGAACAAGTCATATTGAAAAGACAATTTGGGTTCAGGACACGGAAGTCATGTGTATCAAACTTATTAAGCTTCTACTCCAGAGTTACAGAAGGACTGGAAAGCAGAGACGAATGGTGGACACAGTATACCTGGACATGAAAAGCCTTTTGATAAAGTCCCGCATGGAAGACTACTTTGGAAACTAGAGAACATAGGAGGACTGTGAGGAACCTTGCTCCAATGGACAAGAGATTATTTGAAGGATAGGGAAATGACAACTGTGATCAGAGATACATACTCATCTTGGGGTTAAGTAACCAGCAGAGTGCCACAAGGGTCAGTGTTAGCCCCCATTGTTTCAGATTTTGTAAACAACATTCACATTATGATAATCAATTATATTAATATGTTTGGTGATGATGCAAAGCTGCTAAGAGTTATCAAAACCAGGGAGGACTTTTTGCTGTTACAGAAAGATATAAACAAGATCTATGAGTGGAGCAACAAGTGGAAATTGGAGTTTAATGTCAACAAATGTCATGTAATGGAACTAGGAAAGAGTAAGAGAAGACCGGTATGGAACTATTTGATGGGAGAGGAAAAAATAATGAAGACTAAAGAGGAAAAAGATCTGGAAGTGATTATACAAGAAAATCTGAACCCCTAAAAACACATAATTAAGATATTTGGATTATCATATCAATACAACAAGGTAAATACTTCAAAGACAACCAATAGCTTACAATATCCTCAAAATTTCAAGTCATAAATTCTATAACTTTGTTTTGAAATAAGTTTTTCAGATCTGGATCACAGCATGTCCTTAAATTGTTGAAAAAGTAAGAGAAAACAAGAAAAATATTAGAAACACATTGAAAAACATGAATGGAACTGCAGAAGAGAGGGAGGGAATAGTACTGGGGTTGTTGCACTAGGTTAGGCTGGGATGGGCAGGGAATTATTGAAAAAAAGAGGAAAAAATTAAATAGACAGAAAAGAAAGAAAAAATATGATGTCATAGTTTGCCGCAGAGTGTTTGGAGCTGCCAGGAGAGAGAGGGAGTGGTTATGGTGTGCTACATTAGGTTAGGTTGGGAAAAAGGCTGAGATTGTTCAAAAATAAGAAAAAAAAAAAAATGAAGTCACACCACCTGCTAGTGTTTGGAGAGAGAGAGAGAGAGAGAGAGAGAGAGAGAGAGAGAGAGAGAGAGAGAGAGAGAGAGAGAGAGAGAGAGAGAGAGAGAGAGAGAGAGATTAGTTTGAGCTGCAAAAGAAAAAAAAATTAGTTTGACCTGAAAAAGACATTAGTTTGTCCTGCATAAAAAAAAAAATAATAATAGTTTGCCTGCAAGAGAACGATATAAATGGTTAGTTTGACCTGCATGAGAAAAAGAAAGATTAGTTTGTCCTGCCAGAGAAAAGGAGAGATATTAGTTTGACCTGTAAGAAATAAGTTTTAATTAGACCTGTAAAAAAAGATAATAAAAATCTTACACACACACACACACACACACACACAAGACGCTTATTTTAGCCAAAAGTCAAGATAGAACCATTTCCTCACCTTTTCCATCTTCATTGCGAGGTTTGCATACTTCCATCCAGCTTGTACAGTACACTGCCTCTGTGCGGGTCTAGTCATCAGCTGCCAGCGTGTCTGCGGTCATCTCTTCAGAACACGCACCAACACAGCCCAGACCAGTGAACGCACCTACCACGCAACCCTGGAACAACAAAAAATGCCATATGAAACCACACACCCAAAAAATAAATCAAACTAAAAAAGTGATAAGAAACTGTACATCATTTCACTAACCGTACTAAACCCAACCATTCACGTACCATATGATAGCACGTGCACGCCCGCCAGCCAGCCAGCCACGCCACCACCACCGCCACCAGCACGAGGCTCCTGGATCGCCGCCACGGTGCGCTAACCAGGGCATTACTGGGGAAGACTAGATAATTAACATGTACCTGGAAGAGAAGGTTAGTTTGTACCTGGAAGAGAATGGTTAGCCGCGCCGCCTATCGCCCTATGCCTAACACCTAACGCCTAGCAAACCGTAATTTGTACTTTATTCCGAAGGGTTGCTCCAGCGGTGTCAGTCCCACGGTGTGACCTGTGATACGGGTACTCACCTGTAAAGAGGAGAAGGAGGGAGTTAGTGTGGTGTGCTTATCAAAGCTAGTATTTCATTATTAACGGAGATCAGTATAGGAGTCACGTGGTTCAGGTTAATGCTTAGTAGCGGCTTAGTACTTTATTGCAGTGATAATGAGGCTTAAATAACAACCTCAACTTACCAAATCCAACGCGAGGAAGACGCATTCAATAGGATCAACACACTATCACTACACTAACCAAGACGCCACGCACGCACGCACACACAAGGAACCACACTCGCCCGCCGCCATAAGACAAAAGGCCGAGGATTTGTTCAGCTGGTGTGGGATCACCTCGGCTGTCTTCGAATGTGCTGCCCTTCCTTTGGCTGACACACGCCCACCTCACGCCCTCACATCCACACCGCACTATAACATCACACTAACTTTGTGCTCACTGAGACACATTTCAGCGCTAACAAAAACATGAGATTGGTGGGAGATTAATTATATACCGCACTCGATTTGTTTTCTTGCCATACTTTCGCACAGGGACATGGAACAAGAGGCTGCTAACTGCTTGTTATCCTCACGCCACACACCCAAATTAATGGCGATGTTTTTTGTGGTATTAGTGACTCAATTTTAAGGAGTATTTAGGTTATATATATATATATATATATATATATATATATATATATATATATATATATATATATATATATATACAGATTTAATTGTAGGCTTAGATTGTAACTCTACGCGGGCTATTTGAATGGGTTAAATGCAGCGCTCTGACTAATATCACTGATAAACACCTAAAAAGGCCAAAACACACACAAAACTCACTAAAAACACCCCAAATCAACCCCAACACACTCCAAACCACTTAAAACACACCCAAAACACCATGCAACACCTCAAAATACCACAAAACACACAAAATTCACTAAACACAACAAATATACTCCAAAATCGTCCCCAACACACACCCAAACCACTTACAACACCTAAACACCATGCAACACCTCAAAATGCTGCAAAACACATCCAAAACTCACTAGAAACACCCAGTACACACAAACCACTCCTACACACACCCAACACACCCCAAACCACTTACAACACCCAAAACACACTCAAAACATCCTGCAACACCTCAAAATGCCCCCAAACACACCCAAAACTTATTAAAAACACCCAACATACACAAAATCACCTTCACACACCCAAAAGACCCGTAACACACACCCACACATCTTAAAACACTCAAAACTAACCTCAAAACACCATGCAACACCTCAAAATGCCGGAAAATACACCCAAAACGCACTAAATACACCCAGTACACACTAAAATAACTTAAAACACTCAAAACTGCCCCAAAACACTCTCGAAACACCATGCAACACCTCAAAATGCCCCCAAAACACTCAAAAAGTGCCAGTACTCAAATACACCTCCACACCACACTCAAGGCACGTCAAATACACCTAAGAGGCTTAAAACACACGAAATACACCCATAACACACTGCAACACACTCAAAACACCCCAAATGTGTCCCAAATCTAACACAATGCATTATAAAGAACGTTACGATTAAAAGGGACACTTACCTAAATATTACACATTGGCTCCTTCTCCTATTCCGCCTCTATTTCTCGTTTCTTCTTCGTCCTCCTCCTTTGTTTCTCCTTCTTCTTCCTTCTGTTGCTTCCGTCTTGACGTCTGAGCCTAGAAACACATCAAAACACAAGATATTAGACAAAATATTGAGGAGAAGGAGGGTGACTTAAGTATTGTGACTTGGCTTCTCCTCCTCTTCCTTCTCTCTTTCTCCTTCCTTCCTCCTTATCCTCCTTTATTTCTCCTTTCTACTTCCTTCTGCTACTACTATCTACACACCTGAACCTAGAAACACACGAAAACACGCAGGAATCACCAGATATTAGGCAAAATATTGACGAACTGCGGGTTTTGAAAAGAGGCGGCAGCCCGGGCTATGTTCAGTCACCACCTGGGCTGTGGTCATCACAGAGAACGGAGAGCGGGGTGACTCGGCTAAATTACGTAAATCATTTCATTTTAAAAATGACTTTTCGAAAAAACGGAGCCACGGCCGAATGCTTGTTATTTTATGCCGTGATAAATAATAAAACTAAGTTTAAAAATATCAAAACAACTCCAGCTTAACTAGTTTTCAAAAAATGTCTAAATTAAGTATGCTAAATATAAAATAACATTCAAACTCATAAATCTGCTAAAACGCCCTGCAAAGTCAAGCCATTTTCACTTGGCGAGTGTTTTACCACATTTGAGGGAGTGTGAGGTATCTTTCAAGGCATTCCACAGCGAGTTACACCGAGAACCACAAACGTCACCAAATAAAATAAAGAAAAATAAGACGTTTTTTCAACACCACCAAACACCATTTCAAAGTCCATATATTTCACTCAATAGATTGATTTCACGCCTAAAAGAGGACAGCCGATCCTTTGACACCACAAAGGCCCACTTATACATTCAAATAAGAAACTTCAAAATTCGAGAGGGAAATTTTTGACCGTTGAAAAGCCTTTAACACACGCCATAAAACACCACTAAACGCCACATATTTACCCAACACAGGCGCGCAACACACTTCAAACACAACGAAACATTTATACAAACCATAAAAACACACCATGGAAGCGTAATATTACCCTCACGAAATATTAGAAAAAAGTAGGACCGAACAGGCTGCCAGGGGGGGAGGGTGGCGGGGGACCAGAGGGGTAGGTAGCATCCGGGGACCTGGAGGCGGGAACAGCGGCGGCGCGGGGTCCATATGTTGCCTTTAAAATCTCACCACAACAAAATGAAGCTTTGTCAGGAAGAGATGACCATGGGAGATGAAATAGTAGACTGGTGGGTGCACTCTGGCACATGTTTGGCTTACTGTGAGTGAAGGACGCAAATAACAACGGCGAATATACACAACTTGCCTCTATGACCGCTTGTTTACCTAATCACCTTTACAAATCTGGATACAGTTCGAGGTATTTTCACTCCCGTAGGTAAATGGAGTCCCAAGATAAGCGAATGGCCTTAAACACACCTTGAGTAAGTGAAGGAGGGGTGTGGTGAAGGCTGCAGGTCAGGGTGGCTTGCCTTGCACTGCTGGTTCACGCTTGTCTTGCCGCTTGTGCTGCTTGTGCCTGGGAATATGGTAACACTTCACTTCATTGTGTGTGTGTGTGTTTAGCTTGGTTCTGTGTGTGTTTGAGTGTTTTGAGTATCTATGGGTGTGCGTGAATGCGTCTGGGTGTGTAGATAGACTGAGCAGTCAACACCAAAACACCACCGCCAGCACCACCACCACTGTGTGCGTGAAGGCTGTGGTGTCTGTACGGTACACAACTGTCAATGATAATACTAAATGTATGTCTATGCTGTAATAATTACATATATATAATCCAGCAACCAGAGGTTCCAACACTGAGCCTGTGTGAACGTATACTGACTTAGCATAAGAAGTGCTTGCACATGAAAATGAAAGGATGTGCTTCTCGCTAAGATCAGCCTCGCTTCTCACGGCTGTGTGTAGAAACAAGGAAAAAAAATAATTATATACAATGCAGACCCTAACAATCAGCTGGTCACACACACACACACACACACACACACACCATTCATAAGTAGTAACACAACATACAGGCAAATTATTTATATACCATCTTGTACACGTCAAAACAATAATAATAATAATAATAATAATAATAATAATAATGATAATAATAGTAATGATTAGTCAACATTTTCCTTATATTTTCCTTTATTCAAACTATTTAACATACAAAAAGGTGCTATAAGATACGAGAGAGAGAGAGAGAGAGAGAGAGAGAGGGCGGGGGAGGCAGCCAGACAGTGTTCTACGCCTCTCACAGCACATGATAATGGTAAAAGTCCATGAGAACAGAGCACAGTTTGACTCTCATTGTCAGGGTCACCACCAGCAGGAGCGGCAGCAGCGGCAGGGCGTACAGGATCACTGGCGGGGGCTGCAGGATGGGCAGGGCTGCCAAAACAATGATAATAATGATGTTTTACGCCTGTTCTTGTTGTCATCTTTCTTTTTTATTGTTATTTATTGTTTTGTGTGTGTTTTCAAGGTTGTAGGATTTTCAGGGCTGACAAAATAATGACAATAATGATAATAATAATTATTATCGCCGCATGCCAAGGGGTCTGCGCGACGATAAGGAAACACGTAAACCAGCACAAGTAAATTGTATGTTTGTTAAGGTTTTAATGCTAAGGACCAAAACTGAAGTTAAGACGCCACTAGAGTATAGTGAAGTAACGAATAAGGGAGAGACAGGCTTGGTGATGGCAGGGCGAAGGAAGAGAGGCGAAGATGTTTACAGTGGAAATTGGTGAGTCTTGAGGAGTATACTGTACCTCCCCTACACGATGGGTCACCAGGTTATCTTGTCTACTACCGTCCGTGGCAGTCCCGGGACACAGGAGAGGACAGAAGGGAGCAGGGTGTTATACAAGTAACATCGTGAGTTGAGCTTGCTCCAGACAGTTAGACACACACACACACACACACACCAGAGGACCGGGGTTCATCTGCAGGTTTTGACAATAAAATACAAATACATTCCAGTCAACGTGAATCGTCGTTGATCTCAAGGGTGCCTTCGACAGGGCCAACAAAGATGTTATTATGGAGGAACTCATTCTCAAAGGTGTAAAAGGTAGATTATTAGGATGGATCAGGGACTATTTGTACAATAGAACAGCACAGGTTTGGTTTCAAGGTGCAGTCTCCTCTGAGGAAGTCTTTGAGCTTGGAAAACCACAGAGTGGAGTCCTTAGTCCAATATACACATGCCCAAAGGTACATACACAGTATGTGTGTATGTACCTTTTTGTAGTATGTTGAGTCAACACTTATAATAAAGGTAGCAGAAAAAAACAATGGTTTATTTGTGTTTTTATTTCATGTTTTGTATATAAATATGATATTTAAATTAAGTTTTTTGAAGCATACACAATAAATGTAACAAGCAAAAGAAGTAAGGTATATATATAGAGAAAAGTCAATTGGTGTACATGCAGACAAAAGCTACATAGTTGATCACATCAACTATGCAAGATGCCACAAAAGAGCATACACCATTACCACAGACCTCAGACATTATTAGCATTATATATCAGCGTTGAAACTAACACAATAAGCATATCACCATTCAAAGTTACAAAATAAAAGATGCATGTTTAAGCACCTAGAAGCAGGTGGGGGTGGTTTTGTGGGAATACCCACGTGTTTGTAAGCCCTAGCTACAGCCAAAATATCACTAAAGAGTATGTATGGAAAGCAGAGACGTCACACAAGCAAGTCAAATATACATCAAGCATTTTAACACATAGCTAGGTATCCTACATCAATGCAAACAAACATGTTTACATTCAGAACAAAAAATCATACCATTGTCTTTCCATTCATGAAAACCAGTTAGACTGGCAATAAAGTATATTTGGTCAAGGATATGAATATAATCAGTGAGGCAAAGCAAAAACAATGTAAAGCAAAGCAATACAAACTACACACAAGTGTAATAGGAAAACCTAAAGGTAATAACATTCACTTCTCATGCACAAAACTGTACTACAACACAATAAGCACACTTTAGTATTGGTTCAACCTAAATCAAGCAAACACCACCATGGATACAACATACCACTAATTGTTAGCTTGAAAAAAAGTATTCATGCACGACACACTAACAAACGAGGACTTAACAATAAACATGCTATACACAAAATAGATTACATACCTTTTCCTTCACAGGCCATATTGAAGGTGAAATCAATACAATATCATAACAATATACAGTAAGTCCTCGTTATACGGTACATGTGCGTTCCTGAAAACCTTAGCGTAAATCAAAATTACCGTATACCGAACCCATTACAACATGTAATAGTAAGGAATGCGTTCCGGCACGTCAAAAGTCACCCATACACAATTTAAAGCTACACCACTTTCTTTGCAGACGACACAAAACTTTTGAAGAAAGTTGGCTCGCACGATGATGGTGGAACTCTACAGCAGGACTTAGATAGACTATGGGAATGGAGGAAAAGATGGGAGATGGAATTCAACATTAACAAATGTAGCATAATGGAATTTGGGGAGAGCAAAAATAGGATAACAAGACAATACAAACTTGGAGAAGAGAAGATTAAGAAGGTGGAAAGTGAAAAGGACCTGGGAGTTCTCATAACAAAGGAAATGTCCCCAATAAACATATCAATCAAATTGTTGGTGAGACCTACAACTTACTGAGAAATATTACCATTGCATTCACATATATTGATGAAGATATGGTGAAAAAGTTATTGGCATCCTTGATCAGACCACGACTCAAGTATATACAGCATGCAGCAGTACTGTGGTCACCTCACACCAGGAAGAATATCACCAAAATTGAAAGGCTACAAAGAGTGGCCACCAAACTGGCCCCAACCTTGTCGGCTCTTACGTATGAAAAGAGACTGGAGAGACTGGACTGACCAACACTGGAGCAGAGAAGAGAAAGAGGCCACCTGTTGACCATCTACAGAATAATGAATAATATGGAGCTTCCTGATAGGATGGACTTGCTCAAGAGGGACACAAGGGACACAAGAGGACATGGACTAAAACTCACAAAAGACAACTACAGAAGAGACTTCACGAAAAACAGCTTCCCCCATAGAGTAATAGATATATGGAATGGACTGGACAGAGAGGTGGTGTGTGCAAAGTCCACCACCACCACCACCACCAACACAAAATTAGACACTGTGAGATACACAGACGGGACAACACCACCATAGGCTCCTCCTGTAAAATACAACTAGGTAAACACACACACACACACAAACTGCAGGTTGTCTGTGATGGTGTGCTGGACCCCCCACACCTCCACCGCCTCCCTCATGGCCTGCAGGAGAGAGAGAGAGCGAGTGGTTTGGGGGTGTCTGGTTAGGCTAGCTTTGCTGAGCTTGGAAAGGAGGCTTAAATTGTCAAAAAAATTAGAAAAACCTAACGAAATGTAAGAAAAACGAAGGGAAACATTAAAAAAACACCAAAACACAGGAAGAATGAATGAAAAACATATGAAAACATAAAAAAAAACATTAAAACACACGAATTATGGAAATAAAAAACAAAAACATTCAAAACTTCAAAACAGAAGGTTCAAATCTGTGGGAAAGAGAGGAGGAGTGGTTATGGGCTGTTAGATCACGTTAGCTTGAAAACGAGTGTATTTTGGGAATGTTTTGGTGTGTTTTGGGGTGTTCTGAGTGTTCTGTGGCTTTTATGTTGTGTTCAGTGTGTGCTTTGGTGTGTTTTGGGGTGTTTTGAGGTCTCCTGGGGTGTTTTTGGTGTGCTTAGAGTGTGCTTTGGTGTATTTTGGTGTGTTTTGAGACCTTCTGGGGTGTTTTTGGTGTGCTTAGAGTATGTTTTGGTGTGTTTCAACATGCAGATGAGAGACACATCTAAATATCACCCAAACACATTCAAACACCACCAAACACACCCTAAACACACCCAAAGCATACTCAAAACACTCCTAAACACCCAAAACACACATCCAAATATCCCCAAACCACCCAAAACAATCAAGCACCACAAAACACACCCAAACCCTACAAAAACACACTCTTTCACCCCAAACGCATCAGAAACACAGCCAAACCCCTCCAGTTTTTAATGATCCTCCTAACTGTGGACTTTGAAAACCAGTGGTCGCCTAAGTTGTATTTCTAGAAGACATCTGGGAGAAGGTGGTGATGGCGGTGGACAAAACGGGTATGGTGTTTTTCAAGGCCGGTTTAATCTCCGTCCTTGACTTCAAATAAATCGGCATGTCGTTTTCTGCGGACCTGCAAATGTTTGGTTCGGTTAGATTAGGTTTGTTAAAAATAAATCAATAAATAAATAAAATGACAAGGTTAGGTTAGACTGAGAGAAGAATATGACATTCAAACAACAAGATCGCATAGTAAAAAGCTGAGGAAGGGAAGATGCCTGAGAGATGTTAAAAAATAGAGTTTCCCGCAAAGATGTGTTGAGACGTGGAACAGTTTGGGTGAAGAAGTGGTGTCACCAACGAGTGTGCAGAGTTTGAAAGAAAAATTGGATAAGTGTAGATATGGAGACGGGGCCACACCAGCGTAAAGCCCAGGCCCTGGAAAACTACAACTAGCTAAATACACAACACACACACACACACACACACACACACACACACACACACACACACACACACACACACACACACACACACACACACACACACACACACACACACACACACACACACACACACACACCAATTTGGGAAATAATTACAAGTTCACTAAATGAAGGGAATGGAAGAGAGCTAATGTAATACTGATATTTAAAAGAGGAAAGGCAACTGAACCACTAACCTACAGACCAGCGTCACTTAGAAGTGTTTTGGGGAAGTTGTGTGAAATGATTATCAAAGAAAAATGGGTTAAACATCTGGAAGAAGAACAAGTCATATTGAAAAGACAATTTGGGTTCAGGACACGGAAGTCATGTGTATCAAACTTATTAAGCTTCTACTCCAGAGTTACAGAAGGACTGGAAAGCAGAGACGGATGGTGGACACAGTATACCTGGACATGAAAAAGCCTTTTGATAAAGTCCCGCATGGAAGACTACTTTGAAACTAGAGAACACAGGAGGATTGTGAGGAACCTTGCTCCAATGGACAAGAGATTATTTGAAGGATAGGGAAATGAGAACTGTGATCAGAGATACATACTCATCTTGGGGTTAAGTAACCAGCAGAGTGCCACAAGGGTCAGTGTTAGCCCCCATTGTTTCAGACCACTTAAAACTAACCTAAAACATACTCAATACACCACCTCAAAATTCCCCTAACCGCACTCATAACACACCTATATATTCAAACACCCCACTACACCACACTCAAGATATGTAAAATATACCAAAAAACATCTAACACACACTGAAAACACACAAAATACACCCAAAACACCCTGCAACACAACCAAACACACTCAAAATACTTCAGATATAACCCAAAAACACCAAAATGCTTTATAAAGAACGGTAACATTAAAAAGGGGACTTACCTAAATATTGAGACTTGGCTCCTCCTCTTCTTCCACTTCCATTTTTCCTTTCTTCTTCGTCCTCTTCCTTTTTTTTTTTCTTCTACTCCTCCCATCTACACGCCTGAGCCTAGAAACACATCAAAACACTTAGAAAACACGAGATATTAGGCAAAATATTGAAGAAGTGTAAGGAAAGCACCTATTGTGGCTTGCCTGGTCCTCCACTTATTCCTCCCTTTCTCCTCACTCTCTTTTATTTCTCCTTCCTTCTTCCTTCTGCTACTAATATCTACACACCTGAGCCAAGAAACACGGGAAAACACGTAGAAATCACTAGATATTAGGCAAAATATCGATGAACTGGGCGGTAGGGAGGGAGGGACGCCGGCCTGGGCTTGGCTGTGACGTCATCAAGAGCGCGGGAACAGTGGTGACTCGGTTGAATTACGTATATAATTTTAAAAATGACTTCAAGAAAAAACGAAGCCAAGGCCGAATGCTTACTTTTTTATGACTTGATAGATACTTTGATTAATATCCAAAACATAAAAACATCTCCTGCTTAACTAGTTTTAAAAAACTGTCTAAATTAAGTATATAAAATGTATATAAACATTTCCACTTATAACGCTGCCAAAACGTCCAGCCATTTCGAGTTTATATTTCTTTCGAAAAATATTAGACAATGTAAACTCTCTTCTCAGGCATCCAACACTGACCTAGAACCAGAAGTGAACGAGTGAAAGAGCATTTATGTAAAACAAAACCATTAAACTCTAAACTCATTAAAAACTCTTGTAAAGTCAACGTATTTTCACTTGGTGAGTATTCTAACACATTCTACAGAGTCTGAGCTTTCTTTTAAAGCATTCTACAACGAGTTTGACCGTCAAACAGAAACGTAAACAAATAAAATCGAAAAAATAAAACTTACGTTAAACGGGACAAAACACCACTTCAAAGTCCACATATTTCACTCAATGGATTAATTTCACGCTTAAAAAAGTACAGACAATCCTTTGATACCATAAAGGCCCAGTTACACCTCAAAATATAAAAAATGAAATTGGGAGATGAAAAATTTTGAAGGTTATGGCAGCTCATATTTAACCTATAAAACACCATTAAACGCCACATATTTACCGAACACAGGCGCGGAACACACTTCAAACACAACGAAATATTTAGAGAAACCATAAAAACACATCATGGAAGCGTAATATTATTTTTAGAGAATATATAAAAAAAAGTATTGGAACCCGCAGGTTGCCACGGGGGGGACAGGGGAGAAGCTCCGTGGGCGGGGCGGGGGCCGGGCGGGAGGTAACATCCGGGAACACTGCAGCGCGGGCTCCATAATCCTTATGTTGCATTTATTATCTCACCACAACAAAATTAAGTCCCATCGGAAAAAAAAAACTTGCCCAGGGACATGCAATAGTGGGTGCATTCTGAGACGTGCTTGGCTTACGGTAAGTCAAAGAAGCAAATAATAGCTGGTAATACTGACAACTGCTGGTTATACCCATCACTTTTTCAACATTTGGGCACTGTTTTCACTCTCATATGCAAAGAAAACCTACAAATAAGAGAGTGGCCTTAGAAATACCTGAAATAAATGATGGTGAGGCGTTGTGGAGAGTTGTGGTGAAGAGTTGCATTGCTCTCTTGTCTCGCCGCTGGTGCTGTCGGGAATGTCATCACTTCACTTTGTGTGTGTGGGTGTTTGGGTGTATATGGGCATGTTGTGGATGTGTTGCGGGGTGTTTGGGTGTGCTTATGGGATATATAAACAACACCAAACACCACACCGCCATCACCACTGTTTGTTGACATGAGCAGACGTGCACTCGGCCCACCACACTTCTTTCCCTCCTTACACACTAATCCCTTATCAACACCACTGCCACACCTTACACACCTGTCCCTTGGTGAATTAATAACCTCCACCACCTCTGTCACGGCACTGTCACCTCTATACAGGCTGAAAATATAACGGCACTCCAGTGAGGTCAACCGTGTGTCTTGGCGGGAGGTACCGACGCCATCATCAGCTGTGGTTTTCTGTAGGAATTCACTCTCTTCTCCTTGCCCGCTATAAATTCCAATACTATGTCCTTGTATGTGTTAAATTCTCAGTGTTTGAAAATTATCACGGAATTATGTGTGGAATATTAAATGTTATTATGGTTTTAGTTTATTTAAGGATACAAGTTGCCGTGGGAAGCTTCAAAATGTCGACATTACTAAACTCAGCATTCACAACACAATACATTCCAATACTATGTCCTTGCTTATGTTGAAAGTTATCTGGGAATTATGTGTGGAATACTCAATGTTTTTATGGTTTTAGTTTAAGGATACAAGTAGCCGTGGGGAGGAGCTTGAAAATGTCAACATTACCACACATTACATTACACATTACATTACACACAATATATAAACCTAATAAAAATACACAAATAAATATAAAAAAGAATACGAAACAACAAAAATAACACATAATCATAAAAAAAACCATGATAAACAGTGAGAGATGTTACAAAATATCGACATTATAAATCGCGACATTCAAAACCAATAAAAAGCAACACAAATAAATAAATGAAAAAAAAAAACAATACAAAATGTGTGTGGTGATAGAGTGGATATATATATATATATATATATATATATATATATATATATATATATATATATATATATATATATATATATATATATATATATATATTAAAAGTAACAAAAACGTGTTATTTTAGTAAAAAAATAAAAAAAACGTTAATTTAGTATTTTTCAGCTTTTTTTTTTTTTTTTTTTGCACCAAAACAGAAATGCAGGCAAAACGCTTGATTACACACCATTTGTTTAAGGAACTGATATATGTAAAAAATGGGTTATTTTGGTGTTTTCCAGCATTTTATGCACCAAAACTCA
The DNA here is from genome assembly GCF_017591435.1 of Portunus trituberculatus. Classification (NCBI taxonomy): domain Eukaryota; kingdom Metazoa; phylum Arthropoda; class Malacostraca; order Decapoda; family Portunidae; genus Portunus; species Portunus trituberculatus. The sequence goes on along the minus strand of NC_059287.1, from coordinate 14,495,906 downwards.
GAAATGTAGGCAAAACACTATATTTGTTAAAACGTTTTATCTATGTGTTTTTAAGGTGTTTTATGAAATTTCTTTTTTATGAAAAAAATTGTTTATTTTCATAATACACCTTAAAAACACATAAATGCGACGTTCTAACAAATATAGTGGTTTGTTTGCATTTCTGAGTTTTGGTGCATAAAATGCTGGAAAACACCAAAATAACCAATTTTTGACATATTTCAGGTCCTTAAAAACGTTATAGTCTATATAGTGACTTTAATGTTATTTTTTTCGATAATCAAAAACACGGCTGGTTCCAATTTTATTGTTACTTAAAACTTGTTTTACTCTGCTAATAACAAATCAAATGTCAAAACAATGCCAACTCCGTTAATAAAAAGAAAAATATTCTTACCTTTACGCCGAGATGGTTTTTTTTTACACGTTAGGCGAGTGACACCACCTCGTCTGCCTTTACTCTCACACTCCACTTTTCTCTTGCACTTCTTTCTCCTCCACCTCCTCCTATACTCAGAGTCCAGAAAACACCTAGAAACACTTGCGAAACCCGAGAAAATACGTGCAAAGAATCGTTTCCACACCACTGGGAAGTGGAGGGGCCCAGCGGGGCGGAGCTTGGCGGGTTGGACATCCTTTTGTAAACAATCGACTCGGTTACGTTATTTTATTTTAGTTATTAGGTAAAATATTTTGTTGCGTTTAAAAATGTAGTGTATTCCAGTGTAAGCGCCCTTTTTCTTCTCGCGATTTTCAAAAGGATTGAGTACGTAAAGATTTGGCACTAGGCCACCTCACCTGTGGCACTCCCCTCTGTTTCCACACCCAGATAATGAATCAAAGCTAGAATGAACCACCAAAATAGATAAAATAGCCCATTACTGTGTTAAATAAGGCGATTCAGACCGGCGTCCACCATTACCTGGACAAAGGCCCCGCCCCGCCTTCTCCTATCCCTCCCTATGTCAACCAAGGAATATACTGAGAGGAAGTTTTGGTGTGGGTTAAAGTTTGGAGAACAGCGACGGTTCTGTCATCTGTTGGAAGCGAGTACTTTCATAGAAAATGTTGTTAGGAGTAACTTAAAATTTCTTCCATGCTTCCTCCCCCACCCCCTATTTTTCCCTGCAATCTTTCGTAGTTATGAACTTATAAGGCAAATATATATATATATATATATATATATATATATATATATATATATATATATATATATATATATATATATATATATATATATATATATATATATATATATATATATATATATATGCGTTTTCTGCCCGCTTCCACCTGGACCCACCATACTCCTTGCTTGCATCGCATACGATGACTGTCTCGTGACCACTTCTGCCCTTGGTGTAGGACTATCCCTGAGGCCATGGAACATTTCCTGCTTCAATGCCCACGCTTCCTCTCTCAACATACTGCATCACGCTCCCGGCTCTCCGCCTTGGCCATCACAACACGACCTGCCCACCCTCTTGGCGGCCTCAGGCGTCCATCCCTCCTGGCAACCTGCTGTCCTTCGCCTTACTTGTGCCTTCTTGAGGAAGACCGGCCAGCTACCACGCCTGTGATACCCACACAGGACTACCCCAGGGCTCATAAGGATTCAAAAGAGGCCACGAAAATCTATGGATTCTTATGAGCCCTGGGGACAGCAGGTTGCCAGGAGAGGTGGACGCCTGAGGCCGCCAGGAGGGTGGGCAGGTCGAATGTTGTGATGGCCAGGGCGGAGAGCCTGGCCGGAGCGTAATGTAGTATGTTGAGAGAGGAGACGTGGGCATTGAAGCAGGAAATGTTCCGTGGCCTCAGGGGGTAGTCCTACACCAAGGGCAGAAGGGGTCACAAGACAGACATAGGCGATGCAAGTGAGCACTGAGCGTGGTGTGGCCCAGGCGGAGGCGGACACTGGTTAGTGTGCCTTGCGCTCTTTCCCGTGACTGACTGTGACTGACTGAATCTTGTAACGGCGCTCATCTTCCCCCGCTGATGGACCTTTTTTTTTTTTTTTAAGGGGTGAAGAAAAGACAGCTAGCTAAAGAGAAAGTGGTGGGAAGAGAAGGGGTGAATTAAAGAGTGAGAAAGACAGTTTGTGGGCTTACCACATTGCTCTTTTTAACGTTTATTTCATACAATTTTTATTGTGTTTTGTTACATATGTAATTGTGATGGATCCCCCCCATCCCTCATCTCTTTCTACCTGTGATCCGCGCGCCATCTGTTAGAAGCGAGGTTCCCTAATCAATTACTCTAGCCCTCCCTAGAATCCTTGACGCAACTCCTCAACATTTCCTTCAATATTCTCAGTGTTTCCCGGACATTTCCTGCTGTTTCCCACTTGAAATGCTGTGTGTGTGTGTGTGTGTGTGTGTGTGTGCCTTGTCAGGGGTGGGTCATTCGGAGTCGGATTAAAACCTCTCTCTCTCTCTCTCTCTCTCTCTCTCTCTCTCTCTCTCTGTTGTTGCCTGGCTGGATGGCTTCCTCCATGACTATAAGGATTCAAAAGAGGCCACAAAAATATATGGATTGTAAATAAACTTATTCCGAGTCTATTTTATTTTTCCACTTTCTTGTAAGGGTAAGAATATATCTCTTTTATTAACGGAGTTGGCATTGTTATGACATAGTAATAATTGTTATCAAGAAAGTAAAGCAAGTTTCAAATTACAATAGAATCGGGATCAGCTGTGTTTTTTATTATCGAAAAAATAGCATTAAGGTCACTACACAGAATATAACGTATTTTTCACAGCACGCCTAAGATTGTTTTGGTGCTTGATATAACACGTAAAAGATATGAAAAACATGACCCAGGTAATAATATGCGAGTGTTTTCATCCCATCAGGAAAAATGGGGTAATGAAAGGTTGACTATGATATTTTGTTCATTGTTTATTTCTACCGACTCTATTCTTGATGCGTGAATATATGTGACAATATACTAGGTGAATTAATATTAAGTAAAGGAATATATACATTTTTTCATACATAACAATGTTCTTATCTATCTACGGATTTATTTATTTATCTCTCTGCGTACCTATCCATCTATCTATCTCATTTACATATCTTTCAGCCCATCAAATTACCTGCTTATATCTACCTATTTGTCTATCTTCACACAAGCATGCAAATATTAACAAACTAGCATAGAGAATTGATGGCAAGAGAGTACTGGGTGCCGGGATTTGGGTGTTGGGGGGTGGCATAGCTGGGTTGAGTGCAGTTATAATAGAGTTGGTCAGAGTATTCTCTCAGTCTTTCATCGCTTTCTCTGATTCACTCCTGAATTCCATGTCCGCTTCTGTATTTCCTTTACACTTTTATTGAAGTAAACCAGTCATATTTTCAAATTACGAAATTATATTAATAATGATAAGCTTCAAAATCAGCTTCAGAAAATCTCTCTCTCTCTCTCTCTCTCTCTCTCTCTCTCTCTCTCTCTCGTAGCAGTAGTAGTAGTAGTAGTAGTAGTAGTAGTAGTAGTAGTAGTATTAATAGTAGTCACCCTCGTCATATACGATGCGCGGCATGGCGGTGGCGGCGATGTGCGGCACCCTGCCTTGTCCTGTAGCAGCACGCCAGGGCGGCATCATATACTATATGTATTTTTCTACGTATAGTGCCTAATAGATAAAGCGGTGAATACAGGGAAGGGTTAGCAGTGTTTACTTCTATTGAGAGGACGCGTGCGTAGAGCTGCCGTCAATACCGCAGAACTGCCAAAACCACCTTTGGGCTATTTCTGGACCACCGCGGGAAGCTTGAACGTCCCCATGGAAACACTCTCTCGTCTTCCTTGACTAGTCTTGCTGGAAACATATATTTGTTTGTCGTATGACACATCTGGACTTCTAAGCTTTCTTTTTTTCTTCTTTATGGAGTCTTTACATCTTCAATCAACCAGGTTCTTTATTCATCCTACAGTTGTTGCGTTTTCTCTCTGATATTCTTAAAATATTCATACAGTTTCATCCACCGCTTTCGTCTTATTCCTATCCTGTACTTTTGTCTCCATCATTGCATGAAGGGACAGTGGATTTAATAAGCTGAAAATCATATCGGACAATGCTCATCATACAGAAATTTTGTCAGCGCTAGATAACTGGAACAAAATATAATCCGGCACAGGGTATACATTGATAGATGTTCCTACTCCTTGTTACATCTGTCATGCATCAGTTGCACTGTTTATGAATAATAAATATTACAATGCACGCACCGTTGCTTTTAAAGAGGGTACATTAATAGGAGGATTAGGGTGGCAACTCTTCCTATAGCACCCCACATAACATGCTAATACTGACCACAACTTTTCTTGTCATAAAGAAAGGTTCGCTTCTCTCAATATTACGTGTCTGGTAGTCTGGCTTCATGGTCTGGACGTCTCACTTTCAGAGGTCTTCTTTTCCCCTCAGCTAATGCCAAGTGGAATAAATATTACTGATATATTATGTCTTCCAAGTTCTGCACATGCTATCTATCAATAGAGTCATTCTTCTCAATTCATAATGACTTTCTCTCTCTCTCTCTCTCTCTCTCTCTCTCTCTCTCTCTCTCTCTCTCTCTGTGTGTGTGTGTTTGTGTGTGTGTGTGTGTGTGTGTGTGTGTGTGTGTGTGTGTGTGTGTGTGTGTGTGTGTGTGTGTGTGTGTGTGTGTGTGTTTCTTCCATTTAGAACAGCTGATAGTGGGACGTAGATGTATTCTGTTTACCACAGCATTATCTGTTCATTCAACCTGCCATGTGTCTCTTTTCAGTATTATTTACCTTTGTAATGCTTAGATTTAGGTTACTGTTCTGTATAAGTCTCATGAGAATATTCCTGTAGTCTTTGCAACCAGTCGTCTCTGTAGCTTCAATGTCGTTGATGGACAAGGATGCGACACCGACAGCAGTAGATCGCGATTGTGATGAAATAATATCATCCCTTTAATTCGCCTCCTAGAAACAATTTCCATTATGCTTATCATAGTATAACAAGGATTCTGCATCATCATTAGTAGAAAAAAAAATATGAAAACTAGACTTACCATCCCTATGGTTCTGAAGACAGTACCCCCTGGGAGCCACAGAGCGCGGTGTTGGGCTAGAATCTGCGTGGTGGCGGCCTCGCGAGCGTCGGGGGTCGGGGAGGCAAGCCGTGGGGGCCGCGGTGGCAACATTGAGCGCCGCGCGGTCGCCATATTGCCAGGCAGGACGTGTTACTCCCCGAACATCTTAACAAAATACTGGGGGAGTTCTGTGAGTTACAATTTATGATTTAACTCTACGTGATTAACTACCCTGTGTTGTTCAGTGGTGGGTGTGTGAAGGGTGTAGGGGCCCTGGGTGGGGCGTAGTGAGGTGTTCAATAAGAGGTTCAGTTTGTAAACAATGAAGGAATGTCGGCCCGTGAAAGGGACAACATTTGGGTGCCATGCTGCGATCATTACATTTCCTGTCCCTTCCGTGTTTGTTTTTGTTGAGATTGGTGCTGGGCTGATTCAGGATTGCGAGGCTGGTGTGTGGGGGGATTATCTGGAGGGGAAAGAGGCGGACACGGGATTGCTGGGAAGGCCTGACTGCCTGCGTGGCTCTTCCAGGCACTGTGCAGGGAGGCAGGGTTGCTTGCCAGGGTCATTGGGGTAGGCTCGGGGCTGTTTAGCCCTATATTATTTGCGCCGTAAGTAATTTGAGGTGAAAGATGCGTTGAATGTCTGGTTTATGCTGGAAAATGTCTGATGTATTATTAGACACTCATGAAATTAGTGTCCCATGCTGGCTGGACCTGCGGCCTGCCAGTATGTGATGCCAGTTATTAATTTTTTCTCTCTCTCTCTCTCTCTCTCTCTCTCTCTCTCTCTCTCTCTCTCTCTCTCTCTCTCTCTCTCAAGACACTCAAGAGCAGCAGTCTGTGAGTCTAGCCAGTGCAGTGCTGTATTAGTTGGTTGTCTGTCCTACTCAGCATCACTATACTGTATTATGTATAGGCTTAAAGATGCTTAGGCCTTAACATCTGTTGAATTATTGAGGACATAACTAAATTAGCATTGTCAGTAAATGTTTGTTAGCCTCTTCACCTTTGATATTTAGCAGCCTGTGGTTACCAAGGACAGTGTGTCTTCTGTGTTGAAAGATACACAAATTATTTGTGCAACAAGATTCATTGTCTTCACACTCATCTTAGTGTCCTACAAAGCCTTACTGTTGCTGCTGCTTACAGGCAAGACACAATGGCACAGTTTGGCGCTGGCAAGGCACCTCCACCGTGGCAGCAGCGACCCCAGGCCACCCCTCAGCTGCAGCCATCCCTCCTGGGTCAGCACCCCTCGGCACCCAGTCAACAGCTGGTGCTGGGAGGCGCCCCACAGCAGCCCCAGTATGCTCCAGTCCAACAGAGCATGATCCAGCCCCCTGGCTTGGGTGGGTTGCAGACCCTTGGCCAGCCAACCATCACACAACAGACCATTGGCCAGCCGGCAGGTGGCGGGAGCCTAATGGGCCAGCCACCCATGACTCAGGCCCTGCAGCCACCAAGCCTGGTCAACCCTGCACAGATATCCAGTGCTCAAATGCAGCCACAGATGCAGCCACAGCCTCAGCCACAGCCTCAGCCGCAGCCACAACCTCAGGTGGATAATGTACAATGTTATTGCAGTGTCTGAGCTTTGAGTGATGGATTGTTGGTGTATTCAAGGGATATTTATCTTGTAATCTTTTGCATTAAAACGAATCGTCATGTTTTGCAGGTGACGGCAGTGACTTACCCCACCCCCAGGGCCTTGGCACCCCCTGGGGCCTTCAATCCTGCAGCCACCCCAAGCAATTTGGCCACGATCGCCACCAACCTGCAGACCAATCTACAGAACAGCATAGCCAACAGCAACACAGGCCAGCAGCCTCAGAAACAGCGGGTGTTCACCGGCACCATCACCAAGCTGTGTGCTGACTTTGGTTTTGTGGACGAGGACGTGTTCTTCCAGACGAGGCAAGTATGGTGGTGATGGTGATGCTTCAGGCCACCACTGAGTCTGTTCAGTGGGAGGAATAAACTGCACCATCATAAACTGAGGAACTGTCAATCATATATATCCAATCCTGACGGTGTATAGCTTGACATCTTTTACTGACTTATAGATACCAGTGACAGTTTGATATAGTTGCTGTCATTAGTTTTTAGGACGACTTTTTTTTTTGTCAGATCACACAAAAAAACCTAATGAATCTTAACTCCAATCAGTATTTAGTATTTGATTGCATAAGTGATAATTGTTTGCAGAAATGAGTATTGTATGTGCCAAGCATTGCTCCACAACTCAGCTGTAATAAGTGTTGGCAAAGACGGATATTGTGCGCCAAGCATTGCTCCATGAGTCAGTATTGATAGGTGTTTTGTCCCCCGCAGCTGTGTCAAGGGACAGGCACCCAAGGTTGGCGATCGAGTGTTGGTGGAAGCCACTTATAACCCCAATATGCCTTTTAAATGGAATGCCAATCGTGTCCAGGTGATTCCTGGGCCCACAGGTGCTCCCTCCCAAAACCAGAGTCGCAGCAGCATGACAGTGAGGGAAGGTGGCAATCGCAGCGGCTCCTATAATGCTGTGCCGCCACCTAACTTCAGCAGCGGTGAGTTACTACTAGCTGGTCTTGAAGTTTTAGATAAGGGATGTTGTACAGTGCATCACAAGACTCTCTGTTGTGAGTTGAGGGAGCTGAGAGTGCATGATGTGTATGTGTGAGTGTGTGGGGCATTGTCTGGTTCTGGTGTATAGACGGATTGATCAATATATATGTACTATTTTTTCATCTCTTTTTCCATCCTCCTTTTCCACCTTCACTAAGATAATAGGGGTGTTGTTGTTTGCTGTTTCAAATGTATTTGTTTATACTCTTCCTCTCATATAAAAATAGGCCTGTTGCTCCTTTCTTTTTTACTTCATTTGTATTAATCTCATCAATCTTTTATCTCTTATGAAAATAATAGGACTGTTGCTGTTTTTTTTTACTTCATATTTACTCCTGTATTTCTCATGTCAATATTCCCCTCTTCCTGTGGCAAATACTCATTGAAATACCAGCAATGCAACTATTGTTTGGTGTTCCTTTCCCTGTGTTCTAATGCCATGATGTTTTCAGAAGCTGCTGCAGGAAGCTTCAGTACCCGCAGTGTTCTTGGACCCCGCGCCAGATCACCTCGGAGGGACCGGCGGGAGGAGCGAAGCCGGACATCCCGAGACAGAGACAGAGAACGTGCAGATAAAGACAAGGAGGAGAAGAGAGAGAGTAGAAAGCGCAGCAGGAGTCGGGGAAGGTCGCGTTCCCCACCCAGGCGGAGGATGAGAGTGGTGCCTCGCTACAATGTGCAGGTCCCCAAGATACTGCTGCATATGTACGTATCAGTTGTGTGTGTGTGTGTGTGTGTGTGTTTGTGTTTCGTTTTATTTACCTAGTTCTGACGTACAGAAAAAGAGCCACACTTACGATCGTGTTGTCCCATCTCTGTTCTTTTGCATCTAACTCTGTCCTAAATTTGTGTGTGTGTTTATCCAGTTGTGATTTTTAGGGAGTGAAGTAAGGTTTTTACTCTTTTACATGTGAGTCTTGAGTTGCATGCAATGATGTGTTTAAGTTTGTAAATAAGAATAGCCATCTATCTATTTTACAGGAAGGAAGCCAATGTGCTGGAGCTGAAGAAGCGCTACAGCAACCTATACGTGCCATCAGACGTGTTCCTGGCCAGGCCTCTGTGGTCAGACACCTTCCCTGCACACCGACCCTTCCAGTTCCCCCGCCCTGTCTCCTTCCACATCATGAACAAAGAAGTGGATCCCGTGGTAGAGAATGACTCAATCTATGACGCACCTGACGCCAATCACAGCTTTGCCGCAAAGGTGGGTGTCTGCCTTTGCTCTCCTTAACAGTGTTGTTAATCAATTTATTCATGTACCATACTAGCAGCTGCCTGTGGTGTGGGTCAGACAAACCAGCACACACTCTTACACACTTAGTTCTGACATTCCCTGGTGGAAAAGGATTGTCTTGTTCACCATCACACTACATCCCAAGATACTGTTGGTAGCTACTACATAGTATTCCTCAGAGAAGTGACACTATAATGCTGAGAAACTAATCTAAAGGAAAGGTGTGTCTCATCTTGGGTATCCTCCTTTGTTATCAGAAGACAGCTTTAGTATATGTATGTATGTATGTGGTGTTTGCATTTTCTTGTTATCTCCTTATTAAAAGTTCATCTAATTGTGTTGCATTGTGGTTATCATCCTTAGGTAATGTTGATGGCAGTGCCAGCGCTAGAGGACATCTTCCGGCGGTCCTGTGCTTTGAGTGAAGACCCGAGTGACATCCGGGAATGCTTTGTACATCCAACCAGACTCATCAACTTCCTAGTGGGTCTGAAGGGCAAAAATGAGACCATGGCCATTGGTGGGTACTGGAGCCCCTCCCTGGATGGCCCCAACCCTGAGAAGGACCCCAACGTTCTCATCCGCACTGCTGTTCGAACGTGCCGAGCTCTGACAGGGATTGACCTTTCGGGGTGCACCACCTGGTAATGCTCCGGACACTAGTTTTGTGTGGTGACCTTTTGGCCCCTTGTGTGTGGGGAGAGAGAGGAGGGAGTGGGGCAGTTCAGGGTGTGAGTGCATGAGAGAGGAGGGTGTGTAGTAGTGGTTGATTGTACTTCTCTCTTCCTGTCCCTTGCTTTGTTTGCTGATGGAGGTCACAGGTTTTCTTCGCCACAAGTAAGGCTGCTGATGGTTCCTGTGTGTTTATTTGCTAGGAGTATTTCTTATTTGATAGTAAGACATCACTGGACTACTGCAAGTTAGCTTGAGGCAGTTGCTGCAGTGCTTTCTCACAACTCTTATGTTATTGTTCTTACAGATCAACATGGTCCTCAGAGAAATATAGATGCAGTGCTAAGTACTGAATACACTATCTGGAGATTTACTCTACTTAGGAAAGTAATGAGCAAAATGTTTACATGCATTAGTTAAGACCCAGCAAGGCACTGCAGTGTGTCGTGACACATCTCATTCTGGCATAGTGAAAGCATTCTTTAGTTTAGTGGTGCGTCACACACTTTTTTTGTCCAACAACATTAGACTGCAGTACAGTGCACTGTACTGCACATCACATGTAGTCCCTCCACGCTGAAGGCACTGGGCAACCTCCTTATGCTCAATTTCCAGTGCTGCCTAGATCTCCCTGGCACCTGGTGCCACTGGGGCAGGCAGAGTTGCTACAGCTTTCAGGTCTTGTCTCCAAGGAAGTTAAGGTTTGTTTAGTGACTGCACTCTTGATTCACTCATTTTATTTTTTGGTGGAAAGAAGAAAAAGCCTGCCTCTACTAAGCTAGCTTTATTGAAAGGCTGCTTAACAACACTTTTGTTGCTGTTACTGAGCTGTGTCAAGAGTTCATGATTTGGCTCAGTATGCTTAATATTTCTGCATTCTGTTTGGTTCACACAAAGGCGTTGCTTCAGATGTCAGTCTTCAAGGCTCCTTGGCTCGTCACAAAAGAAAGTCCAGAAGGCATCTAGTTTGAGCAGTTGTAGCAACTGTCATCAATAGCAATTATTGAAAGAAAAGAAAATTGCCAGTTCCCTCAGTTGCTCCATGAATGATAGCCTTCAGCAAGTGAGCTGCTGCACCGCACAGACAGACAAGAAAGACTCTTCCAGTCAGCAGTCAGCAGTCAGTAGCTCTTGCTGCTCATATCATGCTCTGAGATATTAATAAGATAAATTTTAGTTTACAGATATTGAGTGATGATTTTGCTGTACATTGGCTTCAGTTTGATTGGCATCATTGAACATTTTAGGAGCTTGTTCCCATGCTCGTGTCATGATATTTTTTGGAATGAGTTGAACCCAGAGCTGAATAATGTCGCCAACTACTTTTTTTGTAAGTTGAAATCTGTACTTTTGTTCTCACTTGGAATCACTACCATTAAGCAAATGTAAGTACACACATATATATATATATATATATATATATATATATATATATATATATATATATATATATATATATATTGATACATGTATATATCTGATCATCTCTGATTGGTAAGAATGTGTGTAAAGATTAAAAGTGTTTGGTGGCATTGAGTGTGAGTTGTCTCGGCAGGTGAAAGATCCGAGAGGTGCGGCCGACAGGAGTCAGGTGGTTGGTCAGAGCAGGGCTTCCTTTCCGGGTCATGCAGCATAGACTTTAGAAAACACTGTCTCAGAATTTACATTTGAACAGGTTGGAAGGAAGGAGGAGGGTGTGAAGAATATTGACTTTTTCATTTTATTTTATAGAACTTGTCTTTTCCTGCACTTGTGAAGTGTCATCCAAGAAAGAAGCAGAAAAAGCAATGATAGGAGACGAGAATTCATCAAAGTAAAGAAAATGCCCCCTTCTGCTTCTTTCTTGATCCTTGGGAATGTATGACAGTTCCCAGGGCAGGGGTTCCCAGCCCTTGCCCTCGTCCCCTTTAGTCGTCTTTGCGACACTCGGGGAGTATGGAAACCTGTACAGTATTCCCACTCCCCTTGTCTCAGGGATAAGTTATAGTGAGCCACTTTTCGGCTGAGTTATCAGTGTGTCCTCGCGTAAGCTATCCTTGACGCAATTGTAACACTGCCTTTGCCGCGCCCCTCAAGCGGCCCTTCTCCTGACACACCGCCGTTGTTCCATCTCAGGTACCGGTTTGCGGAGATTTACTATCGTCGAGGCGAGTCTTCACACAAGGGCCGGAGCAGCACGTCTGCCCGGGTTGAAACCACTGTACTATTTCTCCCAGATGTTTGGAACGTTTGCCCAGCCAAACTGGAGTGGGACGGCCTCCACCTCAACTATAAGCACCAGCTGGAGAAGAAGCTGTCATGTTCATCCGGAGCCACCCAGCAGTTGGATGAACAGGAGGGGGAGGAGGAGGAGAACAAGGCACTCATTCGACCTTTTTCTTCTCTATGGTTTTACTCTCTCCTTGCAGACCACTTTCCTGTGCTCTCTCCCAGTTCCCTGCACTGCAGTCACCACTCATTGGCGTTGCCGGCAGTGATACAGTGGTGCTCTGTGGGTGTGAACTTTGTCCTCAAACTGGCTGCTCGAGAGACAGGAGGAGAGAGGGAGCAATCTTTGGCATGAAGTTCACTCCCACATCACCTCACCCACCTCACTGTTGGAGAGCAGATTTTGTCATGTTTTAAAAGTTGTATAAGATGTATGGATTGGTTTACCATTTGATTATTTTAGCCTTTGCCTTCACCTAAAGCAAGGTTGCTTTGATCATGATTTTTGCTTGATTTGACAATAACAAAAAAAACAAAAATTCTTCATATTTTCCTTTCTTATTGAAGATGGGTCTCTTGTGAGAGTAATGCCCTCAAATTAGTTTTTGTTGACTGCAGGCGGGTTACTTGAGAAGTCAGGGAAGGTGAAAGGTCACGTACCCAAGGGTATTGATGGTCTTGAGTGTGTGACCACTGGTGGACACATCCATTCCTCCTCCTATCATATCACCCATCCTCCGCCACCACTGCCACCACCACCATCTCCTCCAGCCTTTTCTTGCAGACTCTACTAGATGTTTCTGTATTTGGTATTATCACCCTTATATTATTGGTATTATCACCCTTATATTATTGGACTCTTGTTTCTCCTCCATACATCACCATCTCAATTTCCACACAACTTTCCCAAATTGCACTCAGTCTGTATTTCTTGCCTGTGTTTTGCATCATTAACAACTGTACTTTGATATATGCTTCTTATCTCAAGTTATTTCTTCATTGTCATCATCGCCATCATCATCATCTTGGCCATGATCATAACTTCATTCTTGGCACTGAGCAGGGTGGGGGGTCCAGACTGAAGCAAGTCAACACTACCACTCAGAGAAGAAAGCTTTGCCCAGTGCAGTGATGGGCCTCACTTCCTCTCATTGCTCATTGTATTCCTGGTGCTCCTCACCTCACATAGCTCATGACAGTGACTCTGTCGCTGACACCACACTCTGCTTCATGACGTGACAAACGGTTCATTCATATTTATATACTTAGTTGTATATAAAAATATAATTGCAGACATGTATATTCATATACACTTTAAAAGTGCCATTTCCCTGTTGTTTAGATCATGTATTACAACTTCTACTATTACCACTATTATCTTTACTACTACCTCTACTACTGTCACCACTACTACTACTACTACTTCTACTGCTACAACTACTCTCACTATCTTAACCATCTACGTGTCCTCTGAAGGTCCCAGCTGCAGTGAGTGAGGATAGGGACACAGCCAATAGACCAGCCTTTCCCCTGATAATCATTGTGGCAGTCTGGATAGGTTCTGTTCATACTCTTCACCTCTTAGGCTTAGCTGGGAGTGGAACCTAACAGTGCCTTCTGCTCTTCTAGGATGACTCCCCCAAGAAGAAGGACCCAAGCCACTATGCTACTCTAGACCCAAAGAATATGAAGGTTAGTATTTGCTTCAAGTCTTCAGTGTTTATTTTTTGTGGAAATATCTGATGCTTTTTTAGACTTACTATCCAGTCTTACTTCCTAGTTATGCATCTTTTCCTTGAAAGAGAAACTTGAAATGCAAAGAAGTGTAATTGAGAAATAGCATTATATGTGATGAAATAAATATTGTCTGAAGAACGGGGAAAGAATTACACTTTACTTACACATTTTGAAAATTTTCCCAAAATGTATGACTACTGAGTTGTTTAATTTATATCTGAATCAATTATTAAAAGGAAAAAAAATTATAAGAAACATGAAAATGTACTTCCAGTTTTTCTTATTGGTTCACAAATTCTGACATTTTCCAAAATAGACAATTCATAAAAAAAAACTGCTTGCAAACTTAATAAGACTTAGGGAAAATATTACACGTGTGGCCACCCAACTTCTGGAAAACATATCAGCAGATTGTATCAAAATAGTTTGTAAGTGAAAGTCACACACGTTTTGTTTCAGGTGGTTGAGCTGCGTGCTGAACTAGATGCCAGAATGTTGAACAGCAAAGGCCTCAAGTCACAGCTCATTGCTCGCTTGACAAAGGTTAGTCTTTTTGCACCTTACTGTATCCTTCAATGCATCCATATTAATTCATCCTGTTCTCTAACTTCAGCATTTTTTTTTTTTTTTTTTTTTTTTTTTTTTTTTTTCTCAGTCTCTTGTTCACTCACTAGCCATTGTCATTAAAGTCCATTAGTCACATCAGATATTCTCTACATTGAAGGTGAATTAATGTTGCTCTCTGCAGATCCTCAAGAACGAGCAAGAGAAGGAGGAGTCTGAGAAGGCTGCCAGTGCTGAGAGTACAGAGACAGACGAGGCAAAGAAGCAGGAGGAAGAAGAGAAAAAGAAGGAAGAGGAACGCAAGAAGAAAGAGGAGGAAGAAAGGAAGAAAGAGGAAGAGGAGGTTTGTATAGATACCTTTCACATTTTCCTCTGTCTGTCGTAACATTAATTAAAATAACAACAATAGGCGATCAAACAGTTTATTTTACCAACTCACCACCTTTCCACCCAAACAGAAGAAGAAGGCAGAGGAGAGAGAGAGGAATCTACTGGAGAAGAGGTACACCCTGCCGGACCAGCCCATGATTGTGGTGCACCCCTCGCGCACTGCTAAGTCCGGAAAGTTTGACTGCACCACCATGTCTCTCTGTCCTCCTTGATTATAGGCAGGTGAGTACTCAACCTATTCATTGGAGAAGGAGGAGAAACAGACTTGCTGTTTACTTACTTTTATTTTTACGTGATTGAGTATGTTCGTCATATCCTGAATAACAAGGAATATATTTTTCATTGATTTTGTACGTGGTTCTTGCAGATTTATTCCATTTCCTTTCATATTGTTACATGTCCTCACATCCTTTCATTAGAGATATCTTGCCATGCCTATTTTTTCATTGAATTTGTATGTAGTTTTCACAGATGTATCTGATTTCGTTTCATATTATTACACATCCTCACATCCTCTCATTAGACTTCTTGCCATGCTCTCTAAATGTCATCCATGTATGAGTGTTTTCCCTCTTCTGTTCAGATCCATATTTTGTTTGCAGGAAGACAACAAGGAACACTCGTTTGAAGTAAGTCTGTTTGCCGAGCTCTTCAATGAAATGCTGATGAGGGACTTTGCCTTCCGTATATACCGGGCATTGTGTGAGTGTCCTGAGAAACCTGCCAAGGAGGAGGTGAGTGTGACTGGCTTGCCTTTGTGTTTGTGAGTGAGTGAGTGAGTGAGTGACATGCTCAGTGTGGAAGAGGTAAATATGACTGATTATGAAGTTATTTGATGGTGTAGAAAGATAAAGACTCTAGGATATATTTAACTGTCATTAGGAGCTATCCAGGCCTTATTTTGAATAGATTTAACAGTTTGTGAAAGTGATTGAGGTTTTCAAGTGTTTTTGTTACTTTGCAACTTTGTGCCTGTCATGTTATTCTTTTATTGCAGAAAAAGGAAAAGGAAGACAAGAAAGACAAAGACAAGGATAAGAAGGACAAAGAGAAGAAAGAGGAGAAAGAGGAAAAGGAGAAGAAAGAAGAAAAAGACAAGAAGGAAGATGAGGAAGAACGTGAAGAGAAAATGGAGGAGGATAAGCAGGCAGAGAAGAAGGAGAAAAAGGAAAAGGAAGAAGTCAAGGAGGAGAAGGAAGAGAAGAAGGAAGAAGAGGAGGAAGATGAAGACATGGAGGATGAGGAAGATGAGGATGAAGTGGTGAGAATAAATTGATAAAACCTGAATTTAATACCTAACGTTATACCACCAGCAAAAAGTAAATAAATAAAGTGAAGGGTGAATATGATGTAGCTGAAATAAAAATAACCTTCAATTTTTTGCAGGATGACGAAGATTCCAAGGACGACATTATTCTGAAGGACAGCAAGGATCGTGACGACCGCAGGGACTCAAAGGACGGCAAGAAGAAGGATGACAAGAAGGACCGGGAGAGGAGGGAGAAGAAGGAGAAGAAGAAGATGATAACTATTGATCCTTACCTGCTGCTCTCCTTTGTTTACTTTGACCAGACTCACACGGGCTACATAATTGACAGAGACCTGGAGGACATCATCAATATGCTCGGACTCAACCTTTCTAGAGCTCAGGTTTGTTTTATCATTCTTAACCTCTTCACTCCTATTTGACACATTTTTCATTAATGACTAACCACTGTGAGGCTTTTCTTATTCTACAGCCACATGTGAATATCAAAGTGGCTAAAGAATTACAAAACTTTTTGAAATCCCATTTTTTTTTTTCCTTCCTAATGCTAATATAAATCTCGTACATTGTTTTTAGTGTAGAGAATTGTTGTATATTGCAGAGAAATGGTTAGCTTTTCCCTTAGACTAATTAATGAAGTGTGTAGGGTTCTAATGGGGCTCTAGTCAGCAGGTGAAAGATTCTAGGCCCTCTCAGGTGAAACGTATTGATGTGAGAGGTTAGTTTTGATGCATTTCAGCTGAGTTTTTTATTGTTATTGGGTTTATTATTGTCACTCTTACGTATCCAGTTTTGTTGAGTGAGGGCATAGTCAGAAGAGATTGATAGAAGTGTAGGATTAATATTAGTATGTTCAGTTATCACTCTACAACACATTTTGCTTGTCTTGACTCTTATCTGGTCATAGAGAGAGTTTTGTGAGCTGGAAGATAGTGGTGTGGATTAAGGTTAGATACAGTTAATCTCTCTACAGCACAAGTTTGTTTATCCATCTTACTCTTGATATGGTGTGAGTAGATAGGTGGATAGAGTAAAAAATATAGTGGTGTGGAGTAGGTTATGTAAGTTTTGATGACGGCTACTCTTGAGAAATTAATCTTGTAAAACTCAGTGAAAACCCACATTCTCAAGTGATCTAATACCTAATCTGTACTGTTTGAATGAGCTGTGTTGGAAGTTGATAGGTGTGTGGGAAGAAATGGGGATATTCTGCACAGCTTAGCACAGAAATCAGTATCGGATAACATCTTTTCACTGATCCTATCCACATTTCTTTCTGGGGTCTTTACAGTTCTGTTAACCCCTTCAGTACCATGACACTTTATCATATTCATTCTGCTTACTATTTGATGATTTTATTCAGCTTTATAAACTTATATGGGGGATTAAAGTAGTGAAGACTGTAGCCATTAATCTTCTGATCTCTACAGACTAATGTCAATAAAATGGTACACAAATCTCAAGGTAAAAATGTGTCCCAGTACTGAAAGGGTTAATATGAAAGTCAATTAGTCCATATATTAATTTTGACTTGATATATAGATGAGAAATTGACCTCACATACTGGGATTCAAAGAAGCTTGGTGTCAGAATGCAATGATTTACTGTATATACATATTCATCTCATTTCTTTGCTGTAGTGATATTTACATGCCATTTTCTGCTGGAGTGGAAAGTATATCCTGACTACTTTTCAGCAAAAAAAGCTAATGTCTAAAGTAATGTCCAGAGATGTGTTACACTACCGGAAATTGACGGACATCTCGGCCGAGGACAAGGACAAACCTCGGGACCCGCCGCCTTCCATAGACCTCGAGTTCCTGGCCATGGGTAGGCTGCACACACACACACACACACACACACAGATATAAAAAGAAAAGTCATATATTTACAAGCAGTAACATTGATAGCCTTCGGAATGTTGCAGAATATATAAAAGAAATCACAAACTGTACACACACTAATCCTCTTCCATTCATTGATAGTAAGTGACCGTGTGCTTTGTCTCAGTATAATGCATCCCTGTCACTTGATATTTAGTTTTCATTTAGTTACTCAACACTTACCTGCAGTTATCTCTCCCACCAGGTAACAACACAATAATGCCACTGTTCGTAGACGCAGTGGTGACTCCCACTTGTGAAGGCAAGATCGGCACAAGGAAAGGGACCCGAAACAAGGAGGAACCCATTGTCTCTTTCACAGGTGCTTATTGTTGGCCTGTGTTTTTGTACCAGGGTCTTTTATTACTAGTTATCTAAGGTGGGATAGATTGGAGTAGGTCTAATGGAGAGTAAAGGTGATGGAAGGTACATGCATTGAAGAACGTGTTGTCTGTTTCACAGCTGCTTGGTGTTGGCCTGTGTTTTTGTATGAGGGTCATTTATTACTACTGGTTATCTAAGGTGGGATTGATAGGAGTAAGAAGGTGTGATGGAGAGTATAGGTGCTGGAAGGTACAAGCATTGAGTAATATATTGTCTCTTTCACAGCTGGTTGGTGTTGGCCTGTGTTTTGTACCTGGTCATTTATTATTACTGGTTACTTTGCATCAGTAAAGTAGACAATGAAGACAAGAGGAAGTGAAATGTTTGGTTACTTATGGTCTATCTTCATATTAGTTAAGGGAATCAATAAGAATGAAGACAGAAGAAATGGAGAGTTATGCATTGGAGATATGAAGGTTTGTTTCCTTGTAGGTGTGGTGAAGTACGGCGGGTCTCTGGTGGACATCAGCAAGTTGATGCAGCAGCTGGAGAAGTCAGACAACACTCGCAGCAACACGGAGGAGAAGCTGAAGGAGTTGCAGAAGGAATTATGTAAGTGTTTCACCGTCAAATTATCAAGTGAATCTTTTCCCTTCATCTCATGATTTGCAAGGAACACTGACCACCAGGAGTGTCTGAAGAAATGAAAGTGTCGTGTTGCTTGGTAAATATTTAAGGTCCAGTAAAATTTGGGATTGTGCATTTAATAGTATGAGTCTCTTAGTATTGCGGTCCTGTAAAGTTTGGAATTGTGTTTAAAACTATGGGTCTGTCTTAGTTAGTTCAGTATTGCCATAGTGAACAGGGATAGTGATCTCAACAATACATCTTTTTTGCAGTGAATAATAAGGAGGAATCCAAAAAGGCTAGTGAAAAGATCAGCAAACTCACCAAAGAACTCAAGATGGCCAACTCTACTATAAAGACACTAGAAGAGGAACTCCAGAAAGCTATTGTGAGTTTGGCAAGCTGTGTGCACCTGTTAGGGGGATTCATAGCTGCCGTGTTGCTGTTACTTAACCTCCTTACTGGGATATTTTTACCTAGAGAATTGTGTATCATTGGACCTTTTAATTTACATTAGGAAAGGTCTTTGGAAGTCAGAAGATTAATGTTCAGAATCTTCACTTTTTAATCTCCACACATAAGTTTCTGAAGCTGTATAAAATCACCAAATAGTAAGGAGAATGAATGTGGAAATGTATAATGATGCTCAGGGTGTTAAATAGTTGTAGATTACAGCAAATTCTGCAAAATGTGACTTCTTCAAATTGACAGAAAACTGAAAGGATTGGAAGTGAAATTAATGAACTGAATGAGACTTAACCAAATCTTAACTAGTTCTCAGATGAAAATGTTAATATCATGCCAGTGGGCCTGTTTATTCAATCGTTTTTTGTTGTTCTTAGCCAGATTTATCCTCTTACATAAAAAATAAAGATTATTAACCAGTGTGCTTTTACATTGAACAGGAGGATAACAATGTGTATCAGCGAGCCCTGAACCAAATCAAGCTGGTCATTCGCCCTCTGGTGGCCGGCGTCGACCTGGAGGAAGACGACCTCACACTCCGAGACGTCAAGGAAACACGGGTGAAGGTGGAACACATGGAAAATGGAACCTTTGAGTGAACATAACAGGATGAGTGGCTCTGGTCACTGTCACTGTCTTGATTGGTAACCTGTGTGTGGAGGGATTGCTTGGTGTGTTTGTGTGTGTCTGAGTGATGCACTGGTGACATGCTTCCCTCCAGTCTTGGCTGAGTCTGAGTGAGTGTGTGTGTGTGTGTGTGTGTGTGTGTGTGTGTGTGTGTGTGTGTGCTGTGTAAGGCATTGAATGTCTACTTAGGAGGCTGTGTATGGGAGGAACAAAGGGAGGATCACCTGAGCTCTGTAAATAATGACATTCAGGGATGATTCTTGACCTGTGGTGGCCAGCCCTTGTGATGTTTTATTTATTTTTTGTTTGTTAGCAACTGTGGATGAACCGCTGTGACTCAGGTCGGGTCGGGTCGGGTCAAGCCGGGTCATGTCGGCGAGCCTGGCCCATCGAGACTCAGTTTGCTTGACGTTGACCTATGTAAGACTGCATTTCTGTCTCTGCTGCAAATATCCACTTTCAAGGATGATTTAATTTGTTCTTTGTGTGCCTTGAGAAAATAGAGAAGTATAATGTAAATAATTTTACTCTGACAATTAATTCTTGGTCTTCAGGTTGCTGCAGAGATGACAATAACTTAACTGTTTGGTTTTCCACTTTGCATGAATGATGTCAAAGTGTTTTGTTGACTTGCGATGAAAATGTAATTCGTATATATATATATACATATATATATAGTATATATATTTATATATTTTTCATAAGTAACGGAGTTACTGATGCATTTTTGTATTGATGTGTAAAAATGTAAATATTAGTATGAAAAGTAAGTCATTTCCAATGTGACCATCAATATGTGAAGGAAATTTGGTTTGATTATTGTATAGATTTCCAATTATATTCCTTCTCTTTCATTTGTGTCAGTCTATTTCCATCCATTTTTATCTATTTATATGTATGATGTCCATACATTTGTATCAGTCTGTCTCTCCATCACTGTCCATTAGTACAAATCTGGCTCTGCTCACTTAAAGGAGTCTGTCACTCATTGCTCTCCCGCATTATCAAACTCTGTCTCTCTGGTGAAGGGAATTCTGTGCGTGGTAGACCAAGGAAGCTGAACACTCAACACTGGTGAGGTGGTTGTGAGTAAGTTGCCAGAGTTATGTTGTTAAATATGCAATGGCTTTAAAGTAATTGTTTCTAATTCCATATGTGAATTCTACTATTCATACTCAATTCACAATACTAAGGCTACTCATTGCCTTACCAAAGGTGGTTACAACTCTCCACTCATCACCTTCATTGTGTCGGCACTAGCCACAAAGATAATTGCTGACTTTTTGTGGACTGAAGATATTCAGAAACAAAGCTCCATGAAAATCTGGTAAAGGAACCTGCTGAACTAAGTCACCTCGCTGCTCTTGAGCAACACTTCAGACTTGTAGCCTTGCCCAGCCATTGTGGCAAGGGTGAGGCCAGACGCCAGTGAGTGTGTGCACCATGTCTGCCTGGCCGTGGTGCTGCTCTCACACTCCTCAGACAGTCACTTGGTTGGTGAGGCCTGCCTCGAGTTCCCCTTTGATCCCATTATGCATCACTTCTTAAGGAATTAAAGACAAACACACTTCCCAGTACATTATTGGAATACCTGTTACTACTCAATATATTTATTGATTTTATACCTCAAGCATTCACTGCCATGATGATGTTATTTTTATTGAATGTAGTGCCCTCAAGAACAAATAATTCTGTGAGAGTTAAGGATGATATTCAGCTCATGCAGTGTACATTTGGTATCTGAATTCTCTTCCGCTTTCATAGGAAGCATTTCCTCTCCTGATGTAATTAAAAGCTGCTTTGTACAGAAGTTTGTCTAGTGAGTAGAATAAAGATTTTAAGGAATTGTATGATCTGTATTTTTTGAACCGTTAAGTTGAACATAGAAAATCATCTCATCATGACTGGGCAGGAGTAAAACAGTGTCTGGTGTCACTGTCAGGCCTTTTGACGATGGAAGCACTCCCTTCTTGTTTCTGTATTTTTCATACTGTCTCCTTATCACTTCCATCTAACCCTCATCCCCATTCCAGCACCCCTACTCCACCCTCTCTCTATCATCCATTCTGGGCAGTATATACCTTGTAACACAGACACACCACAAAGATCAGTTTATTACTACTGTTATTACCATTATTATTAGTATTATTATTAGTATATTAGTAGTAGTATTAGATGTATAAATGACAAGAAGTGTGTGGTGAGAGAAAAAGGCAGGCCTATGATATGTCAGAGGCAGCTTTAGCCGATGACAGCTGTCCTGAAAGAATGGATGACAGATGTCACTTTTGTTAGAATTATTATTCAATTATAGATAGGAAAAGTGCTCATCAAACATGCATCACTAAAGTCTTGCAGTGATTGATAGTCGCACGTCCTGTACACGCCTGTTGGTTGCTTCAGAGTTGTGTGCAGTGCCGATCGAGCAGTCCGGGTCCTTTTATTGACTGGGACGCCCACGGAGAGCAGTCAAGCCAGTCATCCACATACATACCTTCAGGGATGGGGTAACGTGTGGATGGGAGCGTCATTGGCAAGTATTAGGACGCACAGCGAACCCATCATCGTGCCCCGGGGAACCCCACATGTCAGTTGTAGAAAATTAACATGGTATCCTGATAACGGACATCCTGTCGCCTCCCTGAGAGGAGGTCGGCGTTGCGAGCCACGCAATGGGTTGTAAGTTTGAGGGAGACCCAGACTGATGGCCGACAACAGTGTTGGTGAACAAGATAATAAAATATCATCAAGGCTTTTTTCTAGTCTATAAAAACAGCATTCCCGAAAGAAATGTTTCGTTTGACCAATGAGCAGTGAATTGCATGGGACGCCCCTTGGGAAAATTACAAAGATGGGATATTGAATAATGATGAAACGAGCTGGCAGACACAATTAAAGCTTCCACAATAACACATGCAGGAAGGAAATTAATGGGGAGTTACTTCACGTATATGTTTGGTAGCAGAAAAGTTGAACCTAGAATTATTGTATTCAAGAGAGAGAGAGAGAATATGACAAGCGGCAGCAAGAAAAGACAAGTCATAGGAGAGAGAGAGAGAGAGAGAGAGAGAGAGAGAGACGACAAGAAGGAACAAGATAACACGGAAAACTTTAGAATGATAGTTAGAACAATACATTAGTGGATCATTCCCGAAAGAAATGAAAAAAAACGGATGACACTGAGACAAAAATCATTAAACACACACACACACACACACACACGAAAAATCAGATATGAGGAACCAAAACAAATAAAACAACAAAATAGATGAAAAAAAGATCAAGTATGTGGGCGATACTTGAGAATAAATCATTATATATGAAGGAAAGGAGACTGAGAAGCAACAATAAGAATATAAATGAACTAAAACTGTACCCCCCAAAAAATTGACATATCCTGCAAGGGGACAAATTGAACAAGGGGAAGAAAGAGACGCACAAATATATAACATGCTCTTCTATTGGTTTTTGTGCTGTCTCTTTGTATCTAGGGAACATTCTTAAGCATCACTGTACTATTAATGGGTCGTAAATAGGCAAAAAGAGGGTTGAAATCGTCATTTGAAAAGAGAAATAGCATTCGTCCTTGATGGCAGCAGTGAGACAGACCCGCCTCACAATCCTTAACACACGTCGCAGTTCTTCTAAGAAACAACAACGTTATTAGCAAAAATGTATCCAAGCAATTTATAGCCTGTAAAAAAATACTGAAAATAATAAAAAGGTAAATTGAACCTGGGAACACAACTAAAATAGCATAAAACTAAAAATAAAAAATATTTACAATTTTTACAAAATAACTAAGATGAAACAAAACTGCATAACATTTATATAAAACAAGTCATAAAAATAGTAGAAAGTTAAAGAAAATATAATGAAAGATATAAACCCACGAATAAGAAGAGAGATAAAGAGCAACAGCGAGAAGTACTGGAACAGAGACACAGCTGAGAGGGAGACTGGCAGAGGCAGGCAACACCTCTCTGCACCACCACATATTTCTCCTCCTGACGACCTTCCTGCCTCCTGAGGACATGAGTGAGGGGCGTGACGGCGAGGATGACGTGCTGGGGGAATGCTGGATCACCTCGTGGGAACAGCAGACGGTGCAGGAGCTGGAGGGAGAGGCAGACCACCAAGAACACTTACAGGGCGAGGCTGACGCGGCTGCCGAGAAGCTTTGGTCTCTTTTCCAGGCAGCGGCGCAGTGTGTGGCCGTCATGTACAAAGGTGAGCACTGCCTCCTCTTACTCTCTCTACTAGTACAAGGAGGGTTTGGGGGGTAGGATTCCGTGGGTCTGACGCGGTAGTAGTATTAGTAACATTCTCTCTCTCTCTCTCTCTCTCTCTCTCTCTCTCTCTCTCTCTCTCTCTCTCTCTCTCTCTCTCTCGTGAGGTGTTTTCAAGTGAGTAATCAAAATTTTTTAGTAGTTATATCCCTCCTTCCCTCTCCATCTCTCGTCCCTCTCCTCTCTGTCCCCTCTCTATTTTCAGATTCCGACATTTTTATTATTATTTATTAATTTTTTTTTTTGATCAGGTGTGTTTATTGTTCGTGTTGTGTTTTATTTGTGTGTTTTTGTGGGTGTGTGGTTGTGAATGTGTGTTGTGTTGACATGACCACCACATATTTGTTATTACTTGTGGTGACATGAGTGACCTGAGTTGTGTCTGGCATGTTAATTGTCTTGGCTCTTGTCTGACTCGTGGTTTGCTCAAAGGCTGTCTTTTTTTGTATTTTGTTAAGGTTTTTATTGTGTTGTTCCTGGTGGTGGTGGTGGTGTTGATATGAGTACTTCAGATATGTCATGTTTATCTTGTGTTAATGTCTTCAGTACCATGACATGTTTTCATATTAATTCCGGTTACTATTTGGTGACTGCACAGCTTCAGAAACTTGTGTGGGGATTAAAGTAGTGAAGACGCAGGCTGTTAATCTTTTGACCACCGTAGATCCTTCCTAATGTAAATAAAATCATCTAATCATACCCAAAACTCAAAGTAGAAATGAGTCTCAGTGCTGAACGGGTTTAAGGTGAAGGCCCGCTGTATTTTTCAACTAATATTTTTGTAGTGTATAGAAGTCAGAAGTCAAATTTTCATGAAACTTACATATAATAATGGAAGATGAATAGACAACATAGTGAAGCTTCCAGCCACAGTTATCACTA
Organism: Portunus trituberculatus; assembly: GCF_017591435.1. Classification (NCBI taxonomy): domain Eukaryota; kingdom Metazoa; phylum Arthropoda; class Malacostraca; order Decapoda; family Portunidae; genus Portunus; species Portunus trituberculatus. The sequence goes on along the minus strand of NC_059287.1, from coordinate 14,471,064 downwards.
AAGGAGACAGGGCAGCTCTCTTCATGCTGTTAGGCAGACTTTGAGGACTTGAGGGGGGAAGAGGGGAAGAGGCAAGGAGTGGGCCGGGATGCAAGGAAAACATCTTAAGTACTGGGACACATTTTTACCTTGACATATACGTGCACGATTACACCATTTTATTGATATTAGGAAGTGTCTATGGAGGTCAGGAGATTAATGGCCACAGTCTTCACTATTTTAATCCCACACATAAGTTTCTGAAGCTGTATAAAATCACCAAATAGTAAGGAGAATGAATACAAAAACACATTGTGGTACTCAGCGGGTTAACAGTTCACCATTGTCTAAGTATAGTGGCTCACAGAATGGCAGCACAAGGACAGAGAGACACCACACAATCACCAAGTATTGTTACTAGTGAGGACAGTGTTTGGTATATATATACGTGCACGATTACACCATTTTATTGACATTAGGAAGTGTCTATGGAGGTCAGGAGATTAATGGCCACAGTCTTCACTATTTTAATCCCACACATAAGTTTCTGAAGCTGTATAAAATCACCAAATAGTAAGGAGAATGAATACAAAAACACATTGTGGTACTCAGCGGGTTAACAGTTCACCATTGTCTAAGTATAGTGGCTCACAGAATGGCAGCACAAGGACAGAGAGACACCACACAATCACCAAGTATTGTTACTAGTGAGGACAGTGTTTGGTATGGCAAGGCAGTCACTAAACCTACCGCTAGTCTTGCACATGTCCTTACACACACACACACACACACACACACACACACACACACACACACACACACACACACACACACACACACACACACACACACACACATCCATAAATTTCTAGTGATTCTCTTGACATTTCTTTTAGACAAATAGTTTAGTTAGCTTTTATCTTATGAGTAAAGAATAAGTTTAAAGAAAAAGCAGAGGCAACATTGTAAAGTTTGTCATAACATTGTACGTATAGTGACATCTGGCCCAGTGTAATAAATGGGTAGCATAGCATACGTATGTCAGGTGATGCAGCCGTCATGTGTGGTGCCAATGTGTCATGTCATAGTGAGGCAATCAGGCCCAATCAAATCTAACCTGTCCCTGATTCTCTTTACTCTTCAAATCACCACAGTCGTAGTTAAACAGTCCTAGATCCTTCCCTCTGCTATCCAAATAACCACAGTTGAACCCAAACAGTCCTAGATTCTTCTCTTTACTGTCCAAATAACCACAGTCAAACCTAAACAGTCCTAGATCCTTCTCTTTACTCTCGAAATAAACACAGTCCAACCTAAACAGTCCTGGATCCTTCTTTTTACTGTGCAAATATCAACAGTCCAACCAAAATGGTCCTAGATCCTTCTCTTTACTGTGCAAATAATCACAGTCAAATCTAACCAGTCCCTGATTCTCTTGACTCTCCAAATAACCACACAGTTGAACCTAAGCAGTCCTGGATCCTTCTATTTCCTGTGCAAATAACCACATAGTATCTATTAGAGGGATATTAGGTTGATTTTTTGAGCCAAGTATGAATGATGTGTGTGTGTGAATGTTTGCTGCCTTGTCTTAACTGCCCTGTATGTGATGGCTTGGCTAGTGTACTGATATGTGGTTAGGTTTTAAGTATTAGTCTCTTTAAGGAGTGAATAGTGCAGATTTTGTGGTAAGGAGAGGTTTAGTGGGTGTCATTGCTTCTCCCATTCCCTCAACACATCCTAGTATTAGAAATGACATTAGTGGCATTTTACATCACCTTGTGCTTGAATTGTGAAGAGATCAACCTTATGTAGCATTAGGAAGGCTGAGGAGAACTGTACTGAAAACAAACATAGGAAGGAAGAGGAAGGCGAGAAGAAAACACACTTTCCTATACCAAATCCATCATTGGCGGCATTTAACATAATTTCCTTTGTCAAAATTGTGAGGAAATCTTCCTTATATAGCTTAGGGAGGACTGAGGGGAGAGATATTGAAAGCAGACACAGGGGGGAGGAAAAGGAGTGGACAAAACACACTTTCCTATATCATTGGCGGCATTTAACATCATTTCCTTTGTCAAAATTGAGGAAATCAGCCTTATATAGCATAGGGAAGGCTGAGGGGAGAGATATTGAAAGCAGACACATTGGGGAGGGGAAGGAGAGGGCAAGACAGGAAGTGGAGGCAAGGAATGTGATGTGAAGCCCTCCCTCCCTTCCCCACCTTGGTAAAATCCCCTGGCTTGTTTTTTTCTCAGTAGCAAAAGTGGTGACGACGTGATCTGAGGGAGTGAGAGGGCAGGGAGTCTTCAGAAATGAGTGGGGATTAACAATGAATGCTTCCTTTCATCCTTTGGTCTTATCTTGAAGTGGCATGACTCACGGATAAGAAATTTGTGGAGTCTTGGTTGTTTTTCGTCTATCTTTCCATTTTTTTTTACATCTCACAAAGGAGTTGGTAGTGTCAGTTAGTCAAATTTGCAGTCATACTTTTTTTTTCTATCCTTCACTTCAACCTTGTTTCTAAAAAGGATTAACTGCATTACTCAGACACACAAGAATTTCTACTGCGTTCTGCTTTATTTTTCCTTACATTCACTTCTTTATGCCTCATTTGGAAGGGATAAGTCATATGAGCCAGTCAGTCAGTGTTATATTTAGTCTAGGCATCATTTTCCTCCTGTGACTCACCCTTGCTATGTTGCATTATGTTTGGTATGCAATGGAGAAACTGTCACTTGATACTTGAGGTGACCCTGTTACTGTTGTTTTCAAGTATTGTGCCTCAGGAATACACTATAGGCAGGGTTCATGTGATACCACCACCTTACTCAAATCCGCTTCACTGCCTGGGGTTCTAAGTAGAGTCTAAGTAAAGATAAAGAAACAGGATATGAGGAGCAATGAAGGAGTAAGCATGATTAAGACAGATGGGAAAAATAATGAGTGTATAGATATTAAGGGAGTAAAGTATAATGTGGAAAGATCTGGATGTTTAAAAGATGTTGAATATAAATGAAATGAGAAAAGATAGGAAGATAGAGGATGCAAATCAGATAAAGAAGGGGATAGATAAAACGTTGCAAATGAAAGAGACAGGAAAGACATGAATGAAGAGGGAAAAAGATGAAAATAAAACCCATAGTTGGAGGGACAGGAAAAAAGATGATTGTAGGAAAAAGAATATCAAGTGCCACTGTTGACATTTTGTGGGTAAACATTTCCCTTTGTTATGTGCATTGGCTTCACTATAGTCTGTCTACTCTAAAGTGGCTCCTGCGTCGGGGTTTGAATGGTATCCTAGGGAGTGCGTGATTGTCAGATTGAGGAAAACCGTGAACTATCCTTGTAATAAATGCGCAGATCAACAGAAAACAAGTATTATTCTGATCAAATCAATTACATTATCAATAAACTACAATATGTTTTCAACCCAGGAGCCATTTTAGAGTAGACAGACTAAAACAAGACTTGACACACTTTCTGATGACTGTGAATAGGATTAATTGATGCATTCATTATCTCAAAGCATCTTACAACAGAGTGTTATGTTAGTAAAGTTTTTGCTATGAGTATTGGGCTCGAGTTGCCTAGTAGTGGTGGTGGTATGCTTGGTTTGAAAGTGAGAGCTTTTAGGTTCAGATTTAGGACCATATTCTGAGACACTTCCACACTGTATCTCTGTTACGCTCAAAGGTCTCTTGTTGAAGTTATAAGAGTTTGCAGGGCATTTTTACCTTTCTAGTGACACATTAACAATATTTCTACATTATTAACAGAAACACATTGGGAATGTGGTTAGTCATCTCTGTAGCCATCAAAAATAATTGTGGTGAGAAGAAACATTTGAACACAGGCCTTATATTTATATTAGAAATGTATACTAATAAAGATAGTAGAGATAATTCAACAGTAACAGCTCACAGTCATGCTATATTCATGTTACAAATGCATACTAGTGAAGATGTTAGAGATGATTTATCAGTGGTGGCTCCCAGTGAATGTGTCTTGGTAGTGAAGGTGTTAGTGGTGACCAGCTCGTGTCTTGTGTTCCCCCAGGTGCAGCCGACAGCCAGAACTCCATGTGGGTACCTTTCCAGACAGCAGCCGGCCACATCACTGCCCTCTACAAAGGTACGGGATGCTACTTTTCTTCTGCTTCTCTGGTTCTTTGATTCTTTGGTTCTCTGATTCTCTGATTCTCTGGTTCTCTGGTTTTCTGGTTCTCTAGTTCTTTCCTTAGTGTTGAGAAGGGGACGGCTCTCTTACTGCATGCTGACCCTCTGCTGTGACTGGGAAGGGATGATGGTAGAGGATGAGTGGAGAGTAATGAGAGAAAATTGAAGTTTGTGTCATGATGTAATAGTTAAAGAGTGAGAGATGTCAATGTTTTAGAGACGAAAAGACAAAAATATTAATGTCAGTACCTTCATGTGAATAAAAAAACAAAATTAAATGAAATACAATGAAAAATAGCAGAAATATTACCTTCATGTATAAGGAAAGCAAAATTAGCACTGCCCATGTGTAGAAACAAACCTAACCTACCATTCTAACCATACAGATGCAAATTAACACACTCCATGTATAGAAATTAACCTAACTTAACCTAACCTAATATTCTAACACTACAGATGCAAATTAGCACTCAACATGTATAGAAATGAACCTATTGTAATGTAACGTAATCTAAACTAACCTAACCTAACCTAACCTAACCTAATCTCCATGTATAGAAATGAACCTAATGTAACCTAACCTAGCCTAGCCTAGCCTAGCCTAACCTAACCTAACCTAACCTAACCTAACCTAGCCTAGCCTAGCCTAGCCTAGCCTAACTTAACCTAACCTAAGCTACCATTGTAACATTACAGATGCAGTAGAATGTGTGCGGCGGGGCGGGGAGGTGGGCATGCAGGCTGGCTATCAGAGGAGGACCAGGGAGGTGCTTAACTGGGCCAGGCGCAGGAGGCACTTCCGCCGAGAGGAACTGCTAGCGTTCCTGGCCGGCAAGACACCCCCACACAGACCCGCACACATCAGGTCGGTGGTGGTGGTGGGGGGGATGGTGAAATGTTGACGTGTGTTTTTGGTATATAGACGCACCCACGTGTGTTAAGTTTAATCAAGGTTTTTTTTTTTTTTTTATTATTATTTTTTTTTTCTCTCCAGCTTCCCCTCTTGCATGAAAAAAGAAAAGTTAGTGGTGGTGGTGGTGTTGAGGAAGTGAAATGTGAACTTGATGTGTTTTTAATAATGGAAGTCCCTCATATAGGCCTGCATATATTAGGTCAGTGGTGGTCATTGGTGATGGTGGTGATTGGTGGTGATGGCAGTGGTGATGTAGAGGGAATTAGATGTTGATGTGTGTTTGTAATTATGGATGTCCCTCATATAGGCCTGCATATATTAGGTCAGTGGTGGTGGTGGTGTTAAAGTAATGAAATGGCGACTTTTATATTTTTAATTATCTAAGTGATGGTGGTGGTGATAGTGTTAAAGGAATGAAATGTCAACTTGTTTGTTTAATTCTGGATATCCCTCATATACTAGATCAGTGGTGGTTGTCGCTGGTGTGTTTGAAGTGGTGTCAGCAGTACTTAGTTTCTGTGTGGCGATAACAGCACATCTTTGAATCGTTTGAGAAAGATCTCCATATCAGGCATTATTTAGATTAACCACCTTTTATCTTATCTTGCAGCGGCTTGCAACATGTACCATTGTGTCTATTGTAGCATGCCCACTGAATTATCCACATACTACAGGACCAAAATCTTTATAATTCTGGACCTGAAATCCCTCCAATAAGACTCAAAATTTTCTCATATTCTTACAATTCTGGACTTAAAATATTTCTAAGACCTAAATTCTCATATTCTTATATTTCTGGACCTAAAATCTTTCCAATAAGACCTAAAAAATTCTCACATTCTTATAATTTTGGACCCAAAGTCTCTAATAACACCTTAATATTCACATTGTCCTTTTAATTCTATGCCTACAATCTCTCCAAGTTCTAAATTCTCATATTCTTTTAATTCTGGACTTAGAATCTTCCAACAAGACTTTAATTCTGTTAATCATCCACAGAGGGTCACCACGCACTCGTATCTCTCTGGAACGCATGAGTCCTCGCCTGCCCAGCCCTCACCACCCACACCACCACAACCACAACCCAGAACCAGACCTCAGTACCTTCAGGGAAGCTCTCGGCATACCAGGTAAGTTTAGCACAAGGTGGTGACTTAGTGTGTTGCCAGTATTGCTTCTTAGTCCTTCAGTACCAGAGACACTTTCCAAGCTTAACCTCTTCAGTACTATGATGAGTTTCCATATTTCTTCTGGTGTCTATTTGGTGACTTTATACAACTTCAGAAACTCATGTGGAGGATTAAATTAGTGAAGACTGTGGCCATTAATCTTCCTGACCTCCATAGACACTTTCTTATGTCAATAAAATGGTCTAATCATACACAAATTTCAAGGTAAAAATGTGTCCCAGTACTGAAGGGGTTAAAAAAAATCAGGTTATGGAGTAAATAGAATTGTAATGCTTGTTGGTGTGTTGTTAGAGGTGTTTTTAATGCCTTCTTTACAGCAAAATCGTCTTAAGATATTTTTGTAATGGTATCCAGAGTGAAGGTGAATTGATATTAGGTTTATGTTCAAATTTATCACTAATATAATGATTTACAACACTAGAAGTAATGAAATTTTTATATACTCAACAAAAACGAGAGAAAGAGGGAATGATATTAGCCTTAAGTCTTTATCTTCAACTCTTTCACATTAATAGGTAATGATTTACAGGTGTAGTAGTGGTGAAATGTTTATAAATTCAAGGTAGAAAGAAAAGATGTTAAAAAGATAGATTTAGGAGTTTCTAGTGAGTACAGTGCATGGAGGAGGCTGTAGCGCTAGGAGAAATTTCAAGAGTGCTTAGTAATCTGGAGAAAGCATGACAAATAGCCGAGAAAGTGTTGTGTCACCTGCATGATTAAGTGTTTCCTGTTGCTTTATGTACTGGGGGACTTTTTTTGTTGAGTTTCTGAAGGAGACTGACTGTTGAATGCTTGGTGACTGACTGACTGACTGACTTAATGATTGATTGACTGACTGACTGACTGATGTACTATGTTAGATTAACCTCACCCAGCCAGTTGCCTTCTTACCTTTGACTGACTTGCGTTGTGTGTATCAATTTAATCTCCTCCTGTCACTCCCTTGCGTGGCTTCCTTGGTTTACAGTTCTTATCATGACAGGTATTTGTTAAGCTCCTGAATGCTTAGACTGTAGTGAAGCTTAGTGGGGCTTACAGGAGTGTTTGCTTTATTATACTGACAGATTAGCAAGGTTTCTGTGATAAGAATTGTGAAAATGCTCTAATGAGAACCTGGCTTAGTACTGTGGCATTTGTAAATAGAGGTTTGAAGAATATGGGTGTTAAAAGTACAATGATACGGTGGTGGTCTGCAATCAATAGTGGGGCTTTTTTAGATTTCAGAATACTTTTTTAATATTTTATGCCTGCTTTTGAATGCTTTTGGGGATTGGCACCTTATTGGGCCTTCTGATGTATTATTTTCTTCTTTGGCCAGTGCTCCTCCTATGAAATGATTGCATGTCTACCTTTCCTGCATGTCAAAAGTTGGTGCTTGTAAGGATGTGATGACAGTTTGCTCGTGAACTACTGCCACTTCCTTCCCTGCATGTCAGACATAGGAGCTTATAAGGATGTGGTGACAGTTTGCAGCAGTGTGGCTTGTGAACTACTGCCACTTCCTTCCCTGCTTATCAGACCTAGTTTGTAAGGATGTGGTGACAGTTTGCGGGAGTGTGGCTTGTGAACTATTGCCACTTCCTTCCCTGCTTATCAGACATAGCAGCTTGTAAGGATGATGACGGTTTGCAGCATTGTGGCTTGTGAACTGTTGCCACTTCCTTCCCTGCTTATCAGATATAGGAGCTTTTACATATGCGATGACTTGCAATGGTGTGAATGGTGTGGCTTGTAAACTATGGATATGCAAGGAAGATATGACAAATTTCAATAATGTAGCCTAGAATGTCATTATCTTCCCTGGATATCCAAACTAGGGTATGTGAGTGATTTGCAATAGTGTGTCTTGTGAAGCATGCAAGTACAAGGAGGATTGGATGACAGGCTTAGAACATGTTATTTCTTCTTATATATGAGAAATAGGATACAGTGATGATGCTTTACAATGTTAGGCCTTGTAGAATGTTTTATTACCTTCCCTGTATATTAGTATTAGGTTGTGACAGAGTTGCAATATTGTGCCTTGAAAATGATGCATATAAAAAGGAGAATAGGATTATTTACAATGGTACACCTCATAAACCATGCATTTAGGAGGAGATTATGAAGATTTACAATAGTATGCCTTTTAAACCATGAGTATAATACATATAAGAAGGAAAATAGGATCATTTACATGCATTTAGGAGATTATGAAGATTTACTATAGTACACCTTATTAACCTTGCACATTAGAAGAGGAATGGGATGATTTATAATAGTGTGCCTTATAAACCATGCTATTAGGCAAATATGATGAGTTACAATAGTGTGCCTTGTAAACCATGCATTTTGGAGGAGAATAGGATGAAATGCAATAGTGTGCCTTATAAACCATGCATACAAGAAGGAGAATAGGATGACTTACAGTAGTGTGGCTTTTGGAATGTGTGATTGCCTTCCCTGGACATGAGAAGCCCAGATAGTGACGCCAGCTTGCCTCCCAGGTCAGCCAGCCATCACCGTGCGACCCTCAGCTGTGGGATCGCCTACCCTCTCCTCTCGCCGCCGCAGCTCAGCCCACCTGCCGGAACTCCAGGCCTTCCTGTGCGATGAGTTTGCCCGCAACAAGAGGCCCGCCCCCTCCTCTTCCCCCACCCATGACGTCACCATGGACTCGCCTCAGCACAAGCGTTCTCGTTATACTTAAAAGCCTTGCCTGTTTTTTTATTTTTCCCCACTTTTTTCGTTTTCGTTTTCTTTTTTCTTTTGTTTAGTAATATCCCACCTTTGCTTTGTTTTTTTTACCTCTTTTTTGGCAGGTGTTTGTGTGTGATGTTTGTACGTGTGTGAGTGAGTGAGTGAGTGCATGTGTGTGTATCTCATTTTGAAAGTGCGTAATTCTGTGCCTAAGGTGATACAGTAATATCTATTATTTTGTTTTTTCTTGTTTATTTTATATTTTCTATTTTTACCCACCATATGTAAGTTTCTTTCTGTACGAGTTTCTACATTTCTATCCTTTTTTTTTTTTTTTTTTTTTTTTTTTTTTTTGTGTCACTTGGATATTTCTCTGCTGCTGTTGGCACAAAGAAGACCCTGGGACATATTAGCTTAACCTTTACAGTACCAGCATGGAATGACAAGGTGTGACAAACTAGCTTAAAGAGAATTGTTACCCTTTGTCTCTGGACCAGAGCTGCTGAACTTCCCTTGAATCATGGTGAGCTTTATTAGTGTTTCTCATTCATCTTAGCACTTCAGGAAGCTTCTTTCATCCATAAAATCTTCAGAATTGATGCTCGTGAACCAAAGCAACCTCTCAAGAGTTTTCTGTAGCATTTTTCATTTGTCAACTACAGAGAATATTTTTTCCACGAGATTATAAAATTGGATGTTTAGGAGTTATTTTTTTTTATTAGTTTTTAATTAATTAATTTTTTTTATATATTGGAGGAAACTTGCTTCTCCCATCAGAAACTATAAAATTGTATACTTGGTTGCCTTACATGAGCCTCTAAAACCTTTACTACTGTTCCCTATTCATCTCCAGTGCAGGAAACTCCCTTTTTTTTTCATCAAACTACAAGATTGGCCAGCATTATGATGCCAAACTACAAAATTGGATGCTGGGTTTCTTTACATCAGCTTCTAAAACTTGTACTACTGTTTCCTATTAATTTTCAGTTCAAGAAACTCATTTTTTTTTCTAACAAACTAAGAAATGTTCCAGCTCTGGGATGCCAAACTTGTCAGGTGGCACTGTACAGGTTGAGATGGACACAGTATTTCCATGGGTCAGGGTTTTTGCCTCAGTGTGCAGAGAAGGATCTTATAATGCAAATGGCAAGCTGGCTATGTGTAGGTGGCCGTTTGGCAGAGTTTGCAGGTATTTTATGCTGAACAGTCATTATATTTCCTGACAGTAACACAAATAGCAGCAAAAGAGAGAAGTATTAGCGCACACACACACACACACACACACCCGGTAGCTCAGTGGTTAGAACGCTGGTTTCACAAGCCAGAGGACCGGGGTTCGATTCCCCGGCCGGGTGGAGATATTTGGGTGTGTCTCCTTTCACGTGTAGCCCCTGTTCACCTAGCAGTGAGTAGGTACGGGATGTAAATCGAGGAGTTGTGACCTTGTTGTCCCGGTGTGTGGTGTGTGCCTGGTCTCAGGCCTATCCGAAGATCGGAAATAATGAGCTCTGAGCTCGTTCCGTAGGGTAATGTCTGGCTGTCTCGTCAGAGACTGCAGCAGATCAAACAGTGAAACACACACACACACACACACACACACACACACACACACACACACACACACACACACACACACACACACACACACACACACACTCTAACTGCTATACCAGAGTCTTCTTGCAAATGAGTATGCTAAAGAGAAAACATAAGTATTAACTCTCTCTTCCCATCCAAGAATCTGACACACCAACAGTTAACACTATTTCCGTGCCTGTTTGCTGGTGTTGTGTGTGTACGAATGTCTGGTGTGAGGAGAGGACAAGATGAGCATTGCTTCTCTTGGGGAGCACAAAGTATTGGGAGATGTCTTGGGTGGAGGAGTGTTGGTTCCACAAACTCTTGCTTCCCACACTGTACTGTACATAGTTGTGTGTTTGTTTACCAATAATTTGAGCTTTACCATCCTTTCCTCACTCTCCCACTCCCTCCCTCTCCCCGTCCTTCCATTTGTTGCAGCTTTGTTTGTTTCCTCCCAATTACACTTCTGGTGTTTAAACATTGTTGCCAAGTTAATTTTTCTCCAGTTTTGTGGGAATGCTCCTTTATAATGTTTATTTTTTCTACTTGGCTTTATTTATAACATGAGAAGGAGCAAGTTATGTGTGTTTGTACTTGTAGGTTTCTGTGGCAGGATGCAGGTGTGTGTGTACAGGATTTGTGAGGGAACTGATTAGATTAAAGGCTCCAGTTTGGCTTTATCTCTTGTATTCTGTGTTTGTGTTGATTGTGTTCATGCTCTCTACTTGATGGTGGCCCTCAGAGCTTGTAGGTGACCTCAAGCAGGGAGCAACACCCTCACAACACAGGACACAGAGTAGACCAGTCCAGGCTTGCTCAGGTCATTAGCTCACTGTGACCTTTGTGGCTGAGGGGCTGGGCAGTGTTAGGGTGCAGTTTTCTAAAGATTGACACGTGTAGGTTGGTTGTCACTGAGCATTGCCAGCAGAGAGGTTGTTATTGTTGACAGTGGTGGTAGTTGTTGGAAGATCCTGTTGAAACGTGTCAATTGAAATAATTTTGTAGCGCCCCAGAAACATCAACAATTTATTACGTTGTCGGAATTGTTTCTTCTTGTTTTTTTTTTTCTGCATTGCATGAGTGTATGACATTCTGCAAGAAGTGTGTGTTGAGTCAGTCTGGCACTTCACCAGTACTCCGCTTGACATGTTATGAGGAGGGGACTTCAGTATGAATGTGTTAGCCATTGGTCAGACCAGTGTTGACAACGTAACCCTGACTTTCTGTGGTATTAAGGATCTGGACGCTGCCAAGGCCCTCAGTGGCTGTGTGGCTGCATCAGATTCATCCTTATCTTGCTGTATCCTTTTGTAGGGAGGCAAAAGATTTAAGGCAATGTAAAGAATTAGGACATGAATGCAGGAGAGAGAGAGAGAGAGAGAGAGAGAGAGAGAGAGAGAGAGAAATTCCTGGTGTGTCACATTATGTTACTTAAGTGTCTGTGTGAATCAGTGTGTGAATAACGTTGAAGTTTTGTTGTTCAAGTTTGGTTCGTACTTTGTTATGCGAGTGAATAAAGCAGGACATTGTTACCCACCATCTGATTTATGTCAAGCTTCCATTGAGTGAATCAGATGTTGAGTCAAGCCCTTTGTAACACTGCCAATGTGAGGCAGGAACCTCATGTTGTTTCCCTCAGCTTTACAGGATCAGTTTTGCATCCTTAGTGAACGGCTCAGAGCCTTTCCCTGTGAAGGGTCAATGTCACTTTGTATATTCTGTAAAATTATTCTTTCTTGAATATATGACTAAGTGAGAATGTGTTTGTATGTGTGTGTGTGAGAGAGAGAGAGAGAGAGAGAGAGAGAGAGAGAGAGACAGACAGACAGACAGACAGACAGACAGAGACACAGAGTGTGCATTTACCAATTATTATTTTTTTATGATGGATTAGTCATAAATGGCCCTGTGGTAATTTTACGTGAAGCTATAATAATCATGGTAGTTCCCTGTGAGATGACTGCAATACTTCATCTCCGAGACAATACTTGACTGTCAGTGTACCAGTGCACCACCTCTCAGGCCTGCCGTGGTGCTCTGGTGACCCATTAGTTTTAATTCTGTATTTCTGGTTTACACACACTACTGTCAGTACATACTGTGTACTACTACTACTACTACTACTACTACTACTACTACTACTACTACTACTACTACTACTACTACTACTACTACTACTACTACTACTACTACTACTACTACTACTACTACTACTACTACTACTACTACTCCTACTCCTACTACTACTACTACTATACTCCTTGGGTTGCTGCCTCACAGCATGCAGGCACTGTGATGTCATGGTGTGGCCTGGGACTGGATGAATATTGGCATGAGGATGTGTAGCATTATTATTATTATTATTATTATTATTATTATTATTATTATTATTATTATTATTATTACCTTTATTGTTTTGTAATTATTTTGACTGTAATCATTATGATGTATTGATCTTACAGCAAATTGCCATGAAAATTTGAAGATCAAATATTTTGATGTAATCGTTTTGAGGCTGAATAAATTCAATTACTTATGTTTTTTGTGGCTCACCGAAGGCTTGCTCTGCTGGCTCAGTATTCCAGGAGAGGCGAGACACTTGGGGCGGCAACGCATTACAGTACCTGTTGTGTTCACCGGTGTGTGCGTTGCGTCACGTGTCGCGCGTCGAGCTTCACGTTCACCATTAGCTCTGATAAGCGGCAGCATTGACAGGCTCAGGATTGCTTCCCTCCACTGTGTGAGGCAGTGGTAGGGTGGCAGCTTGGAGAGGCAGGCAGGAGGAGAGGAGCTAACCAGAGACAGGACAGACAGGGGTGGGGGACTAAGGGGTTGAAGAGGCTACAGTTTTTTGCTAAGAAATATATATATTGCTATTTTTATATTACTGTCACTTTGGTATTATATGACGGCTATACTACCAGTAAGTATTGAAATAGCAATTGGTGATGAGTGATGAGTGTCGAGGTGTGTGTACATAGTAGTGTGCATAGGATTACTGGTGAGAGGAAGCCGTGTGCTTGTGGGAACATTCTGTACTGCTGCTGAGAGTGGAGTGTTTGACCAGCCTCTCATGCCTAACACATCTTCACTTTACTTTTTCTGTTTGTCTGCCATAAATTTTAGACTGTAAGCAACATGATACCTCTTATTATGTGTATATATATGTATACAGGTTTTGAGATATACATATATATGCTCATATATACATGCTCTGTATGATAATGTAATTACTATAGTAAGATGTTCATTGAAATTTTCCTACATAACCTGCTCCCAACTTTACATGTAATACATACACACAAACACACCACCACCAAATACTGCAGTGTTGCCCACACCGACGCTGCCACCGCCGCCTGTACTGTGTCGGGAGGGCAGTGAGGTACGGCAGTGGCTGCCTCACTGCTCCTCTTTGGTGCCCCAGGCTGGCCCAGGCTGGCGAGAGGTGGGGACGCCCGCCCTCTGGCCGGCGGCAGACTCGGTGGGACATGCAGGGCGACCACAGGATACCACAGACAAGCTCGCCAAGAAATCCAGGAATAAGACTATGTATCTGTTACAAAACTTAATAAAAAGTGTAACATACTTAATGATATTAAATTTTGCATGACTGACACCTGGTGAGATATGGTGTGGCTCAGCCCACCAAACCCTTAGCCTCTGCTTGGTGAAGTGACTGGAGGCACCACCCTTCCCTCAATGTCAATGGCTTTGTACTTGTTCATCTATATTCTTTAGTGTTGTGAGCTTAGCAGGAGTCTGGAATGCTTGAGATAGAAAGGCTTTCATGAGTGATTTTCCCCATTGGTGGTACAGCATCCAAACTATCGCAAAGAACAAAAAGCTGAACATCCAGATTTCTGCCATAACAGTCTCTAGGAAGTACAAGAAATATGCTATTACATTTTTAAAGAATATGTACTTTAATGTCTGGTTCAGTGCTCAGCCAGGCACTTCTGATGGGCTAAACTGCTTCCCACCTATAGATAGCCACCCATGTTTCTGAAGAGAAAGTAAGAATTGGTTATGTAATAGTGATAGATGAATGGAATACATTCGGTAATCAGTAGGTTGTCAGTGAATCATTAGGGAAGTTTAACCCCTTCAGTATCATGATGCATTTCCATATTCACTGCTTACTAGATGGGGATGTTATACAGCTTCAGAAACTTAAAGGGGGATTAAAATTGAGAAAACTGTCTATTGATCTGACCTCCATAGACTGTTGCTCATGTCAATAAAATCACCTAATCGTACTCAAAACTCAAGAAAAAAAAAAAAAAAAAATGCGTCCCAGTACTGAAGGAGTTAAAGGGCCAACAAAGTTATGGGTGAGGATAACAAGCGAAGATAAATAGGCATGTTTCATTGAGGGACAGCCAGTTGTAGGCCTCATAGTTCATCCCTGAGACTTCCCTTATTTTTGTGTTCCAGCAGTGTTTCAAGTCTTGAGTCCAGTAAACCAATTACTCTATTTTATAAACATTTACATTTCAGGGCTAAAACATCCTGAGGGAAGAGAAATGCATGACAAGATAACAAAGCTTCATGCTGGCTGACCCACTACAGGATGGCTCCTCTTGTCTGCCACATTATCCTCATGGAGTTTTAGGTAAGATCCCGCTTAACACCTTATAGTACTGGGACGCATTTTTTACCTTGAGTTTTGGGTATGATTAGGTTATTCTGTTGACATTAGGAAGGATCTATGGAGGTCAGAAGATTAATGGCCAGAGTCTTCACTATTCTAATCCCCACACAAGTTTCTGAAGCTGTTTAAAAATCACCAAATAGTAAGCAGAATATGAAAACACGTCCTGGTGCTGAAGGGATTAAAAGATAGTTACTGTCCAACCTCCCAATGTATTAATTAGTTTGGTCTTATCGCTCTTAAGGATAATCTTCACCTGTGTTCTTATCGCTTGCTTCTCCCGTAAGAGCTGTTTTCAAAGGCCACAGATTATTTGTCAAGATTCCGTGTTTTTTCCACCATTAAACCCTTCAGTACCACATGACGTGTTTCCATATTTATTCTGGTTATTCTGGTTACTGTTTGGTGATTTGATAGTTTCACTAACTTATTTGGAGATTGAAATGATGAAGACTCTTGCCATTAATCTTCTTAAGCTCTATAGACCCTTCCTGTTCCTAACCTAATTAGAATGGTCGAATCATACCCCAAAACTCGTGGTAAAAAATGCGTTCCAGTACTGAAGAGGCTAAGAGAATAGTTATTGGTAGAGTATTGTTTGAGTTAATGTATACAGATTTGACTGAACGAGTAGGATAAATATATGAATCGCCAAGGAAGAGTAAAAGTAAATAAAAAAATGATGAGATGAAAGGAAAATGAAATACAAAAATAGTGAAAAAAAAGAATATGTATAAATGTATCAATGAAGTAC
>NC_059287.1:14447633-14450133 GCF_017591435.1 Portunus trituberculatus | reverse complement strand
GTAGAAGTATATGAGGAAGGGATGGAGGAGGAGGAGAGGAAGAGATGGAATGAAGAGAGGAGAGAGAGAGAGAGACAGAGAGGAGGAGGAGGAGGAGGAGGAGGAGGAGGTGATAGAGGGTGCAGACAGATGGGAGGGAGGAAGAGAAGACAAGAGGGAGAGGGAGGGACAGAGGGAGAGGACTGGAACTCTGGCGCCAAAGTCTATCAGATATGTATGTTCTCTCTCTCTCTCTCTCTCTCTCTCTCTCTCTCTCTCTCTCTCTCTCTCTCAATCCCTTGTCCATACAGTAGTAGTAGTAGTAGTAGTAGTAGTGGTGGTGGTGGTGGTGGTGGTGTTTGCAAGCTAACATGATTTGAAAAGTACAGATATTTAGATTAAGTAGTGTCAATCTCTCTCTCTCTCTCTCTCTCTCTCTCTCTCTCTCTCTCTCTCTCTCTCTCTCTCTGTACTCAATGAACCAAACGTGTCTGTGATGTTGTTTTGCAAGGAACCTCAATTGACAATGCTCGTTACTCTCTCTCTCTCTCTCTCTCTCTCTCTCTCTCTCTCTCTCTCTCTCTCGTCCTTGCATTATTTTTTTTCAGATTCTTTAGTTCTTTTTTATTCTCTTTATATTTTCTTCCTCCTTTCTTTTTTCTTTTTTTTCTTCCTTCCTTCCTTCCCTCCTTTCTCTCTTTCTTTCCTTTCTTTCTTTCAGTCTTTCTTTCTTTTTTTTTTTCTTCCTTCCTTCCTTCCTTCCTTCCTTCCTTTCTCTCTTTCTTTCCTTGCTTTTGGTTAAAAGTAAACAAAACATAATGGTTAGGGAAGAAGAAGAAGAGGAAGAAGAAGAAGGAGGAGGAGGAGGAGGAGGAGGAGGAGGAGAGGAGGAAGAGGAGGAGGAAAGACAAAGAGGAATTTTATAAACAGTTATCATAGTGGTATGTTTGTTTGTTTGTATGTGTGTGTGTGTGTGTGTGTGTGTGTGTGTGTGTGTGTGTGTGTGTGTGTGTGTGTGTGTAACGGCGCCATATGACCTCGTTGTTGCGTTCCATAAATATATATCAATCCATCAATCTGTTTGTCTGTCTGTTTGTTTACATGTGTGTGTGTGTGTGTGTGTGTGATATACTTGACTGACGAGCTCCTTTTCCCTCTCTCTCTCTCTCTCTCTCTCTCTCTCTCTCTCTCTCTCTCTCTCTCTCTCTCTCTCTGTTTATTTTTTTCCTTAAGTTTTCTTCATATTTCTTTTGTTATTTGATTTGTAGTGACTCTCTCTCTCTCTCTCTCTCTCTCTCTCTCTCTCTCTCTCTCTCTCTATCACGGAGGCGCGTTCTGTAATGGGTTATTGACCTTTCAAGGCTGCGTCCGTTTGCTCCCTCCTCTCCCTCTTTCTCTCCCCTCCTCTCCCTCTCCTTTCCCTGCTCTCCCTCCTCTCCCTTCCTCTCCCTTCATTCTCCGCAGCCTCTTTCACTCCTCTCCTTCTCTCTGTCTCTGTCTCTTTTCTTTCTACCTTGTGTATTATTTTCTTTTCTTTTCTTTTCTTCTCTTTTCTTTCTATTTTAATTTGTTTTCCTAATTGTCTTTTTCATTTTTCTATTTCTTTTCTTTATTTCGTTACATCCTTTTTCCTTCATTTTGTGGTTTTCTTTTCTTTCTTTCTTTCTTTTCTTGATGATTTCTCTGTCATTATCAGTTTTTCGCGCGCGCGCGAGAGAGAGAGAGAGAGAGAAAGAGATAGTCAGTCACTCAGTCACTTAAGAGCAGGGGACGAAACGAAAGACAAGAGAGAAAGAGAAGAGGAAAGAGAAAGAAAGAGAGAGGGAGCGAGGCATTTCCTTTCAGAACGCCCTGAGCACAATATTTCATGAAGGGAAGGCAATATTAGTAGGACACGGGTTCCTGAAACAGGGGTACGGTACATTTGTCTTTAGGGATACTGGGAAAGCTGGCCTGGGGTACACACTGAGTCAATAGGGATCTCCAAGTGGTACAAGGGAGATTGCAAGACCTAAACAAGATTCCCAGTAATCAAAATAGGAAAAACGAGATTGTAGGTAGAAAAATAGACTAGATAGAGGCTTTTAAGGGAATATAACAAGACTACAAGATTTACAGTAATTAGAATGGGAAAAACGAGATTGTAGGTGGAAAAATAGAGAAGATAAGAGGTTTTTTATAAGTGGTACAAGAGACATAACAAGACTTAAACAAAATTGCCAGTAATTGTAATAGGAAAAAAAAAGTAGATTGAAATAAGTTGAAAAATAAGCAGAGTAGAGGTTGTCTAAATGGCATAGGGATTATATCAAGAACTTAACAAAATTTTCAGTTATCAGAGTAAGAAAAAAAGATCATGATAAGTGGAAAAATAGATAAAATTACAGGTTTTGAAGTAGTACGGGGAATATAACAAGACTCCAACAAAATTCCCAGTAATTACAATAGGAAAAACAATTAAGATAGACGGAAAAATAAACAAAATAGAGACTTTTAAGTGGTACGGGGGAATATAACAAGA
>NC_059287.1:14432633-14435133 GCF_017591435.1 Portunus trituberculatus | reverse complement strand
TTCATGTTAATCTGCCTCTAGAATCGTAGAAATATCTTAAAAACGCTGTGTTCTGTAACCATTAGTATTTTCCAAGGCCACATGAAATGATTAGCGGGGTTTTCAGGGTTTTCAAGAGTGTTTCTCCAGTTAGTAATGTAGAATTCTTGTTAATCTGCCTCTAGAACCGTAGAAATACCTTAAAAACGCTGTGTTCTGTAACCATTCGTATTTTCCAAGGCCACAGAGATGATTAGCGGGGTTTTCAAGAGTGTTTCTCCAGTTCATAATGTAGAAATCTTGTCAATCTGCCTCTAGAACCGTAAAAAAACCCTTAAAAACTCGTGTCAGTTTAGATAAAGTAAAGGTGAAGCACAGATGTGTTTGAAAATACGAGCGTTAGTCATGATAATGTTTCTTTCACATTTATATAATTCCATTTATTTCTTATTTTAATTCAGAAGTAATTCCTGCCTCTATGTGGTGGTGGTGGTGGTGGTGGTGTTGTGGTGTGATGGTGGTGGTGCCAGTGTGTGGTGGTTTGATGTTGTGGTGTTGTGGGGGTGGTGGTGGTGATGGTGTGGTACTGGTGATGGTGGTGGTAGTATGGTGGTGTTGTGGTGATAGTGTTGTGGTGGTGTGGTGGTGTTGTGGTATGGTGGTGTTGGCAGTGGCACCGATGGAGGGTGTTAGTGCCAATCTGTAACCTTGGTGGGCAGTGTGTCAGGAGGTGGTGGTGGTGATGGCGGTGGTGGTGGTGGTGATGAGTTGTGTCTGGTGGCTCTGAATGGGACACCCAGCTCACACACACACACACACACACACACACACACACACACACACACACACACGAAAAAAAGAAAAGGTCTTTGAGCCTCGCTTACGTAATGAACCGTGTGTGTGTGTGTGTGTGTGTGTGTGTGTGTGTGTGTGTGTAAGGTTTATATTGGTGCTACAACTTCCTGCAATTTACGTGTGTGTGTGTGTGTGTACAGTCATGCGCGCGGGTGTGTGAGAGCGTATGTGCGTATGGATCACTTCCTCTCTTCAGGATGCACACATGTACGTACATTTGGTGCACGTGCGTGAGTGATGCAAGGCGTGCACACGATGAGTTACTAGTGTGTGTGTGTGTGTGTGTGTGTGTGTGTGTGTGTGTGTGTGTGTGTGTGTGTGCGCGCGTGCGTGCGATAGAATACTACGTACACGTGATTCATTTTGTGTACGTAACCCGCGCGACGGTGCACATGGCAGGGCGGGGCGTGACGGGCCTGGAGGGCGGGGAGGGGCGGGGCGGGGCGGGGCGGGTGAGGGCGGCCTGTCCGTGCAGGGCGTAAGACATGCGGCAGACAAACTTTGAAAGCAGAGCAAGTAGTAGACAAGCAGATGGGGGTGGGGGGATTGTGGGGAGCGGGGTGGCTGAGTGCTGGGGTAGGGGCGCCGTGTGGCGGTGGCGGTGGCGGGGGCCGGCTGGCAGCGGGCGAGGAGGGAGGGGAGGCTGGAGCAGCGAGCAGCGAGCAGCGAGCAGGGGGCCAGTCAGGCGGGCCAACGCGCCGTCAGTGTAGTGTGGGCAGCCGCAGCGGTAGAACGGAGCGCCTCTAGAAGCGACATGACGCGTGTGCCAGCCGTGACCAAGTGTCCCCCTCGCCCCCTGCCAACCTCCCGTCTGCGCAACCCCGCCCCGCCCCGCCCCGCCCCTGCCCCAGACATGTGACTTTGGCGGCGCAATCACCTGGTGCGCCCCTCTGCCTCACGTGTGCAAAGCTTTCCATAGCGCGCGTGGTCTGCCTCAGGGCATCCCAGGGGATCCCCCGGGCCCGGCCGGCTGCCCAGCTCCCCTCCAGGCCGTGCTGGGAGCCACAGGTCACTTGTGCACCTCCTGTTGACGCCCAAGTTACCCGCAACCCTCAGTCTTGATAAACAAGCCACGAATCACGGCAGCGAGTTGTGCTGAGCCAGGTTCCCTCAGCCTCAGACAGTGCCGGAGCCAGGCCGCCTCAGGACGTGCTGCCAGTCAGGTCAGCAGCAGGCCGCGTGTCAAGCAGGTCATCGGCAGGCCGTGTTGGGCGCCACGGGTCACTGCTCGCAGGCAGCGCCCGGCGTGACCTCGCCTCGCCCCTGCAGCAGCCTTGACCCTCGACACCCTCAACAGGGCAGTGGCCTGATCCGTCTCGCCTCTCAGTCCGGGCACCACGGCCAGCAGCAGCAGCAGCAACAACAGCAGCAACAACAACAACAGCAGCAGCAGCAGGAGGTTACGAGGGTGAAGCAGCAGCGGCAGCGTCTGTGGCGGCGGCAACGGTGGTGGTGGTGGTGGTAGTGGTGATCTTGGGTTACAGGCAGCACACCTCCACCCGCCCCACAGCTCTGTCCCAGCACGTGGGTCTCCCCAACCCTCGCCCCACCCGGACCCTGACGGTGCCAGTGCAGATAGTAAAGTGCCAATTTGTAGCGTGTGGAATCAGGGGCGGAGCGAGAGGCGTGGCCGCGGCGGCACAGGCTCGAAGGAGGCCCCGCAAAC
>NC_059287.1:14415133-14417633 GCF_017591435.1 Portunus trituberculatus | reverse complement strand
CTCTCTTTTGCTATTTTTCCTATTATCATTTACTCTTGACTATCATTCATCATCATTATCTCTCTCTCTCTCTCTCTCTCTCTCTCTCTCTCTCTCTCTCTCTCTCTCTCTCTCTCTCTCTCTCTCTCTCTCTCTCTCTCTCTCTCTCTCTCTCTCTCTCTCTATTTATTAACTAACTATCCACATATTTCCTCCTATCACCTCCTTTATTCTCCTCCTTTTACTCCTTTTTATCCTTCAAACTCTCATTCACTATCAAGACTTCATAAAATCATCTTAAGCTTCACTCACAGGATTAAGATTTCACCACCACCACCACCACCACCACCACCGGTACAGTAGTTATTAGCGCGGGTCTGTCTTATAAACTAACAATTTGGCTAACCTTTTATTGCTAGAATTGGAAGGGAAGGGAAGGAGGAGGAGGAAGAGGAGATGGGAAGAGGAAAGATGGGAGATGGGGAAGGGGAAAGGAGGGGAAGGGTTTTGCTATCAAGGGAAGAAGGAAGAGGGAAAATGGGAGAGGGAAGGGGGAGATGGAGGAAGGAGAAGGGAGACGGACGAAGGGAAGGGGAAGAGGGAAGGAGGGGAAGGGGGAAGGGGGAGGGTTCAACTAGTATGCCTCACAGCTCACCAATGCTTCTAAGTGCGTAATAACAATCTGTGAGCAGACTTAGGTCACTTTTATATTAGGAGAGAGAGAGAGAGAGAGAGAGAGAGAGAGAGAGAGAGAGAGAGAGAGAGAGAGAGAATCCACCCATCCATCCATACATACATATAAACATACATACACTAAAACACACCCCAAAAATTAATAACACTTGAATTACACATAACAAAAAAAGTAAACACACACACACACATACACACACACACACACACACACACACACACACACACACACACACACACACACACACACACACACAACAAAGTACAAAGAACAAAGAATTAAGATCCTTATTTAGAAACGCTTTGCCCTCTCACCACGACGATATTTCAAGGCCATGGAGATGATTAACGTGCTTTTCAAGAGTGTTTCTCCAGTTAATAATGTAGAAATCCTGTTAATCTGCCTCTAGAACCATAAAAACACCTTCAAACACTGGACTCTCACACCACAATAATATTCGAAAGCCACAGAGATGACTAGCATGATTTACAAGAGTGTTTCTGCAGTTAATAATGCAAAACTCTCACCAATCTGGCTTGAGAAACACAAAAAAACACCTTAAAAAAGAAAAACTGGTGTACATTTTAAATAAAGCCTTGTAAAATACTGGAGGAGAAGCGCAGAAGTGGTTGAGAATACGAGCTTTTACATTCAAAATACTAAAAAGTAATACGAATATACTATAGCCTTGCCTCATCCGACGTGCAAATACTGAGGTGAACATAATGAAGATTGCAGAGACATAAGCCATTAGCATTACGTTCACTGTGGCTTCTTGTGGCTAACATTACAAATTACTCTCAGCATTATCCTGTTAGGGAAATAGGAGGAGGAGGAGGAGGAGGAGGAGGAGGAGGAGGAGGAGGAGGAGGAGGAGGAGGAAGAGGAGGAAAAGGAGAATAAGAGAGAAAAGAAGGAGGAGGATGAGAAGAGGAGAGAGAGAGAGAGAGAGAGAGAGAGAGAGAGAGAGAGAGAGAGAGAGAGAGAGAGAGAACATGATGCAACGATTGAACGAAATTACAAAGATTTCTATCAACTGAGCGATAAGAGAGAGAGAGAGAGAGAGAGAGAGAGAGAGAGAGAGAGAGAGAGAGAGAGAGAGAGAGAGAGAGAGATAGTTTGGTGTATATTGTTATAGATATCGTTAATATTTAAACAAACGAGATAATTGACTTGTTAAAATGATACAAGGCGACAGATATTGCTTGTGATTGGAGGGTGAGAGAGAGAGAGAGAGAGAGAGAGAGAGAGAGAGAGAGAGAGAGAGAGAGAGGTAAGTGATGCTTTGGATAGTAATAGTGATGATAGTTATATTCTCTCTCTCTCTCTCTCTCTCTCTCTCTCTCTCTCTCTCTCTCTCTCTCTCTCTCTCTCCTTATCCTCTTCTTCTCCACTTTCTCAATTTTCTCCTAATTCTTCTTCTTCTTTCTTCTTTTTCATATCATCATCATCTTCTATTTCACTCTCCTCCTCCTCCTCCTCCTCCTCACCTTAACCTCCATTACCGTCCAGTTCTTGTCCTTTACATGTTTCTTCATAACGCTCCTCCTCCTCCTCCTTCTCCTCCTCCTCCTCCTCCTCCTCCTCGTCCTCTGTGGTGTTCCCAAGGGCGTCTTCCTCGTTTCTGTTCAGTTTCTTCTTGTCCCTGAGTAATGAGTGTCCTCCTCCTCCTCCTCCTCCTCCTCCTCCTCCTCCTCTTGTGCCTCTTCTTCCCCCTTCATTTATTTACCTTTCTTCAACGTTACATGTAAGATAATCCTCTCTCTCTCTCTCTCTCTCTCTCTCTCTCTCTCTCTCTCTCTCTCTCTCTCTCTCTCTCTCTCTCTC
>NC_059287.1:14405133-14410133 GCF_017591435.1 Portunus trituberculatus | reverse complement strand
AGCCAGCACAATACACCATATAAGTAAATAAAAGTATCTGAATCCTGCGTAGTAGTGTTACATAAGCCCCCCAATCAACGCGTCCAGTCTCCACCACTCTGCCATAAGGACGAGCTAGTATTTGCGCTCCTTTGATCGTCAACATAGGAATAAAGACCATGATTTGACACACCTCCACGATGCACCTCCACTATGTCTTAAGCTTTAGTTGATGTATGTGTTCTTAGCCACTTCAGTACTGGGACACATTTTTACCTTGAGTTTTGGGCGTGATTAGATGATTTTATTGACATTAGGAAGGGTCTATGGAGGTCGGAAGGTTAATGGTCCAGTCTTCATTATTTCAACTATCACATAAGTTTCTGAAGCTGTATAAAGCCACCAAATAGTAAATAGAATAGATATGTAAGCACGTCATGGCACTGAAAGGGTTAAGGGTGTTTTATTGTGGTTTTCATGACAAATTAACAAGATTTCTACATTGTTAACCCTTCAGTACCATGACGCGTTTTTCTTATTCATTTATTCATTCTGCCTACTATTTGGCGATTTTATACAGCTTCAGAAACTTATGTGGACGATTAAAATAGCAAAGACTCTGGCCATTAATCTTCTGACCTCCATAAACCCTTCCTAATGTCAACAAAATATTCTAATCGTACACAAAACTCGTGGTAAAAAAAATGCGTCCCAGAGAGAGAGTTAAGGAACACTCTTGAGAACTTACCTAATGACCTTTGTGGCCTCGGAAAGTATAGTCGTGGTGAGACCAAAGCGTTTCTGAATACTGAAGATGACGTGGAGTTGCAGGACAAATTAATCTATACGTTACCCTTTACAAAACAAGACTGCCTGTTTCCGCCTATTATGTGTGTTTATCCTATGCTTTTTGTGATCATTTAGTGGGGTGAAGATATAAGAACGCTGGATAATCAGGACTTTTGGCTAACTCTGTCAATCTTTTAAGGGAACTGGCGATTAAGTGGGTCTTTCTTAATTTTTTTTAGTTTCCTTTCGCCAGCTTTCTCTCTTGCTTAAAGGAAAGAGAGAGAGAGAGAGAGAGAGAGAGAGAGAGAGAGAGAGAGAGAGAGAGAGAGAGAGAGAGAGAGAGAGAGAGAGAGAGAGAGAGAGAGAGTAAGGGAAGTTGAAGGAAGACATCAATATCATCATCATCATCATCATTCTCTTCTTTTTTTTCTTCTTCTTCTTCTTCTTCATCATCATCATCAGCATCATCATCATTTTCTTCTTTTTCTTCTTCTTCTTCTTCTTCTTCTTCTTCTTCTTCTTCTTCTTCTTCTTCTTCTTCTTCCCTGTAACTCTAATTGTATAATATTTCCTGATTTTACTTCTTCCTTTATGTACCTTACCCCTCTTCTTCCTCCTCCTCCTCCTCCTCTGTTTATTCTTATTCCTCCTGTCTCTTCCTCCCTCCCTCCCTCCTTCCCTGCCTCCTCCTATTAATATTAGCAAACTAGAACCACACACACACACACACACACACACACACACACACACACACACACACACACACACACACACACACACACACACACACACACACACACACACACACACACACACATAATTTAACAGCTAAACCACAAAGATGCAGAATAAAATAAATAATAATAGATCAGAAATATACCTCAAGTAAATCTTCCTCTTCCTACAAACTAGTAAACTTAGCCATCCTCCTCCTCCTCCTCCTCCTCCTCCTCCTCCTCCTCCTCCTCTTCGCTGACTCACACATGCGCAATAAGTCAGTATCTTATCATAAACTCTTTCATCTTCGCTTATTATTATATTCACCTACTCTTCACTCGCTGTTCATTTTGCCGCGACACAAGAGAGAGAGAGAGAGAGAGAGAGAGAGAGAGAGAGAGAGAGAGAGAGAGAGACGCTCCTATTCTCAAACTTCTCTGTACTTTACCTCCATTGTTTCAAAAGGCTTTATTTAAATTGACACGAGTTTTTTAAAGTATTTTTATGGTTCTAGAGGCAAATTGACAAGATTTCTTCATTATTAACTGGATAAACGCTCTTGAAAACCACGCCAGTCATCTCTGTGGCCTTAGAAAACAGTCGTGGGTGAGAAAGAAAGCGTTTCTGAATACCGGCCAGAGAGAGAGAGAGAGAGAGAGAGAGAGAGAGAGAGAGACATTGCTTGAGATGACACAGGTTAGTTAAGATCAAAGGATAAGACAAGAATGAGAAGAGAAGGAGAGAATAATAAAATACAACAAAAGAGAACAAACCAGAAGAGAATTGTAAAGGTCTGACGTAGCGAATGTGGTGATGTCGAGAAAATTCAAACATTCTCTATGACTTTAATTTTCCTCTTTTCTTTCTTGCTTTTATCGTTGTTTTGATTATATAAGGAAAAGAAAATGATGATGATAGTTTTGTGCTTAGATACGTGCAGGGAAATTGGATAGATAATATTAATGATAGCGATGATAACAAAAGGAGAAAAAAATATAAAAGAAATCTGTGTTGTGTTTTTTTTTTTATTTGTTAGGTAGATAGTTTGGAGAAAATTTGGCATAGATGATAGTGATGATAAGAAGAAAGCATTATTATACAAGACGTTAGAGATTAAATGCTTCAGTACCATGACGTGTTTCCATATTCATTCTGCTGACTATTTGGTGACTTCATAAAGCTTCAGAGATTCATGTGGAGGATAAACACAGTGAAGACTCTGGCCATTAATCTTCTGACCTCCATAGACCCTTCCTAATGTCAATAAAATCGTCTAATCACACCCAAAACTCAAGGTAAAAATGCATCTCAGTGCTGAAGGGCTGAAATTATAATAACAAACCTTCTTTTTTTATTCATTTGGTTATTATTTGGTGACTTTATACAGCTTCAAAAACTTATGTGTGGTATTAAAACAGTAAAGACTCTGGCCATTAATCGTCTGACCTCCATAGACCCTTCCTAATGTCAATAAAATCGTCTAATCACACCCAAAACTCAAGGTAAAATTGCATCTCAGTGCTGAAGGGCTGAAATTATAATAACAAACCTTCTTTTATTCATTTGGTTATTATTTGGTGACTTTATACACCTACAGAAATTCATGTAGGGGGTTTGAAATAGTGAAGACTGTGGCCATTAATCTTCTGACCTCCATAGACCCTTCCTAATGTCAATAAAATCGTCTAATCACACCCAAATCTCAAGGTAAAAATGCATCCCAGTACCGAAGGCGTTAAAAAAGTGTTCCTGATCCAGCTTGTGTTTTCCTTACCACCTTTACACTCATTTTTCCTTTATCTTGTTTCATGGATTTTATGTTAAGCAAATGTACGTGAAGTGTGAA
The DNA here is from genome assembly GCF_017591435.1 of Portunus trituberculatus. Lineage (NCBI taxonomy): Eukaryota > Metazoa > Arthropoda > Malacostraca > Decapoda > Portunidae > Portunus > Portunus trituberculatus. Next base: position 14,406,802 of record NC_059287.1, on the reverse strand, counting down.
GGGTCATGTGTTGTTGTCTTGCATGTTTTTCTTCCATGTGTTCTGAGGTTATAGGAAATGTACGTGAGGTTATAGGAAATGTACGTGAGCTGTGAAGGGTCATGTGTTATTGTCTTGCATGTTTTTCTTGTATGTGTTGTGATATTAAAAGGGAATTATCATTGTTTTAAATCCATTCTTGTATTCTCTTCAATGATAATCGCTTGTTCTTTTTTCCTTTCGTTCTTTTTTTTTTATATTTTATACTTTTGGTCAAATTGTTTAGTCAGAAAATGTTAACAGTCACATGTCCATTTACGTGTGTGTGTGTGTGTGTGTGTGTGTGTGTGTGTGTGTGTGTGTGTGTGTGTGTGTGTGTGTGTGTGATACAGAAGCCATGTTTGAAATTCTTGAGTTAATAGTATACCAATGTACATACACAAAGGAAAATGTGTGTGTGTGTGTGTGTGTGTGTGTGTGTGTGTGTGTGTGTGTGTGTGTCGTCATACATACATGCGTAGATAAGTGGCGTTGTTACGTACACCAGAGAGAGAGAGAGAGAGAGAGAGAGAGAGAGAGAGAGAGAGAGAGAGAGAGATATTTGCATCACCACAGCATTTTCTTCCTTATTTGAGAGCTGAACGATGATTGGTCGGCTGATGGGAGAGGAAGCACGTGATTGGCTGCCAGGCGAGGGTGTGTGAGAAAGAGACCACCTGATTGGCTGAATAAGAAGAATTTTTATGTACTTTTGCTGCTTATTTGTTTGTGTATATTTGTTTTGCTTTAATCTTCTTAAGTGTGGTGTTGCGTGTGTGTGTGTGTGTGTGTGTGTGTGTGTGTGTGTGTGTTTCAAGATCAAGGGAGTCGTTCATAGTGTAATGAATGAGCACACACACACACACACACACACACACACACACACACACACGTCATTCATTCCATTCATTCGCACATACACACACACACACACACATAGTGACTCATGTGTACTTAACAGCTTCATGTACGTGTTTCTTAACGTGTGTGTGTGTGTGTGTGTGTGTGTGTGTGTGACGAAATCTTCCCTTTGATGACGTGAGCATTTAGTTTCATTACTGTGTGTGTGTGTGTGTGTGTGTGTGTGTGTGTGTGTGTGTGTGTGTGTGTGTGTGTGTGAGTCATCGTTTTCCACAGCTAAGGGTCAGTAAGATTTCGGCATCTCTCTCTCTCTCTCTCTCTCTCTCTCTCTCTCTGACAACAACAACTACAACAACAACAACAACAACAACAACAACTATTACTATTTCTACTACTACTACTACTACTACTACTACTACTACTACTACTACTACTACTACTACTACTACTACTACTACTACTACTACTACTACTACTACTACTACTACTACTACTACTACTACTACTACTGCTTCTACTACTACGATTACTACGACTAACAACAACAACAACACCAATAACAACACCAACACCTTCTATACTACTAACAACATGAAACTCCCATTACAAATCCGCCTTCATCCAACTTCCTACGAACGCTTCCATGCACTAACTGGCTTGGCTCCACAAAAACCAATGTCACGGGTCACTGGCTGTGTATATCACCCCTCTGTATCTCCCCACGATCAGAACACGCTCCCAGGCCTCCCAGACACGGCCACACAGACACATACAGCTGTTCCTTACTTTA
>NC_059287.1:14387633-14392633 GCF_017591435.1 Portunus trituberculatus | reverse complement strand
GTGTGTGTGTGTGTGTGTGGCGTCTTTACTGCAAAACACACACACACACACACACACACACACACACACACACACACACACACACACACACACACACACATCCAATGAACACTTACGAATCACATTTGTACATTAAAAAGAAAAAAACTGAAAAAAACTTAAAAAAACTCTAAATCTGAATATATGTGTATGTGCATTCCATTCCCTCTACATAAAAAAAAAAGAAACCCTGCATTTTTTACCCATATACCTCAAAACTCACTTCAACATAGGAAGAATAGAGTCTGTATATCGATTAACCATCCCTCTCTGTGTATGTGAGTGTCTATGTTATTCCCGCTAACTTGGCAACATCCGCAGACCATCGACCTGAAAAGCAGACGTAGCGTGCAAGTGTGATAAGAAACAGGACGGAATCTGACGGGAGGGGAAATGCACGGAGAGAAAAAAAAATAGAATGTCGGGGAAGATAGGAGGATGTGATGGGCGTGCTTATCTGCGTCTCAGTCTGTTGCTACGAGAGAGAGAGAGAGAGAGAGAGAGAGAGAGAGAGAGAGAGAGAGAGAGAGAGAGAGAGAGAGAGAGAGAGAGAGAGAGGTTAAGGACTAAAAGGAGCATAAAGATTCGTTTTGTCTACGAGGGAAAAAATGTGTGTGTGTGTGTGTGTGAGAGAGAGAGAGAGAGAGAGAGAGAGAGAGAGAGAGAGAGAGAGAGAGTTAAAATCACAAAGAGAACAAAACAAAACGAAAAAAATACAAAAAACAAAAGCAAAACAGAAAAAAATAAACCGCGAGAGAGAGAGAGAGAGAGAGAGAGAGAGAGAGAGAGAGAGAGAGAGAGAGAGAGAGAGAGGGCTGGGGATTGCAAAGTAGCATGCAAAACTGGACAGATAGCACAGGAGTCAGCGCTACTTTAACCTGACGGCGCCACCTCAGGACACACTTTGCATTGCCGCCCCAGCACACACGCGGAGCCGAGGCGGGGATGCGCGGGGGGCGAGGGAGGGAGAGACTTGAAAGCTGGTATTCTCAAACCCTTCTTTACTTCCCCTCCACTGTTTCAAAAAGCTTCATTTAACTCCTTCAGTACTGGGACACATTTTTACCTTAAGATTTGTGTACGATTAGACCATTTTGTTGACATTATTTATACCATGTGGGCTTTTCACGGGAATTTATGGGGTAAAGGGGATACTTTTTGGGGTACCTCCTATCTCAAAGCCCACCCGCTAGGAAACTCTTGCCCCGAGTGAGGAAGCCCAACCTACACTCGGACCGTGGACAGGATGTTACTTATGTTCAGTCAGTCATGATAATGTTAACAATGTATAATGGAAATAAGTTTGAGATTCTGCATTGTGTTTGTGTCTGAAGGGCTGGTGAGGAGAGAGACAAGTAAGACAATGAGGAAATGTGTTTAAAATGTCAATTCCGAAGACAAGAAGTAAAAAAAATACAATTCCTCTTCTGACCTCCCATAGAGACTGACGTAATATAGACACCAGGAAGTAGCAGAGGCGTTCAGAATGCATGGATAAGAGGTACATATGTAAATACAAGGGGATTATGAATGGGGGTGGGCTAATGTTTGTATAGAGGGCAGTGAAGGGGGCATGGTTAGGTTAGGTTAGGTTAGATTAGGTACGTTAGTCTGGTACGCACATGTGAAAAAGATAAGTGAGACAGTGAGTTTACCAGAGACTAACGATGCTCTTCTTGTGATTTAGGTTAGGTTAGGTTAGGTTAGGTTAAGTACATTAGGTTAGTTAGGTCCGTACGTGTGAGAGAGAAAAGTGAGATAGTGAGTTTACCGAAGACTAACGGTGCTGTTCTTGTGATTTAGAGCGTTGGATGGAAATAGCTTTAGAATATTGTGTTGGTTAGAAATAATGTTGTTTTTATTGTTTTTAGAGCAATATAGATGGAATGAATGAGAGTATATTGTTATTAATAGCCTTAGAATATTATGTTGGATCAAAAATAATGTTGCTTTTTATTGTTCTTAGAATATAAATGGAATGAAGGAGAGTATATTGTTATTTCTGTGATGATTTCTTTCAATACTTACAGATTATAGGAAGACAACGTGTAATTGAGTTTAACCCTTTAACCACGACATATTTCCACCTTGAGTTTTGGGTACGATTTGACAATTTTATTTGCATTAAGAAGGATTTGTAGAGGTAAGAAAATTAATGGTCAGAATCTTCACCATTTTAATCCCACACGTGAATTTCTGAAGCTGTGTAAAATCACCAAATAGTAACCAGAATGGATAGAAAATGCGTCACAGTACTGAAGGGTTAAGCATTTCAGAATTAAATAGCGAAATAAAAAGAAAAAAAAATGAAAATAAGGGATAAATATGAAACGCAATTTATTTATTCATTACTGTGTGTGTGTGTGTGTGTGTGTGTGTGTGTGTGTGTGTGTGTGTGTGTGTGTGTGATACTACAATTTGGTTTATCTGTTAATTGATTTATTCGCCTTAAATATCCAGCCCTAAAAAGTTAATTACCGATTAAACAAGTGAGGAATTAATATTTATTTGTTTGTAAGCTGCGCCATCACTCTTTTGTCTGTCTGTATGTCTGTGTCTGTGTGTGTGTGTGTGTGTGTGTGTGTGTGTGTGTGTGTGTGTGTGTGTGTGTGTGTGTGTGTGTGTGTGTGTGTTTGCGTGTCTATGTGTTTGTGTTTATGTGTGTGTGTGTGTGTGTGTGTGTGTGTGTGTGTGTGTGTGTGTGTGTGTGTGTTTTGTGTGTTCGTGTGTTTGTTGTGTGACTGATGTGATTTTCTGATTATCATTACTGGTTTTGTTATCTTTGTTCTTTATTAAGGTCTTTGTTGTTATTGTTGTTGTTGTTGTTGTTGTTGTTGTTGTTGTTGTTGTAATTTTATTTTGGGTGTGTTTTCTTGCAAAGTTTATTATTATTAATATTATTATTATTATTATTATTATTATTATTATTATTATTATTATTATTATTATTATTATTATTATCTTTGTTCTATATTAATACCTTCATTTTCTTTCTTTTTTTCCTTCCTTCCTTTCTTCCTCTCTACTTATCTTTCTTTCCTTCTTTCTTTCTTTCTTGCTTACTTGCTTACATTCTTAGTCTTTTTATCTTGTTTTATTTAATCTCTCTCTCTCTCTCTCTCTCTCTCTCTCTCTCTCTCTCTCTCTCTCTCTGGCTTACGTGGTCTCGTGCACAACTGGCAAAATTGGACCAATGAGAGGGCAGTGTTTGTGTGGCTCGTCTCCTCATTGGCTCGGCGTCAGCACCTCCCTGGCGACTTGCAAGGACGCTACTCGGGCATGGGGGGGGGTGTTAGTAAGGGGAGGGGAGAGGGAGTGGTGATATGTGGTGGTGGTGGTGGTGGTGGTGGTGGTGGTGGTGGTTTGTCATTCATTCATTTATTTTGTTTAGTGTATGGTGGGGTTAGTAGTAGTTGTAGTGGTGGTGGTGGTGGTAGTAGTGGTGGTGGTGGTGGTGGTGGTGGTGGTGGTGGTGGTGGTGGTATTATTATTATTATTATTATTATTATTATTATTATTATTATTATTATTATTATTATTATTATTATTATTAGTAGTAGTAGTAGTAGTAGTAGTAGTAGTAGTAGTAGTAGTAGTAATAGTAGAAGTAGTAGTAGTAATAGTAGTGCTGATGGTTGGTGGTGATGGTAATAGTAGTAGTAGTAGTAGTAGTAGTAGTAGTAGTAGTAGTAGTAGTAGTAGTAGTAGAAGAAGTAGTAGTAATAGTAGTAGCAGAAGTAATATTAATGTCACCTTTATTTTCATTTACTTATTTACGCATTTATTTATTTATTTATTTATTTATTTATCATTTCATTCACTCTCAGATTCATTCATTCATTCATTCACTCACTCCTTCCATTTCTGTACGTAGTAACGGTGGTGGTGGTGGTGGTGATGGTGGTGGTGGTGGTGATGATGGTAGTGGTGGTGGTGGTTGTGGTGATAGTGATACTGGTGGTGATGGTAGTGATAATGGTGGTGGTGGTTGTGGTGATGATGGTGGTGGTGGTGATAGTGGTGGTGGTGGTGGTGGTGGTGGTGGTTGTGGTGGTGTGTGGTTCCGTGTAAGAATGTGTGAAAATGTGTTTACTTTCTCTCTGCTTTCTATTTTTTTCTCTCTTTTTCGTTTTAATTTCTTTTCTCTTCTCTGTTTTGCAAGTTTTCTCTCTTCCTCTTTTCTTTTCTTCTTTCCTTCATCTTTTTTCCTTCTTGTCCTTGATCTTGTCTGCGTTTTATTGCCTTTTTTCTTCCTCCTTCTTTCTCTTTCTCTCTTTCTCTTATCTCTCTTTTTTCCCTCTCTCTTTTTTCCTCCTCCAGTTCCTTCTTTCGTTGTTGTTTCCTTGCATTATTTTTGTTTTTCCTTTCTTTATCATTTATTTTTCTTTTTGCCTTTATTTACATTCCTACATTTCTTTTATTTTCTTCCTTATCTCTCTTTCGCTCTTCCTTCCTTTCTTTCTCTTTTCAATCCTTCGTTCCTTTCCATTAAGTATTTTTCATCCAATTCTGCAGTTATGACTTACCTTCTTCTTCTTCTTCTTCTTCTTCTTCTTCTTCTTCTTCTTCTTCTTCTTCTTCTTTACTACAGGAAATATCTGTTTTCATCAAGAAGAGAGATGGATCTTAATTTCTTTACTTATTTTATTTATGCACGAACAGAGAGAGAGAGAGAGAGAGAGAGAGAGAGAGAGAGAGAGAGAGAGAGAGAGAGTTAACCTATACATTTTCACTGCCTTGAAACTACGTTGATAAATACACAACAAACAGGAAAAGAGAGAGAGAAAAGAAGAAGAAAGAGGAGGAAGAAGACAAGAAGCAGGAGGAGGAGGAGGAGGAGGGGGAGGAGGAGGAAGAGGAGGAGGAGGAGGAGAAGTATTCGCATTGTTCTAGTGAGGAATCTCGTGTGTGTGTGTATGTGTGTGTGTGTGTGTGTGTGTGTGTGTGTGTGTGTGTGTGTG
>NC_059287.1:14372633-14382633 GCF_017591435.1 Portunus trituberculatus | reverse complement strand
CCTTCGGTGTGTGGAACTGCGTGCGTTGCGTGTGTGCCAAGGTAAGGGTCTGAAGAGCGTGCGTGAGTGAGTGCGTGAGTGCGTGAGTGAGTGTGTGAGTGTGTGAGTATTAAATGTATGTGAAAATTTTGAGGCTGGTTTTATTTTGCTGCTGGGAAGTGTTAGCTGTGTGTGTGTGTGTGTGTGTGTGTGTGTGTGTGTGTGTGTGTGTGTGTGTGTGTGTGTAGTATGCAGGGCGTGAGCTACATTCGTGTTCTCCTATCAATGTTTATTTTTGCATGTTTTTTTTTCTCCCCCTCCTCCCACCCTCCATACCTTCAGGTCATGTGCACACCATACCTCTATGTGTATGTATGCGTGTACGTGTGTGTGTGTCTGTGTGTGTGTGTGTGTTCTTCCACACACACACACACACACACACACACACACACACACACAGAGCAAGGGTGACCTCTAGATGCTGTCAGCTGTAAATAAAGGCATTATATCAACACATTATTGGAACATTCGTCTTGGCACGCCCCAGCTCACCGCCCGTCACCTACTCGGCACCACCGCGCTACTCGGCCCACAGAAATATGTAAACAAATTGAACAAGAGAGAATTTATATAAGTGAGAGGGAGAAATTCAAAGCCATGATGCTATAAATGAGAGAAATGGATATAGAAAATTAGACAGAAGTTATATTAGAGATGGTAAATGAGTTAGATAAAGGGAAATTGATGTTTTTAATGGGAAATATGCAAATAAGACACTTGTAAGAGAAGAATGGGAAAAAATAAGAAGAGGAAATTAAAGAACGACTATGCAAAGGGAAATGTATTAGCACAGTGTAAATAGAAGGAAAAATATAGAGTACATAAACACTAATAGGAAAATGATTGTAGAAAAATAAGATAGACAAAAAAAAAAGAGACAAATTACACTACAACTAATAAAGAGAGAAAGCAAAAATATAACAGTGCTTTAGGACATATTGATAAGAAAAAGGTGACTCTCTCTCTCTCTCTCTCTCTCTCTCTCTCTCTCTCTCTCTCTCATAAATTATCTTCAATACTTTTTATCTTTGTTTTTCTTTGACAGTTTTGGCCAATCAGTGTCATTTTTGTTCGTTCGTTTGTGTGTGTGTGTGTGTGTGTGTGTGTGTGTGTGTGTGTGTGTGTGTGTGTGTGTGTGTGTGTGTGTGTTTGTTTGAGTAACACTATTCTGGGGCCAAATTTTTCGACCTTGAATGGTGATCAGAGTAAATAGATGGTGTTTAAATAGAGAGAGAGAGAGAGTGAGAGAGAGAGAGAGAGAGAGAGAGAGAGAGAGAGAGAGAGAGAGAGAGAGAGAGAGAGAGAGAGAGAGAGAAGAGAGAGGTAATTTTTGTCTGCCACGAAATTGCTCTTTGATGATGAAATAATCTCTCTCTCTCTCTCTCTATGGCAGGTATTAAGTCGGACGTTCGCCTCATATATTCTCTCTCTTTCTCTGTCTCTGTCTCTCTCTCTCTCTCTCTCTCTCTCTCTCTCTCTCTCTCTCTCTCTCTCTCTCTCTCTCTCTCTCTCTCTCTCTCTCTCTCTCTCTCTCTCTCTCTCTCTCTCTCTCTCTCTCTCTCTCTCTATATCTATCCTTGTTTTATTTTACCGCATGGCTTTAAATGGTCTGATTGCTGCAGAGAGAGAGAGAGAGAGAGAGAGAGAGAGAGAGAGAGAGAGAGAGAGAGAGAGAGAGAATGGCCTTGAACTCTAGTCGCTGTAAGTTATCTCAGCAACAGATTGGGGGCAGCTTCTCTCACTCTCTCTCTCTCTCTCTCTCTCTGGTAGCAATATGTGTTTAATTCCTGCTTCATTATTGATATTGTATTGTTAACATGGAAATTTGCAAATACTAATGAAATATTGCATTGTGGGATTTAAATACAACCATTATTTAAATTATTTCATTATTTATTCCTTCATATTTTGTTTTTTTTTCAGTATTTTCTTATCGTACTTAATTTTTTATGCTATTTTTACATTTTTTATGCTGTTTTTTTTATTCTTATGCTATTTTTTTGTTTTATGCTATTTTTTTGTTTTTTATGCAATTTTTTTTATGCTATTTTTAGATTTTTTATGCATTTTTTATATTTTATGCAATTTTTTTTATTTTTATCCAATTTTTTATGCTATTTTTTATTTTTTATGCTATTTTTATATTTTTTATGCAATTTTTATATTTTTATGCTATTTTTTATATTTTTTATGCTATTTTTTTTTATTTTTTATGCTATTTTTGTACTATTTTATACTATTTCATACTGTTTTTTATACTATTTTTATACTATTTTACATACTATTTTTATAATGTTTTTTTTATATTTATACTATTTTTCATACTATTTTTTTTATTTCTTATGTTATTTTTATACTATTTTATACACAAGTTTCATATTATTTTTATACTATTATTTTTCATATATTGTGGAGTAAATTGAGACAGACAAATGAAATAACTGAGTGAAATTAATGAAACGGAAAAGAAAGAAGGAAAATTTCTTAAACTTCTCTTGATTAATCCCTTCAGTGCCAAGGAAAGGCGAAGAGGTGTGACAAAAAACTATATTATTCTCTCCAGTACCATGACGCGTCTCAATATTCACTCTGCTTACTATTTGGTGACGTTACACAACTTCAGAAACTCATGTGGGGGGTTGAAATAGTGAAGACTGTAGCTATTAATCTTCTGACCTCCATAGACCCCTCATAATGTCACTAAAATGGTCTAATCGTACACAAATCTGAAGGTAAAAATGTGTCCCTGTACTGAGGGGGTTGAAATTGTGAAGACTGTGGCCATTAATCTTCTGACCTCCATACACCCTTCCTAATGTTAATAAAATGGTCTAATCGTACACAAATCTGAAGGTAAAGATGTGTCCCTGTACTGAAGGGGTTAAAATAGTGAAGACTCTAGCCATTAATCTTCTAACCTCCATACACCCTTCCTAATGTCAATAAAATGGTCTAATGGTACACAAATCTCAGGTAAAAGTGTGTCCCAGTATTGAAGGGGCTAAAAATGCAGGTGTGTGAGGTGTAAAGGGATGAAAGTTATTATTAAATACTAGACTAAATTTTTGAGAGAATCATTTAATTGGTCATTTGATGTTTGGTCTCTTTGTGGAAGAAAAGTGGCGTTGATTTACACACACACAGAGCTAGCAAAGGTTTCTCCGCTACACACACACACACACACACACACACTCTCTCTCTCTCTCTCTCTCTCTCTCTCTCTCTCTCTGATTCAGATTAAAGAAACTGCAAAGTATCTACAAATTTATCTCCAGTGCCTCTGAAAATGAATGGATAAATAAATAGATTGATAAAAGAGCGAGCATGAATCTTTAGCAAGCAAACGAGTAAATAAGTAAATAAATAGAAGCACGGGGAGTTACTTTATCTCTTCAAAAATCTCAAAAAAAAAAAAGGAGACGTGATGAGTTTAATGCTTTGCCCTTTAAACCTTCCAAACTCGAGGCTCCGCGTGGTGTTTGTGTTGACATAACTCGGACGATTTATCTCTTTGTCTTAAAACACCAACAATGTAACAAAATTGGCGGTCTCTCGTGAAAATAAAAGATAAGTAAACTGGCTGGATATTCTCAACTTTTCATTTGTCTTCGTAAAATTCTGTACACGTTATCAGTTGCAATTTAAGGTTAATATGATTTAGTGTTGTTTATTCACATTCAACCTAACATTACGTTCAGTTATTCTCGCCTTAACTCCTTCAGTAATTATTAACTTGCCGTTCATTTTCTCAAACACTGACACTCACTGATAAACCTGACCTGATCTAACCTCCCATGACCTGACAGTAATTAAATGAACTTAAACCTCTTATCTCACCTTTTCAAACACCATCACCATCATCACCACCACCACCACTACTTGCCATATCCTTCACATAACACACTCGCGTAATTCAAATAATCCAACCAAACATGATCTAACAGAGATTGGACATGTATTAAACTCATATCATATCTTTTCAAACACCACCACCACCACTACCATCACCATCACCACCACCACCACCACCACCACTACTTGCCATATCCTTCACATAACACACTCGCGTAATTCAAATAATCCAACTAAACATGACCTAACAGAGATTGAACATGTATTAAACTCATATCCTATCTTTTCAAACACCACCACCACCACTACCACCACTACCACCACCACCACCGCCGCCGCCGCCACCTGTTATATCACACACGTAACTCGCCCTCGTAACCTAACATAACAATAATCTCGTCTCAAGCCAAGCCATATCTTTCCACCACCTTTACCACTTGTCACGTAAAGCACTGTTGTAATACACGCACGTTACTCAACTAAGCTCACCCGATCCAGCTTATGCACGTCCAATGTTTCTCTCCAGTCACGCCTTTCCTCCCTCTTTCTGTTAAATTCACGTCACGTTTATAAATAGCCATTTGACTCACTGAACTTGAACTTAGAACCTTTGACTTTATTTTTTTTCTTCCTTTATTTACTTCGCTTATTAGATTTTTTTTTTTCATTTTTTTTTATTAATTTATTTATTTTAAGTGTTAGTTGTACTGCAAGATTTGATGCTTATTAGGTCTTGGTGGGGTTGCTTTAGATGACTGGTTGACTGACTGACTGGCTGACTGACTGACTGACTGACTGACTGTAGGACTAACTAGATTACTACATGTCTAAATTAATGATTGATCTTTTAGCTAACTGACTGACTGACTGATTGCCTGACTGACTAAATGCATGTCTAAGATAAGGTTTGTTTTTCTTAATTAACTAACTGACTGACTGACTGACTGACTAACCAGATAAATGGATGTCGAAATAAAGCATTGATCTTTTAACTAACTGACTGAATGACTGACTGACTGTAGGACTAACTAGATAAATACACGTCTAAATTAATGATTGATCTTTTAACTAACTGATTGAATGACTGACTAACTGACTGACTAGCTAAATACAGATCTAAGTTAATGGTTGCTCTTCTGACTGACTGACTGACTGACTGACTGATAAGGTAAATACTAGATGAATTGACTACATATCTAAACTCAGTGATGTACAAACCAACCACTTACTAACCACCAGGCCAATAAACTAAAGATAAACTACAAATCTAAACAAATTTTTCTAAACTGTCCATCTTTACGAAATAGAAACGATAATGAGTCCATCGTAAATTTCTGAATAAAAGGAATCTAGTGAATTTAAGTATAGTAAACCTCTGAATGAATATAGCGAATGAATATATAATTTCTGAAAGGCTGAAAATCATAGTGTGAAAATGGACGGAAAGAAAAGAAAAAAACTAAACAGCTCTTATTAGAACGATGCTTTTTGGTCAATGAGTGAATAGATTAACCTCTTCAGTACCATGACTCATTTCTATATTCATTCTACTTACTATTTAGCGATTTTATAAAGCTTCAGAAACTTATGTGGGGGTATTAAAATAGTGAAGACTGTGGCCATTAATCTTCTGACCTCCATAGACCCTTCCTAGTGTCAATAAAATGGTCTAATTGTACACGAAGCTCAAGTTAAAAATTCGTCCCAGTATTGAAGGGTTAATAAGGAAAAGGACCAAAAATCTTGAAAATTATAGTGTACTTGTGCTGTGTTTGTTGACTTAATTGTAACTAAGACTCATTTAATTTTAGTGTTTATGCTACAAAAACAGAGCGACTTTTGAGTTAACTGAAGGATTTAAGAAGAATTTTTTTTTAATATATTTTTGGTTCATTTTTTTCTTGGTAAGCAAACTTGTACAAAAAAATGGATAGAAGAGAGAGAGAGAGAGAGAGAGAGAGAGAGAGAGAGAGAGAGAGAGAGAGAGAGAGAGAGAGAGAGAGAGAGAGAGAGAGAGAGAGATTTTCATACATACCCCTCTCTTTCATCCTCTTGCACACACACACACACACACACACACACACACACACACACACACACACACACACACCTACCTTTTACCCACAAACTAATACTCCTTCTCCCACTTATCCTCCTTCACTCATCCACCAACAGCCTCCTCTCCCACCCCACCTCCCTCCCAGCCACACATTGACAGTACCGAGAGTGGCCGTTGACGTGGGAGTGGCGGTGGTCACGAGAGATAAAGAGGTGAATCAGGAGCCGAGGCAGGACGTTGTCAAAATAACGAGTGTGTGTCTTATCTTGCTAAACGCCCCGCTTCCCTGATAACGGTGATAATTATTAGGATGATTATGATTAAGGAGATGCTGTGTGTGTGTGTGTGTGTGTGTGTGTGTGTGTGTGTGTGTGTGTGTGTGTGTGTGTGTTGTTGTTTTAGGTTCTGATGTTTAATGTTGAGTGTTGTAAAGATTTGAAACTTTATCTACTACTACTACTACTACTACTACTACTACTGCTGCTGCTGCTGCTACTACTACTACTACTACTACTACTATTTCTACTACTACTGATACTACTACTATTACTACTACTGGTGCTACTTCTACTACTGCTACTACTACTACTACTACTACTACTGCTACTACTACTACTACTACTATTCTTTCACCACCAAGAGGAGAGGACAAGAGGAGCATTTCATCACGTAATTTCTCTCCCCTCAAGAAGTGGATTTCCTCCTCCTCCTCCTCCTCCTCCTCCTCCTCCACCTCCTCCTCTTCTTTCCAACCTTCGTCTTCTATTTGATGTCCTGGCAATGTAAACAACCTCGCTACAGTGGGACACCTCTCTCTCTCTCTCTCTCTCTCTCTCTCTCTCTCTCTCTCTCTCTCTCTCTCTAAATATATAAAGTATGGCGTCATTCTGTCACGCGTAGAAGCACGTGTGGCCGAGAGGAGGAGGAGGAGGAGGAGGAGGAGGAGGAGGAGGAGGAGCGAGAGTAACAGCAATAATAGTAGCGGCAGTAGTAGTAGCAGTAGTTGTACTAGTATTTATTGTTGTTGTTGGAGTAGTAAGAGGAGGAGGAGAAGGAGGAGGAGGAGGAGGAGGAGGAGGAGGAGGAGGAGGAGGAGGAGGAGGAGGAGGAGGAAAAGTCTAGTTAGGAAGATACAAAAGAGGAAAAAGTTGATAATTAAAAGATTAAGTAATTGCAAGATTGAGAAGTAGGACTGTTTACATCAATTCTCTCTCTCTCTCTCTCTCTCTCTTATGTGCCATCAGTTTGACACTGTGTGTTCATCTCCTGGACGTGAGGCACCGCGGCCGTGAACAAGTTCCACATCCTGGAGACGCGTCCTGCGAAGGTGCGTTGATGCTGACACCCGTGGGATCGCGGCACCTCTACGGCGTCACCACCATTGAGCACCGTTCTCGTGCTCCGTGCGGTGACTCTTAGAGGATGACGCAGCCCTGCCAGATGTGGCACTCTTTGCACCTGTGCCTTATGGAACACTACGATCGCCGCCACGTCTCTGCGGTGTTCCAGTGAATCAAGGGGACGCTCAGGCTCTGGGTGAGGTGGTAGTGCAGCATCTACTAGCCGTATGGCGCGGCGTTGGATGCTGTCCAGTCTCCTTCTGTGTGTGGCGGCACAGGACATCCAGGAGAGAGCTGCGTATTCAAGGTGGGGCCGCACCTGTGCCTTGTACAGCAGCAGTCTCCCTTCCTGTCGAGGAAACTGGCGATCCTTCTGAGAGCGGAGATCCTGTGAGAGGCTTTCTTGGCAATGGTTTTGACATGCCTGTCAAACCTCAGCCCTCGATCCACCTCCACTCCAAGTATCTTGACGTCATCTTGGAGTGGGAGAGCAGCAGCGCCAAAGACAACTTTCCTGCCATTGCTGCCATGGCGGCTGGGGACCGAGAGACAACCATTGCTTGTGTCTTCTCCGGCGCGAATGTCACTTGCCAGCGAGCACCCCACTCCTTTATCACTCGTAGCTGCTGATTGATGGCCTCAGCAGCCCGCCCACTGTCCTGGCGTGGATAGGTATAGGAGAGGGTGCAGTCATCAGCATAGGCCATGACTCCTGGCAGTAGCTGGAGAAGATCATCCACGTAGATATTCCACAGGAGTGGGCCAAGAATTGAACCCTGTGGCACTGATGCCTCCACAGGCAGGGACTCAGATGTTTGCCCGTTGACAACCACCTTGAGGCTTCTGTCCTGCAGGTAATTTCCCAAGAGTCGTAGCAAGCCACCCTGGATGCCTTTAGCACGAAGCTTTTCTAGTAATCCGTTGTGCCATACTTTATCAAAAGCTCCTGCTATGTCCAAAGCAACCACTATAGTGTCCTTGCCGTCGTCGAGGGCGTCCTGCCAATGCCTGGTGAGAAGCATCATTAGGTCGGAGGTTGACCTTCCAGGTCTGAACCCAAACTGTTGGTCTGAGAGGAGGGCATTGTCCTTGAGATGGCTACACACCACCTCTGCCACGACCCTCTCAAACACTTTACCCACCACTGACAACAGGGATATGGGTCTGTAGTTTTTTGGGTCCGTCCTGGAGCTTTTTGTGTACAGGAACTACTCGAGCCTCCTTCCACACTGAAGGCCAGACGTTTTCCCGTACACAAGTTGTGAAGACTTGGGTGAGAGGGGCAGCCAGTTCCTGGGAGCATCGCTTCAGCAGGTGCGGGCTGATGTCATCAGGGCCGGTGGCTTTCTGTGTGTCCAGCCCCGCAATAATCGCTTCACCTGCTGATGCGTCACCTCCACCATGGTGACAGTCTTCTCACATTGCTGGACCAGCTGAGGCGGTGGCTGCTGTGGATTCCCGACCTTCATTTTTCCAGCAAACAAGGAAGCCAGCAACTGTGCCCTCTCCTTACTGCTGGTGGCGACAGTACCGTCCTGCTTGCTGAGGGGAGGGATGGATTCTTGGTGGCCAGTTCCTTGTTTGTCCTTAACAAGAGACCACCAAGTTTTGTTTCCTACGCCAGTGCCACACAGTTTCCGGCGCAGGCTTTCCTCCCACTTTTTTAAGGCCCACTTGCTGGTTACCACCATCCTCCTGCATGCAGCCCTGTGCAGGTCCTTGTTGCGCCGAGTCGGGTTCCTCTTGTAGCGGAGCCAGGCAGCATACTTTGCCTCGGCAGCAACACGGCAACGGTAGCCAAACCATGGCTGATCCGTCGATCTGGTGGTGTATTCCCTGTGTGGGACGTGGCGTCTCTGGAGGGCGAGAAGGTGAGAGGTGAGTGCAAGTGCTTCACTCTCTGCTCCTCCCTGTAGCAGAGTGGCCCATGGGGTGTGGGTCAGGTCGCGGCGCAGGGAAGCCCAGTCTGCTTTGTTCCACAGCCAGATGGTGCGGGTGGTGGCCTCGTCCTGAGCCACGCCCACTTCCAGCTGTGTCAGTACAGCGTGATGGTCAGAGCTGCCCACGAGCCCCAGCTGATGACACTGAAGCTTGTCTTCCTGGTAGTCTGAGATGACAGGGTCTAATGTCCCTCCTCGTTCATGTGTGGGGAAGGTGACATGATCTGTCAGACCCTGCACCTCCAGGAGATTCTCGTAGGCGTCTCTTTCCAGGTGGTGATTGAGATCCCCCACAATCAGCACGTGGCTGCAGCTGTGTGCCATCATCAGGTTGTCTAAGGTCTCAGTCAGGTACAGGAGTGAGTCAGGCCCTTGTCGCGGGGGGCGATACAGGGCACACAGCAGGAGGGCTGAGCGGTCTGCCAGCATTACTCGGAAGTACATCATCTCCATCATTGGAGGCGTGTCTATGTCGAGTAGCTGGGCCTGCATTCCTTCCTTGAAGCAGACAGCCACTCCACCTCCTGTTCGCTCCTGTCGGTCCCTCCTCACCCAGTGGGTGAAGCCCTGCATCCTGCCATACGTGGGCTCCACCTCACTGTTCAGCCATGTCTCGGTCACCACAACAACGTCTGCATTGTGTCGTTGCACACAGTTGTGGTATAAGTCTGCAAGGTTAGTCCGGAGACCACGGACGTTGCTAGAGACGACCTTTAGTTGGCGGCGGGGCAAGCTGGCTGTACCATGGTGAGGGATGGTAGTGAGCGAGG
>NC_059287.1:14365133-14370133 GCF_017591435.1 Portunus trituberculatus | reverse complement strand
AGAGGAAAAAAATTGACTTAGTGAAGACAAATTTGCTCCCTGAGAAAATTGAGCACCTGGGAAAATTTAGCACCTCAGGGGAGAGAGAGAGAGAGAGAGAGAGAGAGAGAGAGAGAGAGAGAGAGAGAGAGAGAGAGAGAGAGAGTTTGTAACATGTATAGAAGTCACAACACACACACACACACACAACAAACTACACCTGAGACGAATGCTGCTTTATGAGAGAGAGAGAGAGAGAGAGAGAGAGAGAGAGAGAGAGAGAGAGAGAGAGAGAGAGAGAGAGAGAATTAAACCCAAGATACTAAAAGGAGGGATTAGACAGAAGGAAGAGAGAAAAAAAGAGATAAATGAGGTAAGAATGTAACGTGTCAGAGAGAGAGAGAGAGAGAGAGAGAGAGAGAGAGTTAGCCCACACCCTGCCGTCGCCTCTCACAACTCTCGTCCTCGCTCTCCTCTCAATCCCGACTCTCCGGCGCCAACTCGGCCGGGAAGTATCTTACATTAGTTGCTTATCTCTCTCTCTCTCTCTCTCTCTCTGTGTGTGTGTGTGTGTGTGTGTGTGTGTGTGTGTGTGTGTGTGTGTGTGTGTGTGTGTGTGTGTGTGTTGCACCTTTCGTTCTTACTGTTTCCTTTCCTTTCTTTAAACTAATATCTTTTCTCTCTCTCTCTCTCTCTCTCTCTCTCTCTCTCTCTCTCTCTCTCTCTCTCTCTCTCTCTCACCTGTATTCCTTAATTGGCGTCGTATTTTACCTGCCTTGAAACATTGGTGACCTTGAACTGGTTGGCGTCTGTCGGCGAGGCTTTCCTGTTCTCAATCCCGACACATCCTTACCTTCTCCTCCTCCTCCTCCTCCTCCTCCTCCTCCTCCTCCTCCTCCTCCTCCTCCTCCTTCTTCTCTTCGTCTTCCCTTCCTTCTCCTCCTTCTCCTTCTACTACTACTATTACTACTGTTACTACTACTACTTCCTCTCTTGTTTAATTCTTCTGCTACTGTTTCTGTTCATCTCTCTCTCTCTCTCTCTCTCTCTCTCTCTCTCTCTCTCTCTCTCTCTCATTCCGTCCTTCACACAGTGGTCAGATCGCCTCCTATTGCGGTGTTAGATTTGTATTCTCTCTCTCTCTCTCTCTCTCTCTCTCTCTCTCTCTCTCTCTCTCTCTCTCTCTCTCATGAGCTAGACAAATCACACTACCTGAACAGAGAGAGAGAGAGAGAGAGAGAGAGAGAGAGAGAGAGAGAGAGAGAGAGATATGACGAGGATGCTTATTATGCAAAAAAAAAAGAAAAAAAAGAAAGAAAAAAGAAAGTTATGACAAGAAATAATCTAATGTTTTTATCGCAATGTTTTGAAATTGTCATGGTGAAGGAATGTCAATATTGTGCCTTGCTGGACTGACTGGGCACGAGAGAGAGAGAGAGAGAGAGAGAGAGAGAGAGAGAGAGAGAGAGAGAGAGAGAGAGAGAGAGAGAGAGAGAGAAAGCAAACAGACAGATATACAAATTGAGTAAAAAATGCGCCAACACACCACAGAGAGAGAGAGAGAGAGAGAGAGAGAGAGAGAGAGAGAGAGAGAGAGAGAGAGATTAGTGATGATTTTAAATATGTGATTGAAACTATATGAAAGTGATGTGTGTGTGTGTGTGTGTGTGTGTGTGTGTGTGTGTGTGAGAGAGAGAGAGAGAGAGAGAGAGAGAGAGAGAGAGAGAGAGAGAGAGAGAGAGAGAGAGAGAGAGAGAGAGAGAGAGATTAAAGATACCCAGCTAGAAAAAATGACGTAACTTAGAAATAAAACAAAAAGAAAATCGATAGAACTTTTTCAAACGACCTTGGAACGACTTTGCAAATACGACTTGAGTACAAAACTTACAAAAAACGACCCCATGAATGAAACCAACCCATTTTTAACGACCACGAATCATTAAACAAGAAAAATATAATGACAGTCTATTTCTTTATCCCCATTCTCTCTCTCTCTCTCTCTCTCTCTCTCTCTCTCTCTCTCTCTCTCTCTCTCTCTCTCTCTCTCGTTTTTTTCTTTTTTTTCCTTTTTTATAGTTTAGTTTTCGTTTTTTCTTTTTTTCTTTTCTTTGTATTTTTCTTTTTTTTCTTTTTCCTCCTTCATTCTCTTTTTTCTCTTTTTTTTATTCAGTTCACTTCTTTCTTTCTTTCTTTCTTTTTTCATTCATTCAATCATTCATTCATTCATTCTTCTCTCTCTCTCTCTCTCTCTCTCTCTCTCTCTCTCTCTCTCTCTCTCTCTCTCTCTCTCTCTCTCTCTCTCTCTCTCTCTCTCTCTCTCTCATCACCTTCACTCACCTGCTCACCTCCACATTTACCTGTCCTGGTCACCCTCACCTGTGCTTTTCTCTTAATTAAGGTGTGTGTGTGTGTGTGTGTGTGTGTGTGTGTGTGTGTGTGTGTGTGTGTGTGTGTGTGTGTGTGTTGAAGAGAGGAGACAAACAGTGGAGTATGAATTTTTATGGTCATTAATCATAGGAAGAGTTTAGTTTAATTGTTCTTGTCAATCTCTCTCTCTCTCTCTCTCTCTCTCTCTCTCTCTCTCTCTCTCTCTCTCTCTCTCTCTCTCTCTCTCTCTCTCTCTCTCTCTCTATAGGTAACAGGTGTGTGTGTGTGTGTGTGTGTGTGTGTGTGTGTGTGTGTGTGTGTGTGTGTGTGTGTACGCTACTGTTCCAGAGTGCTAAGTGGTTCATTACTGTTATCACGTGCTAAGTGGTGCACACACACACACACACACACACACACACACACACACACACACACACACACACACACACACACACACACACACACACACACACATGAGTGATTGGACAGATAGAGTGGTGAATTAATTGATAGATAAATAGATAGATAAATAAATATTGACCACTACATTAATAAAAACACACAAACAGATTAATTGGGAGAGAGAGAGAGAGAGAGAGAGAGAGAGAGAGAGAGAGAGAGAGAGAGAGAGAGACTGACTGACTACACCTTATACACACATAACCAACACCGGAACACTATCTAAAACATACACACACACACACACACACACACACAAGGTCGACACAGGAATGCACGCCGCGAATTCCTGTCACACACGCACGCAATCCAAAGTTAGCAATAAGTGTTTGTTGTGTTGCGTGGCAGCCAAGTTAAGGAAGCCAAGATTAGCTCTCTTGCATTCCTAACCTTTGCTAAACAAGATTAACCCATTCAGTGCCGTGACGCGTTTCCATATTCACTGTGCTTGCTGTTGGGTGATTTTATACAGCTTCAGAAACTTATGTGGGGATTAAAATAGTAAAGACTCTAGCCATTAATCTTCTGACCTCCGTAGACCTTTCCTAAATGTTCTAATCTTACCCAAAACTCAAGGTAATAATATGTTCTGGTAATGAAAGGGTTAAAATATTGAAAATTATGGACAATTAATCTTCTGATCTCCTGTTTGGTGATTGTATACAGCTTCGGGAACTCATGTGGGGATTAAAATAGTGAGGACTACGGCCATTTATTTTCTGACCTCAGTAGACCCCTCCTAATGTCAATAATATGGTCTAATCGTACGCAAAACTCAAGGTAAATGTGTGTCCCGGTACTGAAAGGGTTAAATTTGAAAATATTTCCATCCATTAGGAAAGAAATAGAGGAAATGTAAAGAGAGGATTATCATTACGACCGTGTGTGTGTGTGTGTGTGTGTGTGTGTGTGTGTGTGTGTGTGTGTGTTTGCATACTTCCTCAGTAAAAAAAAATAGAACCGGGAATAATTTGAAAAATGTGACTATTTATAAGGCTAGTTCGTATATTTTTAGTGTGTGTGTGTGTGTGTGTGTGTGTGTGTGTGTGTGTGTGTGTGTGTGTGTGTGTTTACGTGTGTGTGTTTAACGACAAGGAGGAGGAGGAGGAGGAGGAGGAGGAGGAGGAGGAGGAGGAGGAGGAGGAGGAGGAGGAGTGAGTCAGGACAGAAGACTTTGTAAGGAAGTAATATTGTAATTTTTTTCGACATGGGAAGTGGAATGCAAATCTTTTAGGAGGAGAAGGAGGAGGAGGAGGAGGAGGAGGAGGAGGAGGAGGAGGAGGAGGAGGAGGAGGAGAAGAAGAAGAAGAAGAAGAAGAAGAAGAAGAAGAAGAAGAAGAAGAAGAAGAAGAAGATGATGATGATGATGATGATGATGATGAGGAGGAGGAGGAGAAGGAAAGAAATCTGGAAAAGTGAATGTGTGTGTGTGTGTGTGTGTGTGTGTGTGTGTGTGTGTGTGTGTGTGTGTGTGTGTGTGTGTGTGTGTGGCGCACGGCACACACACACACACACACACACACACACACACACACACACACACACACACACAACTGTTGCGTCTCAGGGTTATTTAATGAGGCGGGAAGAGCATCGGGAGAGTGAGGCGCCATGAGGAGGAGGAGGAGGAGGAGGAGGAGGAGGAGGTGGAGGAGGAGGAGGAGGAGGAGGAGGAGGAGGAAGAGGAGAAGGAGAAAGAGGAGGAGGAGGCTCTCGCTACTCTCCTTCCCTCCTCGTTTTTCCCTCTCCACCCTTGAGAGAGAGAGAGAGAGAGAGAGAGAGAGAGAGAGAGAGAGAGAGAGAGAGAGAGAGAGAGAATGGCCTTCAGTGCCTACAGTTGAACTTTGTGGCAGTCTGTCTACTACGCACACAGAGAGAGAGAGAGAGAGAGAGAGAGAGAGAGAGAGAGAGAGAGAGAGAGAGAGAGAGAGTCACAAAGGGTAAAGAGGACAAGAAGTTTAAAAAGTAAGAGAAGGAGGAGGAGGAGGAGGAAGAAGAGAAGGAAGTCGTTGAAGAGGAAGAGAAAAAAAGAAGAGAGAGAGAGAGAGAGAGAGAGAGAGAGAGAGAGAGAGAGAGAGAGAGAGAGAGAGAGAGAGAGAGAGAGAGAGAGAACCCAGCCTAACCTTACTTAAACTTAGAACATAATGCAAAAAAACACCCTCACCTTTAATTTATTCCCATATTTCTTACTTATT
>NC_059287.1:14352633-14360133 GCF_017591435.1 Portunus trituberculatus | reverse complement strand
TATTTCTCCAGTTAATAGTGTAGAAATCTTGTCAATCTACCTCTAGAACTGTAAAAACACCATAAAAACTCGCGTCATTTGAAATAAAGCCTTTTGAATTAGTGGAGGTGAAGCCCTAAAGTGTTTGATAATACGGATCTGCTAGACTGTGCTAGGGACGAAAAACAATCTAAGAAAGTGGCTTCTAAATCGAGCTTCTTTCTATTGGGGACAGGAAACTCCAGCATTCCTCTCAGATCTCGTATAAATGCAGGGAAGATTCAATAGGATAAGATAAAGGAGGGTGTTGGTGTGATAGACTACAAGGTTCTGAGAAATCTGGGTAGGGTAAGAGTGTGTGGGAGGAATACTGGGCGGTGGAAGGGAGTTAGCTTAGGTTAGTATATAGGCTCATATTCTCAAACACTTTATTGCTTCCTCTCCACTATTTCAAGACGGTTTATTTCAATTGCCACGAGTTTTTTAAAGGTAGTTTTACAGTCCTAGAGGCAGAGTGACAAGATTTCTGCATTATTAACTAGAGAAACACCCTTGAAAACCACGTCAATCATCTCTGTGGCCTTGGAAAATAGTCGTGGTGAGAGAGAGAGAGAGAGAGAGAGAAGCGTTTTTAAGGTGTTTTAATGATTTTAGAGGCAGTGACAAGATTTCTGCATTATTAACTGGAAAAACACTCTTGAAAACCACACTAACCATCTGTCTGGCCCTTGAAAGTAATCGTAATGAGAGAGCAAAGCGTTTCTGAATGCTTAAAAGATGAGGTCAGGTTTGGTTAAGTTAGATTTAGTGTGGAAGTATAGAAGTTAGATGGAGGAATTAGAGGAGCATAGATAGATAAGAAGTAAGAATGATGAGGTGAAGAGATAAGAGAAAGAAGGAAAGATTGAGAGGAAATGTAAAAGAAAAACAAGGGAAGAATTGAAAGGTGAAATAGAGGAATTAAGGAAGAGTAGATAGATAAGAAGTAAGAGGAAGGAAAGAAGAGGAAGTTTAAAGAAAAGAGGAAGAAGAAAAGATTGAGAGGATATGGAAGAAAACAAGAGGAAGAATGGAGAGGAATAAAGTGCAAGAATTGAGAGAAAATAGAGAGGAAGTAAGAGGTAAGAAGGAAGAGGAAGGAAGAAGGTAGAGGCTTAAAGAAAAAGAAAGAAGAAAAGATTTAGAGGATATGGAAGAACACATAGGAAGAATAGAGAGGAATAAAGTGCAAGAATTGAGAGAAAATAGAGAAGAGGTAAGAGGTAAGAGTTAAGAGGCAGTAGGAAGTAAAAGTAGGACAAGAAAGTGTTATGCTACAAAAGAATGTGATATTTACGACACTGAGAGAATATTGTATAAAAGTCTAGGAAAGTTTAATATGGTCAGGCAAAACCGTAACTTATATTTACACGCTAACAGGAAAATTGAACCCCATCAGTACCAAGACACGCTTTCATATTCATTCTGCTTATTATTTGGCGGGTTTATACAGATTCAGAAACATGTGTTGGGATTAGAATAGTGATGACTCCGGCCATTAATCTTCTGACCTCCATAGACCCTTCCTGACACAAATAGAATCGTCTAATCACACACCATAATCAAGGTAAAAACGCGTCTCTATACTGAAGGGGGTAAAAGAACAGTGATTGATTTAGTTTTGTTTGAGTTAATGGATACAGATTTGACTGGACGAATAGCATACAAGTCATAGAGTTTGCTGTGCTTCTTGATTCACTTGGAAAAAAAATTTAAGGTAGGTGATAAAAGGAAGATAGAAAGATTGTATTGTATTCCACGTGTCTGTGAAGTCTGAGCGAAATGATAAGATATAAAGGCAGAAATAGTGTGTTTTATTTGTACGTTTGTGTAAAGTTGTAGACAAAAGAATGATAATGATAAGATATAAAGGCAGAAATAGTGTGTTTTTATTTGTACGTTTGTGTAAAGTTGTAGACAAAAGATTGATAATAACAAGAAAGATTAAAAGCCATAAATTTTGATGCGTTTCTGTGAAGTTAGAAGAAAGAAGAGTATTAATAATAAGACAAAGAAAAACAAAAGAAAACAGAAACGGTAGATTTTAATTTATGTTTCTGTTTACTTAAAGGAAAAAAAAAAGATAATTATAAGAATGAAGAAATAAACCATATAATTTACTGCACTATTAAGCTAGAAAAAATATATGACAGACTTAAGATCAAAATAAGCTTACGTTACATAAAACTAAATCGTTACCCTAAAGGAAAATAGGAAAATATGATAGGAAGCTAGAAAAATATATAATACACAAAATAACAACAAAACTTACAGTACACAAAACTAAATCGACGTATTCTAAAGGAAAATAGAAAAAAAAATATATATCATAGAAAACTAGAAAAAAAATATATAATAGACAAAATCACAATAAGGTTACATTATATAAGACTAAATCGAGCCACCCTAAAGGAAACTAAAAAAAAAAATATCATAGAAAGCTAGAAAAAAATATAAAACAAAACCACACACAGTAATTAAGACTAAATCAACGCATTCTAACGGAAAACAGAAAGAAATATACCATAGAAAACTATAAAAAAACACATAATAGACAAAAAAATCAATAAACTTACAATACACACAACAAAATCGAGTTACTCTAAAAGAAACCCAAAAACCTAATTTGATAAAGAAAGGAGGTGAAGCACAGCAGTGTTTGAGAATACGAGCTTAAGGAAATTAATCTCGCCGCTGTAAAGGCGAGACACACCATTCATTATGTATTGGTGCATTAAACCTGGTATTTATTTGTCTCATCTTAAATTGGCACGTGGTCTATTTGATGCAACACGTGATTGGAAACATTATTGGTGTGTTTTGTCTCTAATGGTTTGATTTGTAAGGTAGAGAAAAGGGGTAGTGTATCTCTCTCTCTCTCTCTCTCTCTCTCTCTCTCTCTGACATTTTTCCATGAACAAATTATGATTTCTTTTATTTTCTTTTCCTTTTACTTTCATTAACCTTGTCAAGTACATTTTCTCTCTCTCTCTCTCTCTCTCTCTCTCTCTCTCTCTCTCTCTCTCTCTCTCTCTCTCTCTCTCTCTCTCTCTCTCTCTCTCTCTCTCTCTCTCTCTCTCTCTCTCTCTCTCTCTCTCTCTCTCCACATGTCTCAGTGTGGGAAGAAAAGGTGACCTTCTGAAGGCTGGCTATTTCCTTTTTCCTCTCTCTCTCTCTCTCTCTCTCTCTCTCTCTCTCTCTCTCTCTCTCTCTCTCTCTCTCTCTCTCTCTCTCTCTCTCTCGTTTGTCCGGGTTATGTTTTTTTCTCTTCCTTTTGTGTTGTTTTTCTTGTTAATTTACTTTTATTGTGATTCTTGTCAATGTAAGTCTTCATTGTGTGTGTGTGTGTGTGTGTGTGTGTGTGTGTGTGTGTGTGTGTGTGTGTGTGTGTGTGTGTGTGTGTGTGTCCTAATTTCTTCTTTCTTCTTCTTCTTTTCCTCTTCTTCTTCTTCTTCTTCTTTACCTCCACAACCACCACAATCACCATCTCCACCTCCTCCTCCTCCTCCTCCTCCTCCTCCTCCTCCTCCTCCTCCTCCTCCTCCTCCTCCTCCTCCTCCTCGATGGTTTTAACAGAACGTCGCCAGTGACTCAGAGAGAGAGAGAGAGAGAGAGAGAGAGAGAGAGAGAGAGAGAGAGACACTTTCTCTCATGCTGTAATGTTTATTGACTTGCAAAACAACAATTAAGACAAGCATTGTATTTCTTACTTTCCTTCCTTCCTTCCTTCTTTCCTTCTTTCCTTCTTTCCTTCCTTCTTTATTCATTCTTTCTCTGCCTTCCTCCCTTCCTTCCTTCCTTTCTTCCTTCCTTTTATTTCCTCTTTCTTTCCTTTTCCTCCTTCCTTCCTTCCTATTTTTTCACGGAATTTCTCGCTTCATGTAGAGAGAGAGAGAGAGAGAGAGAGAGAGAGAGAGAGAGAGAGAGAGAGAGAGAGAGAGAGAGCTCGTCCTCGAATCTTACTCTCGGGAGCTGTACCCAAAGGACCTCACCTCTCTCTCTCTCTCTCTCTCTCTCTCTCTCTCTCTCTCTCTCTCTCTCTCTCTCTCTCTCTCTCTCTCATTTTCCCAACCTGCTTGCCAATATGAGATAGGCGAGGCGGAGACAGAAAGAGAGAGAGAGAGAGAGAGAGAGAGAGAGAGAGAGAGAGAGAGAGAGAGAGAGAGAGAGAGAGAGAGAGATTTCACGGGTCAAAGAAGTGGGATGCACAGGAGGAGCAGGAGGAGGAGGAGGAGGAGGGGGAGACGTGGAGGAGGAAGAGGAAGAGGAGGAGAAAGAAAAGGAGGTAGGAGGAGTTGCATTTGGTCACGGTGAGAGAGAGAGAGAGAGAGAGAGAGAGAGAGAGAGAGAGAGAGAGAGAGAGAGAGAGAGAGAGAGAGAGAGAGAGAGAGAGAGATACTACCACCACAACCACTACTACTACTACTACTACTACTACTACTACTACTACCACTACCACCACTACCACCACCACCACCACCACCACTACTACCACCACCACTAGCACCACCACTACCACCACCACTACCACCACCACCACTACTACTACTACTACTACTACTACTACTACTACTACTACTACTACTACTACTACTACTACGCATAATACGAACAAAATTAGCGCATTAACTCTAATTACCAAGAACATTAACAATATGAGCACACACACACACACACACACACACACACACACACACACACACACACACACACACACACACACACGGTAGCTCAGTGGTTAGAGCGCTGGCTTCACAAGCCAGAGGACCGGAGTTCGATTCCCCGGCCGGGTGGAGATATTTGGGTGTGTCTCCTTTGACGTGTAGCCCCTGTTCACCTAGCAGTGAGTAGGTACGGGATGTAAATCGAGGAGTTGTGACCTTGTTGTCCCGGTGTGTGGTGTGTGCCTGGTCTCAGGCCTATCCGAAGATCGGAAATAATGAGCTCTGAGCTCGTTCCGTAGGGTAACGTCTGGCTGTCTCGTCAGAGACTGCAGCAGATCAAGCAGTGAAACACACACACACCAAAGATTTTCAAACAGGACAATTAAGAATTCAAAAGACAATAAACACAAACATATATTAATTGACTGACAGATGGACAGATAGAGGAGGAGGAGGAGGAGGAGGAGGAGGACGATAATGCGGCGTAGTACAGAAGGAAGAGGAGGAGGAGGAGGAGGAGGAGGAGGGCGTGGCAGTTTCAAGTCCTTTTTGTTACTGAAGAAGCTAATTTGACTTGAAGTGGCGTGGTGGTTTAACAAGATGCTCTGTTTGGTTCTCTCTCTCTCTCTCTCTCTCTCTCTCTCTCTCTCTCTCTCTCTCTCTCTCTTGACTACCGATTATTAGCAAAGGACAAAAAATTAAAGACAAAATTGAGTTAAAGAAAGAATATTGTGATAGGAAGCACGTAGTTTGTTCATTATCGTGTGTGTGTGTGTGTGTGTGTGTGTGTGTGTGTGTGTGTGTGTGTGTGTGTGTGTGTGTGCGTGCGGTTAAGTTTTGCATAATTATGTTACTGGTGATTTGCGTAAATATTGGGCAGGTTTTGAGTATGATGAGCAGAATAACTTGTGTGTTTAGACAGAATAGCCTCTCTCTCTCTCTCTCTCTCTCTCTCTCTCTCTCTCTCTCTCCCAGGCTGCTTTTTGTTGTTGTTTGGCACATATTCTTCGTTTCCTAAATTATTTCCTATTTTTTTTCTATTTCTCTCTCTCTTATTTTATTTTCCTTTTGCATATTCTCCTCTTAACAATATTTTTTTTTTCATTTTTTTCCTCAATTTTTCTTTACCTTTCGTTCCTTCGCTACACATTTTCTTTTATCTTATGCAAATGTTCAACCTCGTGTAGTTATTATCTTTTTCTCTCATTTCTCCCATTTTCTCTTCCTTCGTGTTTGTCTTCAAGTATTTTTGTTGTTCTCTCTCTATTTTTCTCTCTATCTCTATCCTTCTCTCTCTCTGTCTCTCTCTCTCTCCTCCTCCTCCTTCTCTTCTGTATATTTCGTGTGTAATCTTCATGCCTCGTTCTAATCCAGCTAATATTCTTGAGTCCTTCCTAGATAACAAAGTAATAATGTTTTTAAAGGCATGGAGAATCAGCAACGCGTTAAACAAAATATATATTGAAGCTTCTGTTTTACTCTTCACTTCTTACCTTCACCTGTGGAATTCTGCAACTTAACAATATTTCGATTTTAACTCCTTCAGTACTGAGACGCATTTTTTTTTACCTTGCTTTTCTGGGTGTGATAAGACGATTTTATTTGCATTTGGAAGGGTCTATGGAGATTAATGGTCGGTATTCATTATTGTAATCTCCACATATGTTTCTGAAGCTGTTTAAAATCACCAAATAGTAACCAGAATGAATATGTAAACGTGTCCTGGTACTGAAGAGATTAATATTGTTTTTTTTTTTTTTTTCCACCCGCTTCGTCTTTCCTTGGCATATATTTTAGTTATAAATAAAAGTGATTGTTTGAGGTGTGAAGAATTGAGAACGTGTTAAGTGGTGGACTAATAGAGGAGGTATTTTGACAGTGTCTCTTATTATTGTTACGCTTCAGGGAGGAAGTATATCAAGAAAATCACTTTATCATTTATTTTCTCATCCCAGCGTTATCTACCACAGTTTTTCCCTCCCTTCCATTACTATCCAATGTGTTATATGGCTATTTTTCTTCCTCTTGTTCCTCTTAGCTTCAGGGAGAGGTATATTAAGAAAACCATTTTATCATTAATTTTTCATCCCAGCGTTATCTACCACAGTTTTCCCCCTCCTTTTATTACTATCCAGTGTATTATGGCTGTCTCTTTTCTTCCTCTTCCTCTTGTTCCTCTTCAAAGTTTCAGAGAGGAAGTGCATTGAGAAAACCACTTTATAATCTTTTTTTTCTCATCCCAGCTTTATCTATCACAGTTTTTCCCTTCCTTCATTACCGTTCAGTGTATTATGCCTGTCTTTTCTTCCTCTTCCTCTTGTTCCTCTTCAAAGCTTCACTAAGAGAGGAAATGTATTGAGAAAACCATCTTATATTTTTCTCATCTCTGTCTTATCTCTTACAGTTTTTTTTCCTTCCTTTCATTGTGGTTCAGTGTATCATCCCTGTCTTTTCTTCCTCTTCCTTCTCTTCTTCCTCTTCAAAGCTTCACCAGGAGAGGAAGTGTATTGAGAAACCACCTTATCTTTTCTCTCATCCCAGCGTTATCTCTCACAATTTTTCCCTCCTTTCATTGCGGTCCGGTGTATTGCTATCTTATCTCCAGCCCTCTTCAGCCTCCGCCTTGCCTTGCGTCATTGTTTATACTCGACCGTCATTTGTTTGGGTGGCGGCAGGCGGGCAGACGGGAGGGAAGGTAGTACTGACGCATTGGACACACACGCATACCCTTGTTTATGAATCGCTGTGGGTTTTCTCTGCGTTCTCCAAGTGTGCGTTAGTGGTGGTTGAGATAGAGTGGCTTGTTCTTGTGGAAGTT
>NC_059287.1:14310133-14345133 GCF_017591435.1 Portunus trituberculatus | reverse complement strand
TGTCTCCTTTGTATCTATTCATTTGTTTTCACTTTTATCTAACTTATTATTTCTATTTATCTATTTTGCTTATCTCTCCTTTTTATTTTTATTTATTCATTTATTTTTTCACTTCTTTATGTATCTTATTTATTAATCCCTTTATATATTCATTTCTTTTCTTTTATTTGGCAATGTATCAGCGTATTTCTTAATGCAACGCATCCCTACAGCTTTCATTCTTATCACCACCACTACGACTGTTAGTATTCTCAGATTTAAGCCTCATTTTCTTATTATTATTATTTTTTCTTACTATGCTCATTCTTTTGTTTATTTTTATTATTATTGTGACTCTTATCATATTTATTCTTCTATTTCTTGTTATTGCTACGCTTACTGTTCTCATTCTTCTGTTTCTTCTTATTATTTTACTCTTGTCATTCTTCTATTTCTTTCTATATTCTTTCTTCTATTTCTTATTTTTATTGTGGCTCTTACTGTTCTCATTCTTCTGTTTCTTCTTATTATTATTATTGCTACTCTAAATTCATTCTTCTATTTCTTATCAATATTGTATCTCTTTCCATATTCTATCTTCCATTTCTTCTTGTTATTGCTACTCTTACTGCTCTCATTCTTGTATTTCCTCTTATTATTATTGGTACTCTAACTGTTCTCCTCTTGGCTAACCAACTCCTTACACGTGCCACTATTATTATCACTACGATTGTTTTTCCCGCTGCATTCATTCCTTTGTTTCTTACACCTTTCATTATTATCACTATTGTTCTTACCATCGTATTTATTTACTTATTCCTGACACCTGCCACTGTTATTACCGCTACTACTCTTATTGTTATCATTATTTTTGTTATTATTATTATTATTATTATTATTATTATTATTATTATGTGTATTAATCTATTTCTTTCTCTATTTTGCAGAATCGCTGGAACTGGAGGGAAGAGGTTAGAGAGAGAGAGAGAGAGAGAGAGAGAGAGAGAGAGAGAGAGAGAGAGAGAGAGAGAGAGAGAGAGAGAGAGAGAGAGAGAGAGAGAGAGAGAGAGAGAGAGAGAGAGAGAGAGAGAGAGAGAGAGAGACACGAAAGGCTAAATAAACTAACAATAAATAATGATAAACAAAATAAGAGAAGCAAAAATATTCAAACTAATAAAAGAAGAGCAGAGAGAGAGAGAGAGAGAGAGAGAGAGAGAGAGAGAGAGAGAGAGAGAGAGAGAGAGAGAGAACAAGGAAGTTATAAAGGAAATAAGAAAGAAAGAAGAAAATAAAGAGAAAGAGGCAAATTAACTGTGTCCTTCACCGTATAATCAGCGAAATGCATTAGGTTTGTCCTCTCCCACCCCCGCCCACCCCTTCACCCCTCAGGCACATACCCCCCCCAACTCCCCAAGCGTGTCTGAAGCAGCGCCCGGTGTCCCCTGGTAGAGAGCTGGACACACCTGAGCATACCTGGACATGCCTGCTATTAGGGAGTGTCCACAGGTGCGCCAGATGACACGCGCCCTTCTATACCTGCTTTCTTTACCATCTGGTCTTTCTAATACCTTTAATAATAGTCTCAGATTCTTTGTAGTTAAGTGTATGTTATATTTTAAGTCCTCTATGTCCTCTATATCTTTTCCTCTTCGCCTTATCACCGCCTGTTCTTCTTTATCTCTTCAATACTAAGACGCATTTTTACCGTGAGTTTTGGGTGTGATTAGACGATTTTGTTTACATTAGGAAGGGTCTATGGAGGTCAGAAGATTAATGGCCAGAGTCTTCACTATTCTAATCCCCACACATAAGTTACTGAAGCTGTGTAAAATCGCCAGATAGTAAGCAGAATGAATATGAAAAGGGTTAATCTCTTAGAAATAATCGCTGTGTTAATCTCTCATATCCAGTTCTTAGTACATAATATTTTGAGTGTTTTTTCATCTCTACTTCTTTTCTATTCTTTTTTTGTTAATCTGTTACTAATATTCGTCATTTTAATTCCATGTAGTTTGTTGTTAGATAACTTGAAGTAATATCGTGTGACTTCTAAGCTTCTCTCTCTCTCTCTCTCTCTCTCTCTCTCTCTGCTTGTTCTTGTTAAAGCCTCAAAGATATTCTCTTTTAATATCCTAGACACGGTTCAGTTACTCTCTATTCGCCTTTTAGATAATACAAACGTGTCTTAGAACTTTATTTAACATGGAAAGGTGCGTTTTAGGGTCACATTATCCTTGAGAAGAAGAAAATAATGTTGCTCTTTTCCTCTCTCTCTCTCTCTCTCTCTCTCTCTCTCTCTCTCTCTCTCTCTCTCTCTCTCTCTCTCTCTCTCTCTCTCATGTTGTTTTGTTTTTATTTTCAGAAGACTTAAGATGTTTTCTCTCTCTTATTTTGTTTATGAGTGATTTAAGAGCGATGGGTTAGCAGATAGTCTTTTATTTCCATCGTACGTTTCCCCAAAGTAATACACGTCTCCTGTGAACTCTACTTGATACGTAAAGTTGCACTGAAGTTCCGCTCTAAGTCACTTTCTCGTATTCCAGCGTGTGGGGCTAACAAGCAGTAGGTTTAAGAGACAGTCTTTTGTTTTCCTGGTGTTGTATTCACAGGCGTATCTTTTTCGAACTCTTGCATATAAATAGGTCATGTCTGTCTTTAATTTCTCGCATTACAGTGTGTGGGGTTAACAATTCGTAGGTTTAAGAGACAGTCCTTTGTTTTCTTGGTGTTATATTGACCTGCGCATCTGTTTAGCACTCCTTCAGTACAATGACACGTTTTCATATTCACTCTGCTTACTATCTGGTGATTTTATACAGCTTCAGAAACTCATCTGGGTCATTAAAATAGTGAAGACTGTGGCCATTAATCTTCTGACCTCCATAGACCAGTGCATATAAAATCGTCTAATCACACCCAAAACTCAATGTAAGAAATGCGTTCCAGTTCTGAAGGGGTTAATATACAAAGAAGACTGCATATTAGTACCCTTTTATTGTATTACAGCGTGTGGGTGTTAAGAAGCAGCTGGTTTGATATCAACCTGCGCATCTGTTTAGAAGCCTTAGTATATAAAGAAGCTTATGTATTAGTACCTTCTTATCCTATTAACAAGCAATGGGTGAAGTACACAGTATTTTGTTTTCCTGGCGTTATATCAACCTGCGCATCTGTTTAGCGCTCTTGATATACAGAGAAGATCACGGATTAGTACCTTCTTTTCCTATTAACAAGCAATGGGTTAAGTAGACAGTGTTTTGTTTTTTTTCCCGGTGGCGTGAGGGCGGAGGGAGGGTCTGATTGGGCGGGTCACATTGATTACATAACAAGATGGTGGAGGAGACGCAATATTTACCCCGCCGCTCTCCATCATTCCGCGAAATATTATGACTTGGCGGCGAAAGTTTGATGATGAAAGGAGTAAACTTCGGCGCCACGCTTATTTTGGTGCGAAGAGAAAAGTATGGATGGCGTGGCGTCGCTCTAGAGGAAAAGGGAGAGGAGGAGGTGGAGGAGGTGGAGGAGTCGGTGGAGGTGAGGGGAAGGGAGAGAGAGAGAGGGAGGGAGGAGTAAGGAGCCGGACTCAGTGGCGCCACACTACCGCCCCGCCCTCCTTTCACCTGCCTCGTCTTCCTCTCCCTCCCTCCCTGCCTCCCTCACTCCCTCCCTCCTTCCTACCCCTTCCTCCATCTTGGGTCTCCTCACTCCTTTGTCCTGTCGTCTTATCTCTCCTTCTTTTTATTCAATCTTGCATATTTCCTTTAGTATTTTTATGTCCATATTCTCTCCTTCTACTCCTGCCTGCCCCTTTCCTTGCCTTGCCTTGCCCTCCTTCTCGTCCCCTCACGCTGTCTGTCCTCCGAGAAATGCAGGGAATACTCTACGCTTGTCTCTCGCCATATTTGACTTGCGCTTAGGCGTTTTACCTTTCTCCTCCTCCTCCTCGTCGTCGTCTTTCTCGTCTTCCTCCTTTTCTCTTGTCTTTATCGCTTTCATTTTCTCTTCTTCGTCTTTATTTTTTTCATTTTGTTTAGGGTGAATCTGAATTACTGGCCTTGTTGTTCGTGTCTTCGTTGTCATCGCCTTCATTTCGTCCCTCTTGTCTTCGTTGTTGTTCTTTCTTTCTCTCTTCTTTTTGTTCGGGATTGTCTGTAAGATCTTGTTCTGGTTTTGGTTCTGCTTGTTGTTATTGTTGTTGTTATTGTTGTTTTTGTTGTTGTTGTTGTTATTCCTTTCTCCTCGTCTTCTCTCCTCTGTCATCTTCACCATCGTCACTGTGTTTGTCTTCATCATTCCAGCTTCATTGTCTCTGTTATCTGCTATTTTTCTCATCTTTCCTCATCTTCTTTTCATGGTCCGTGTTTTTTTTCAGCGTTTCTCTCATCAAGACACAAATTTGAAAGGACGCAGCGTTGGTTTGATTTTGATAGGGTTAGGTGAGTGTGTTTCAGTTGATGGTACGGAATTCTTGTCATTGTGTCTAAAGATTGATGAAAATAGCCTTGAAAACTCAATCAGCTCCCATTGCACCTCGTTAGATTGAAAGCATCACACGAGGAAAGGTTCAACAATGCCGCCCTTTTGGATTTTCGTGCCTTGGTTGTGGTTCCTTTCTCGCTCCGTCCTGTAACCTAACTTTTCTCTCCTTCCTTTTTCTCTCCCTTGTTCTGTAATCTAACTTTTTTTTTCTCTTTCTCCTTTCCTCCCCGTTCTGTAAGTCATTATTCTCTTTCTCTCTCTCTTTCTCTTTTCCTTTCCTCTCTGTTCTGTAACCATACTTTTTCTCTTCCTCTCCCTTTCCACCTCTGTTCTGCAACCTAACTTTTCTTTCCCTCTCCCCTTCCGCCCCGTTCTGTAAGCCATTATTTCTCTCCCTCTCTTTTTCTCTCCTGTTTTGTAACCTAACTTTCCCTTCCTTCTCCTTTTCTCTCCTCTTCTGTCACGTAACTTTTTCACCCTCCCTTCCACCCTCCCTCTCTCTTCCCGCCCTGTTTTGTAAGGCACCGTTTCCTCCTCCTCAGACTTCGCGGTGCTGCTGAACGGACGCACCTCGATGACCCCGATGACCACCACCAGGGTAGCCACGGGGCGCCTCTTCCTGCGGCGCCGCACCCTACACTTCTCCTTCCTGCTGGAGCACGGCGCCCCGTCACCCTCCTCCATCCAGTTCCTCAATGAATCTGGCGAAATTTTGGAGCAGCTTGAGCCGCAGCCAACGCCTTACGAGGAGACCAACAGCAGAGTGTGCGGCACCTGGACCCGCCTTCCCCGGGAATACAGGTGTGTGTGTGTGTGTGTGTGTGTGTGTGTGTGTGTGTGTGTGTGTGTGTGTGTGTGTGTGGGATGAGGATTCCCTGATTGAGTTCCATCCTTGGAATATGAGTTATATTGTTGTACTCTTCTCTCTCTCTCTCTCTCTCTCTCTCTCTCTCTCTCTCTCTCTCTCTCTCTCTCTCTCTCTCTCTCTCTCTCTCTCTCTCTCTCTCTCTCTCTGGTGCGTGGCAGCACACACTTTCCCCGCCGTCAGGTTACTGACCTTTTTTCCCCTCCGCGCATCTCTGCAGGACACTGCTGCTGGAGGAGAAGATGTGGGTGGCTCTGCAGCCTCCCGAGGACAGCGAGGAGGACGAGATCAGCGGCCAAGTGGCGCGCTACATGGGGGTGGAGACCGAGGTGTTCTCCGCACTGCTCACCCCCGCGGCGGACATCCCCTCCACCCCCCACCACACCCTCAGCGGCGGCGGCACGGCCATCATCTCCGTGGACCGCAAGACAGACTCCCTCCACGTCAGCCTGGTGTTCAACGGCGTGTTTGGTGCCGGGGAAACGCAGAACGTGACCCTCAGGGTGGAGCTGCTGCCGGAGCGCGCCCTGGAGCCCGTCACGGACATCATCGTCCTGCCCAAGGTGTACTCCGTGAGTATGTGTGTTCTGACGTGTTCTTGCACCACTGTGGGGATGTGGGGACGTGGGGCGTGCATGATGCCAGCGGGATGTTGCCTGATGTTGTGGTGTGTGTTAATGGCGCCAACCTTTGTCTGTCTCGTGCAGGATGTGAACCGCGCCGAGCTGCTCACCACGCTGGGGGAACGCTCCCTCATTCGCCTCACCCGCGGCCAGGTGAGCATCAAGATATGGAGCGTGGCGGCCCCCCACCTGGTCCTCGAGGGGGTGATCACCCCCCGCGCCACCTGTAACGTGTTCTGCGCCGTCCTCAGCGAGCCGCCGCCAGACCCCTCCACCGCCCTCTCTGTGTCGCCGCCACCGTACGGCGCCGGCTGGGCGCTGGTGACGTTGTCCAATAACGGCACCTTCCACTACCAGGTGTTCGTGCAGGGCCTGACGGTGGCCTCGCTCACCCTGGAGACGCGCCACCGCCGCCGCCACCGCGAGGTGAGTGACCTCACCGCCTCGTACCGCGACGGCTGGGCCAACGGCACCTACGAGCGCCCCACCTACCGCGACCTGGACGCCCTGCTGCGTGGCCTCGTGGAGGTGGTGGTGGCTGCGGGCGGCGGCACTGGGCGGCGCCTGCAGGGCACCCTGAGCCCTGTGGCAGTCACCGAGGCCCTCAGGTCGCGCCAGCCCGTGCTGCTCGCCTCCCGCTGGTGCCCATGGCTGCCGCCGTGTGGGTGGCCGTGGACTCTGCCTGCGTCACGCACTACGACGTGATGGTGGCGGGCAGGCCCCCGGGCGGCGCCGCGGAGCCCTCCTGGAGCCTCGTACTGCGCGAGGAAGACAAGTCTTATGACCCGCGCTACGAGCTGCAGAGGGTGTCTCTGGAGGACGAGGTACAGGGGTGGGAGCTGTTCTCCCACACCCTGGTGTTGATGCAGGTGTCCCTCT
The DNA here is from genome assembly GCF_017591435.1 of Portunus trituberculatus. NCBI lineage: Eukaryota > Metazoa > Arthropoda > Malacostraca > Decapoda > Portunidae > Portunus > Portunus trituberculatus. The sequence goes on along the minus strand of NC_059287.1, from coordinate 14,338,308 downwards.
CCCGCCTCAGGGCAGAGGTGAGCTACCTGGACCTGCACCTGGTGCCCAACTCCACGCGCCTCACAGGCAAGGTGCGCGGCGTCAGCGTGCCCGCTGCCTGCCTGCTGGACCCCGCCCAGGCCTCGAAGTCACCCTGCCCCAACCTGGATTGTGTCCTGGACGGATCCAACCCGCAGCGCGCACCCACCAACAAGTGCCTTGACGAGGGTACGCACGCTGCCACTCACTCTTGTATATCACACACACACACACACACACACACACACTCAGGGAGAAAGTAATGCGGTAGGACGCCACGATGTAAATTTAGTGAAGCACAAAATGAACAGTTTTCCTGCCACACATTTTGATGTTTGAATGTTCAGCTTGTCTTGATTGTGCTCAAATATTTATCTTGTATCTGTCAGGCTAGGTTACCGTCACCTGTGGATATACTGTAATGCTCTCTCTCTCTCTCTCTCTCTCTCTCTCTCTGAATGTGGTTACCAATGTGAAGGAGTGTGGCAATCCTTCTTACTTTGTGTGACATTTCAGTTTTCCTCAAAGACTACATTTCAGTCTGCTTTCGCTGCCTTTCCCTCACTGCTTCCCTCCACCTCACCCTGCCACCTCACTAGTCTGGCACTCTCGTCTACTCATTACCACATGTCATTCAGTCACTCCACAGGAAAGAAGGTTAATAACAATGGCATCAGCGCTTCAGGCAGTCATTATTAACCTTTACAGTTTGTCAGTCAGTCTTGCTCTTTATTTCAAGTGATCTGCCTTTCCTCCACAGAAAAGAAAGTGTACAACAATGGCGTCATCTGGAAGTCGCCTCACCACAACTGCCGCATGTGCATGTGTATCCAGGGCGACATTAAGTGCCAGGAGAGGGTATGCCCCACCCTAGACTGTGCTGATGCCTACACGCCCCCAGGAGAGTGCTGCCCAGTGTGTCCAGGTTAGCACTCACTCACCACCACTCACTATTATAACAGTAAAAATATTCATTACTTTTGGTGTTTTTTCATGTGTTTCTTTTTGTAGTTAGTCTATAAGTGCTGTGCTGGAGCTTACATGTCCCCAGTCCAGTGCTGCCCAGTGTGTCTAGGTGAGCACTTCTCTTTAGCACAGCTCCCAGTAATGTTGCTGTAAAAATATTCATTACTTTTTTTTTTATATATAGTCAGTCTGTTTTTATTTATTTATTTATTTATTTTTAAGGGTGAAATTATGTCTATAGGGTTTTATAATGGTTGAATTGAGTGTTTTAGTGGTGTTTTGAAAGGAAATTGGGTGTTTTTGGTTTTTGGTTCAATTGAATGTTTTAGGGATGTTTTGAATGTAGCTGTATAAAATCAGCAAATAGTAACCAGAGTGAATTTGGAAGGTTAAGTGCTAAACTAAAGCTTACACACCCTACACCCAATCACCACTCTAGTACACTTCTCAGGAAAGACACCCACAAGTTTGACACATTACCACTCAGTCTATAAGTGATTGGCAAGCCTGACTGGATTCTTTTTGGTGAGCCTTGCCTGTGCTGGTGCTACATTTGGATGAGAGGTGATGTAGGCAGATTAGAATGCATATGCTCCCTTCCTTCATCTTAATATAGGACTTGCTGACATGGCTATTACTCTGTCTCCAATTGTAACACAGTGTATAGGTAGACTTTGATGTAGGCAGATTACTTATAGAATTATTATTTTATTTATTTATTTATTTTATGTCAGAAAGGAGGACTGGCCAAGGGCAACAAAATATAAAGAAAAGAAGCCCACTCAGTTGCCAGTCTCCTTACAGAGCCATTAGAATTAGCCAAAGGACAGGGACAAGTGTCTTGAAACCTCCCTTTTGAATGAAGTCATCATAGGAAGTTGGAAATACAGACACAGGCAGGGAATTCCAGAGCTTACCTTCTTTCATCTTAATGTAGGACTTGCTGACATGGCTATTACTCTGCCTTGAGTTGTAACAGACTTGGATGCATGTGTGGGAGGTTTATTGTCTTGTGTGAAAGGTTTATAGGTATGAGAGGTTTATTGGCTGGTGTCTTGGTGTTCATATCTTACTGCTTCTCCACTCCTTATCTGTCTGTGTATTATTATTCATGTACATCTGCTGTGGTCACTCCTTGCTGGGCTGCCAAGATGCAAGATTAGGTTTGTTGCTCCCCTCCACACATGATGGACTTTCATGTTTTGTATTTCTTTAGTAGGGATGTTCAATTTTAGCTTTTAATCTGAATATTCATGTTTTAAAATGTCTTACAAGGATAGATATGAAAGAGGGGTGAGTTTTTTTTCCTCTTTGTACACACTATACTCTTGTTTCTTATATTTCTTCACTAGTAATGTGCAATTTTAGCCTTTAATCTAAATATTCATACATTTTAACACATCTCTCAAGGACAGAGACATGTTGCACTCTCATTTCTTTCTGTTTATTCATTTTTGTTGCCATAGAAAAAAAACAATATGATTACGAAGTCTATATTTAATCACCACTATTTGAGAAGCAGTGAACAAAATGGTGATGATTGGTATGAGGTGTGAGCATGGGACAGTCATGGGAGCCTCAGTGTAGTGGCCAGCCAGTCAAGGTCGACCGAACCTCTGTTGCACCATAGCAGTTGTCATGGCTTGAGTGGCAAAGTGTGTTACCTTGAGCCTCCCGTCCCTGGCTCCCTCACCACTCCTCCCTCAGTGCATAGCCAGTGGCACCAGGAATTCCCAACTGCTGTGTGGGGGACAGCAGGATCCAAGGAGAGGCTGGGGCAAGATTGTTCAGTGCAGGATAAAGAAATGGTGATAGTTTAGTTGGTTTAATGGAGTGATGTACTGGTGTAGGACTGAGATTCAAACTGATCTTTATTACCAGCTCATTCATATGCCACATAAATTGATATTCATGCACACACACACACACACACACACACACACACACACACACACACACACACACACACACACACACACACACACACACACACACACACACACACACACACACACACAGTTTAAATGAAGAAGTAGTGTCTGCAATGAGTGTGCATACTTTTAAAGTAAGATTGGATAAGTGTAGATATGGAGACGGGGCCACACGAGCATAAAGCCCAGGCCTTGTAAAACTACAACTAGGTACACACACACACACACACACACACACACACACACACACACACACACACACACACACACAGGTAGCCAGAAAAAAAAAAAGAAAATAAGAGTTTGGATAGTTAAACAGAAAGATATATTGACACAGGACTGAGAATCAAGCAGGAATCATTACATTACATTAACATATTTGCTGTATCAAGTGACTCTTATTTTGTGTTCACTTCTGTGCCACACTGACTGACACTGGTCCACACACAGGCAGCATGATAGAGGAGAATGCCATGTGTGAGCTGAACGAGCAGTGGCACCGCGTGGGGGCCGTCTGGCACCCCTTCCTGGCACCCTATGGCTTTGACAAGTGTGTCTCCTGCAGCTGTGAGGTGAGTGAGTGTTCCGCCTCATTCCCCGTGTGTTGTGGCACCCTCAGTCATCAACCACTGAGTATTTGTGATGCCTGGGTCTCCTGGTGCTTGGTGCTTCTTGCTTTGTGACTCACAGGCAGGAATTTTCATAAAATATAGGAGACTTTTTTCTTTATTCATTGCGGTATTCATCTTCCTTCACCACATTTCCTTGTGTCACCTTGTGTGTGTCACCTTCATGTAATACAGAAGAGGATGTTTTTCTTGATCTATTTGTCTAGGTATGTTTGTTTTCCCTCGCCTTTCATGTGCATCTTGTGTCCCGCTGGTGTTTATACCTGATGACTTAGAGGAGAGAAGCTTCATGTATTACAGAGGAGTGTGTTTGCTTTATGTAGTCACCACAGTGTTCTTAAGTCTTCCTCTTTATGTTAGTGAGTTGTACCTCTTTGCTTATGTAACAAAGGTGTGTTTCATGATGTGTTTACCAGTGTTATTTGTCTTTTCCATCTTGGTCTTGTGGTGCATCTCTTTGTTCTTCCTTTTATAGATGTTTTCCTGGTGTCTTTGTTGTTGTTCTTCCCTCCTGTGTTGCTTCTCTAAAGGACTTCTCTCTTGCTCCAGTTTTTTTTGGTTCTATCTAATTTACACACACTCCTACTGAGATATATTCATAGTATCACTTCTTGAGATTCCTTTACCATGCTGCAGAGGGAAAAAATATGATGCATTGTGATATTACTAACTATTCTTTTCCTGTTTATCTTCTTTGTATAAACTCCAAGTGAAAGTTTTAAAAAGGTGGGTCGGCCTTCTCTGATATCTGATGCAGTGAGTCTTTGTAATCTTCTATCAATTGAGATATGTATCTATGAAAAAAGATCTGACCTACTGGACAATCACAGTATCTTTATCTTATTCTCTCTGTGTCTGTGTGTATACCAGGCTAACAATCCCACACAGGGCAGCTCAGACTGACCACCACACACAGCCACACACACCTTTCACTCTTCACTTTCTCTGCCTTAACCTCTCCAGTACTGGCATGCATTTTTTCAAGTTTTGGATACAATTAGATGATTTTAGTTACATTAGGAAGGGTATATGGAAGTCAGAAGATTAATGGCAAGAGTCTTCAGTATTTTAATCCCCACATATGTATCTGAAGCTGTATAGAATCACCAAATAGTGAGCAGAATAGATATGTAAATACGTCATGGTACTGAAGGGGTTAAAGAGGAAAGCAATACTCTCATGGACAGCCTCACTACACATCAGAAGCTTAGGGTAAATTTTGAATAAAGATCATAGGTCAACATATTTTCAGGAACAAGGGTAGTGAGAAGTCATGAATTGTAGTTCTAGAATATGTAATGTTAAAATGAGGTCAAGATTTACGTCTCAACTAAAGAAGTAACAAAGTAGAATAGCATAATAGGAGTAATGGAATAGAATAATGTGGATGGTCATTAGTAGAGTTAGCAATGAAAGTAATCTTGAGATATAATGTTGAAAATTCCATGTAGTCATTCAGTACTTGAGACAAAGGAACCCCAGTGGTAGAGTAGTGGAAAAGAATAGAATAAGAACATTGAGGGTTAGAAGTTAGAAATAGTAGTGTTCCTGAGATATAATGTTGAAAATCCCATGCAGCCATTCAGTATTTGAGACAAAGAAACCCCCACTAGTAGAGTAATAGAAAAGAATAGAATAAGAACATTGAGGGTTAGAAGTTACAAATAATGGTGTTGAAAATCCCATCATTCACCATAGTTGATACAAAGTTTGGTGTAATAGAATAAGAAAGAATAGGATAGAATAACAAGAACAATGAGAGTTAGAAGCTACAAGATAATAGTGTTGAAAATGCCACCACTCACCTGATACACTTGATACAAAGATTAGCATCTCCAACAAGGAACAACATTGATAGAGTAACAGAATAAAATAGAATAGAAGAGAATAGAATGACAAGAACAATGAGAGTTAGAAGCTACAAGGTAATAGTGTTGAAATGCCATTACTCACCAAATAGCTTTTTTTTTTTATATAAGAGGGGAAAACAGGTCTAGGACAACAAAGAGATAAAAAATAGAGCCCACTTAGTCGCCAGTCCTCTTACAGATCTGAATAGAGTTAGCCAGAAGACAGGGATAAATGCATTGAAGCTGATACAAAGATTAGCATCTCCAACAAGGAACACACAGGCTGGAGTAATAGATTGGTTGGGAGTGCAGTCACGGTCCAGGGGCAGCAGCAGGCGCCTCCCTCCACCACCAGCACATCCCTTACGCCCTTGACAAGTGGTGCTCTGTATGTGCGGTGTGAACCCTTACAGTATTGGCTACATATTTGGCAGTTACATTGCTCCATACTGATCAGTGCGGTGTGTTGTAATGTATTGGGTGGGATGCATGCAGGTCACATTGTGCTGTGTTATTGGGTGCAGGAGTTGTGGCGTCACATCCGGGTTGTGCTACCACCACCACCGCCACTACTGTCACCGCCACCACCACCACTGCCACCATCACTACCCTCCAGGCCCCTCTGCTGCCTTGCTTCACCTCCCTGCCTGCTAATGACTCTCTGCTGCCTCTTTCAGTCACTCTACTTCACTTGAACAAGGGGGAGCTAAGACTAATGAGTCACTGAAATGTTTTGATGACTTGCTTGAAGAATGGAAAGCCTCAATTTGTGTCTTTAGGAAAACTCTGACTGTTAGTGACCAGAATCTTTATATATGTCACTCTGCCTCACTGCACTGGATAGAATTGAAACCATAAGCAGTGAAACATTTTTGGTGAATAGATAGATGACTAGAAACCTTATTTTACTCCTTCAAAATACCTCTCTTGAATTCTAAAAACTCTATGATACTTTTTAAATCACCCTATATAACTAAAACTACTGATACTAAAATTGTATTGATTAAAAGCTCACTCATTTTGCTCTTCCAGAAAAAGGTTTAAATTCTCAAACTCTTCTGCACTTCACTTCCACTATTTCAAAAGATTTATTGAAATTTACACAAGATTTTAAAGGTGTTTTTATAGTTCTAGAGGCAGAGTGACAGGATTTCCACATTATTAACTGGAGAAACACTCTTGAAAACCCAGCTAATCATCTCTGTAGCCTCTGAAAATAGTTGTGGTGAGAGAGCAAAGCATGTCTGAATATGGACCAAAGCTCATTGATTATTGATAACTATGATACTGTAATTATTCACCTCTCCAACATAATTTTGACCAAACAAAACTAAGGCAATGACACTAAGAATGTATTGGTAACTAGATCATTTATTTCCCTCCATCAGAATCATATTTAAAACATTATTGTGAGCTTATTGTGAGTAGAAGGTGTGGCAGGCTGAAAACATGTTGATAACTAGATACTTCATTTCCCTCCTCATAATCAAAACCTGCTTCTAGTGAGTGGAAGGTGTAGCAGGCTGAGTGAAGGCCATATGGGGAGCCTGTAATAGAAAGAGTGTGCAATGTATGACCTCCCTTTCTCAGATTGCTTTTTCAAACTGCTCCTTGTCAGTGTATTAAGAGCTGTGGCAAGCAAAGTGAGGCTGTCATGGTTTGGTAGGACATGAGGGGACTGTAATAGAAAGACTATGTAATGTATGAAAAAGACTACATTATGTACTTGTATGATCTCCCTATCTCACATTGCTCTCTAAACCTTGTCAGTGTATTAAGAGCTATGACAAGCAAAGTGGAGGCTGTTTTGGCTTACTAGAACACAAAGAGACTATAACAGAAAGACTGCAATGTTAAATCTCCTTCTCTCAGATTGCTCTTTCAACCTTCCTAGTGTATTAAGGGGTGTGGCAAGCAAAGTGAAGGCTGTCTTGGCTTACTGGGACACAAAGAGACTAATAAAAAGACTGCAATGTTAAATCTCCCCCTCTCAGATTGCTCTTTCATCCCTCCCAGTGTATTAAGGACTGTGGCAAGCAAACTGAAAGGCTGTCTTGGCTTGCTAGGACACGAGACTGTAAAGGCAACGCTGTAATGCATGATTGATGACAGACACAAGTATGAGATAAGTGACACACAATGATAAGGCCATGATAATTGTAACAGGTGGTGATACATCCAGGCTATGATGAGTATTGACACTGCATTGCCTTTCTGATTGTCATTATTATTGTTTTGAGAGACAGCTGGCTTGTTTACACACAGGAGTCTGGTGGTGGTGGTGGTGGTGGCGGTGGTGGTGGCATGCCAAGGTGTCTGTCATGCGCAGTGGGTTTGATGAGGTGTTAGTTTGTTAGTTTGTTGGTTTGTCCATAGCGTGATGGTCTGTATTTCTAAACACTGCAGGATTTCATGAGGGATGTTTTTAAAGGCCACAGAGATGAATTGTCAGGTTTTCATGGCTATTTTTCAACTGATAATGCAGAATTCTTTTTAACCTTTTCAGTACTGAGAGGCATTTTCACCATGATTTTTGGGGTATGATCTGACCATTTTATTGTCATTAGGAAGGGTCTATGAAGGTCAGAAGATTAATGGCCTCAGTCTTCACTATTCTAATCCCCATGTGTGTTTCTGAATCTGTATAAAATCACCAAATAGTAACCAGAATGAATATGGAAATGCATCATGGTACTAAAGGGATTAAATTATTACTACCACTCTTGAAAGCCACAACATACCAGCCCTAAACTACCACTAGAAAAATGAAAACTTACTGAAAAACCACAACAGCATCTACTACAGGACTTATTCTCACACTAACACCATGAAAACACTCTTGAAAGACACAACAACACCAGGAAAACACCCTTGAAAGACACAGCAACACTATGAAAACACCCTTGAAAACAACATTATTTTAACACCCTGAAAGTCACAACACCATGAAAACATCCTACAACTCACAATAATTGTATGAAAACACTTGCAACCCACAACATCATGAAAAAAAAACACCCTAAAAGCCACAATAACACCATTTTAAACACCCTGAAAGCCACAACACCATAAAAACACCCATGCAACCCACAATAACACCATTTTAACACCCTAAAAGCCACAATAACACCATAAAACCACTCTTGGAAGCCACAATAACTTCCACTACAGCCTGTTAAGAGTGGCTAAGATAAGACATGGCGCTGAAATGTTTGGTAATGCAGGTCTGTGTCTTTGTCTTCATTGGTCTGCCAGTCAGTGCTGTCATCCCTCCACTTCAAAATTAACACACTTCACTGATCCGTTCCCATTCTTTGTCTCCACATGACCAAATGAGGACAAGCTTGTGTGTCTCTTTCATTCACTGCCCTTTCTCTCTCTCTCTCTCTCTCTCTCTCTCTCTCTCTCTCTCTCTCTCTCTCTCTCTCTCTCTCTCTCTCTCTCTCTCTCTCTCTCTCTCTCTCTCTCTCTCTCTAAAGCAAGGGCAACAAAAAATTTAGAAACGTCCACTTGGTTGCCAGTTCCCCTAAAGATCAATTAGAGTTACAATACCACTATCGTCATATGTTTCCCTTACATCATTCGCCTTGTTGTGGTTTACAGGAGGAGAGTGATCTAATAGTATCTTGTCTCTTTATCCATTATGCAGTTTTTCTTCAAAGCATGGACATTTTTTTGGCATTCAGTTTCCTTAGTAAGTTTATTCTATTTATGCTCTCAATGTTGTGTTCCTCAGTGTTGAGCCAAGTAACTGTTTATATCTGTTTTGGGGAAGTGAGTACAAGATGGGTGCTAATACTACAACTACTACTATCTGGTATACTCTGGAACTCCCTGCCTGCTTCTGTATTTCCAGCTTCCTATGACTTGACTTCATTTACCCCCTTCAGTACTGGGACACATTTTTACCTTGATTTTTTGTTATGATTAGACAATTTTATTTGCATTAGGAAGGGTCTATGGAGGTCAAAAGACTAATGGCCAGAGGTTTTACTATTTTAATCCCTACATAAGTTTCTATAGGTGTATGAAATGGCCAAATAGTAACCAGAATGAATATGTAAACACATGCTGGTACTGATGAGAATAAGAGGGAGGTTTTGAGACATTTATCCCTCTTTTCTGGCTAACTCTCAGACCTGCAAGGGGGACTGGTAACTAAGTGGGCCTTTTTTCATATTTAAAGGTGCCCTCTCCCCTCTTACATAATAAAAAAAAAATTTACTGAAAGATAACAAACATTGCTTTTCCTTCAGCTCAATGCATCAGGCCAGCCAACAGTGAAGTGTGCCAGGGAGCCGTGCCCAGACCTTCCCTGTAGCCCTGATGAGATGGAGCACGTGGCAGGGTCCTGCTGTGCCCAGTGCCGCCCCTCCCCGCCCATGGCCACCCGAGAGCCCCTCCCGCCAGGAGTCATAAATGAGGATCCGATGCGCCCTGAGGATCGCAAAACCATTATTCTGAACAACGGAGGATGTCATTGGGATGATGTGAGGGTCTCTTGTTGTTATTGTTGTTGTTGTTGTTATTGCACTTGTTATTGTTTTTTCTTGTTATTTGTTGCTTTAATCCCTTCAGTACTGGAGTATAGAGATAGATTAAAGAAATTAAACTGAGACACATTCTTATCTTGGGATTTGTGTATGATTAGACCATTTTATTCACATGAGGAAGGGTCTATGGAGGTCAGAAGATTAATGACCAGTCTTCAATGTTTTAATCCCCCACATAAGTTTCTGAGGCTGTGTAAAATTGCTTAATAGTAACCAGAAGGAATATGAAAATGTGGCATGGGACTGAAGGGGCTAAAATATCATTGAAAGGCAGGAGGAGTTAGCTGTAGAATGTTAGGTTAGGTTTGTCTGGAATAATATGAAGGCCTTTTGTTCTTGTCCTTATTGTACTTGTTATTTGTCTCACCACAACAACAATATGGAAAAGTTATGTTAAGTTAGCTGTGAGATTATTTATTTACTTTTTTTGGCAGGTGTTTTTCCTTGCACTGAATTAGTTCACAGTATTCTTATCTCACTATCTTTAAGTATTTTTCTCCATTGTCTATTCCTTTTCCTTTGATTTTTCCTGCACTGTTTTGTTTCCTCATACTTTCCTTTTGATCTTTCTTATATTGAATCAGTCCACAGTATTCTTATCTCACCATCTTTAAGTATTTTTCCCCCTTATCTATCTATCTTACCATCTTTAAGTATTTTTCCCCATTGCCTTTTTCTTTTCCTTTGATTTTCCTGCACTGTTTTATTTCCCCACACTTTCACTTTGGTCTTCCCTGCATTGAATCAGTCCACAGCTTTCTCATCCAAACTGTGCCTGTTTGCAGAAGCTGTACGAGAATGGGGAACTGTTCCACCCTCGGATCAACACTATTGGGTATTACAAGTGTGTCATCTGTAACTGCAAGGTGAGTGTGTCCATATGCATGGTTGAGACTCACTGAAATCTCCATTGCCTCATAAGAAATCAGGTGTAGAGATGTTGAATGTGTAAAAATAGTGATAGACAGAGTCGTAGATGAATATAGTTGATTCAGTAACCATTAGGGAATTTTGAAAGATTATATAAATTTATGGATGAAGGTAATAAGTGGAAATGAGTACGTTTTTCATTCTGGGACTGCCATGTCTAGACCAAGCAGATTCTTGCAGTTTTCTATTATATCATCTTCTTAGGTTCTTATAAGGAAAGTAGGTAATAGCTGGTCAAGAGCAGCATGTGATTGTTGCTTGTATTTAGAAATGCCTTCCCTTCTCATCACGACAATTTTTCAAGGCCACAGAGACAACTAGCTGAGTTTTCAGGACAGTTTCTCCATTTAATAAACTATAAATCTTGCCAATCTATACTAGAACAATAAAAATACTCTTAAAAAGATGAGTGTCTTCAACTAGAGCCTTTGGAAAGCAGTGATGATGAGAGGGCAAAGCATTTCAGAATACAGGCATGTGTTATGGTATGGGTAAGGTTAAATGAAAGCTTCCCAAGGCAACCACAACTACAACCACCTTCACATTCCCAGGACAAGAACATCACCTGCGTCAATGTGAAGTGTCCAACCATTCAGTGCCAGGAGATCATGCTGGACCGACAGGAGTGCTGCCCTCACTGCGTCAATGAGAACAGCACCCTGAGGCCGTCCTGGGGGAAAAGCGACAAGAGCCACTCCAAGCCCAAGCGTTACCCAAGGAATGGCTAGTGAAGGAGGCCCAGTGTGTAGGAGTCTGAGGTCTGAGGTAAGCCTGACGTGAGGGGAAGAGGATGCCCAGAGTAGATGTTCCTTGGCTTGTCAGGGGCAGAGATGCTTGGAAAGGTGTGCGTTGATGCTGCCAGAGACTGTGGAAGAGAAAGATATGTGGGGTAAAAATGTGATTGCTTTATACCTGTGGCAAACTTGATGTGTTTAGAGGAGGTCCTGAGTAGCAGATGTTGTTTGTCAGGGAAAGGTGTGTGTGTGTGTGTGTGTGTGTGTGTGTGTGTGTGTGTGTGTGTGTGTGTGTGTGTGTGTGTGTGTGTGTGTGTTTGTGCGTGTGTGTGTGTTGATCTGCCAGAGAGTGAGAGATGTAACAAGTTGGTAATATGATTGCTGTAGCAACTGTGGTAAATATGATGTGTTCAGAAAAGGCACTGAGTAGCAGATTTTTGTCATTGGCAGGGATGCTTGGGAACTTAGTGTGTGTTGATGCTGCCAGAGAGAGGGAGAGTGAGAGGAGGTGAGAGAGAGATATGAGGGCTGAAAAATTATGTTGCTTTAATATCTGTGGCAAATTTCACATGTTTGTGTGGCCACACTGTAATGACACAACTGCCCAAGAGACAGAAACATTGTATTAGTGAAGCACAGCAGTGAGGGGACAGATGTGCCAGCCAGACAACACTCCTGCCACTCCTGCACCGGATGAGTGATTGGCGTCAAGTGCAGATATTTTGATACTGTGTCCTTTCAGTGTAATGTTGATCAAGAATTGACTTACTGGAGGTCACAAGGAGCAATACCTATGCAGTGTACTGTTGTCCTCCCCACTCACCCATAAATGCTTTGTAGTGACGTCATCACATGCAGAGGCAGTGGTGAACAGTAGACAGTGAACGTGGTGAAGGAGAAGTGGTGAGATAAGTGTTGAAAATCATATTCCTGCAAGACTAGCCTGACAGAAACACATTCATGTATAGACACTGACTTGTGAGTGTTGCGTTAGAGTAAGGACCAGAGCAGGAACTGGCGTCTGGAAAACATTGTGACTGAAAGAGCAAAGTGACGTGATTTTAAGTGATAACTGACTCATATGTTGTGTTATGGATTCTGAAAGTATTGGAAAGAAATAGAGTGCAACAGAAGCCATGTGGAGTGATATAGTGGAAGGAATGCAAGTGGAATGTGTGGGTACAGTACATAGACAACTGGAATGTGGAGAAAAGCAAGGAAACAAGAGGCCATGTTTTTTTAATATGATCAGCAAAAGTTTGGAGTGTAAAGTGAATCATGGAAAACACGAATAAGACGCAGGCAAGTTTTTTTTCCAATGAGAGTTGCTTTGGTGGACAAAACTTTGGAATGTGGAGAAAATTGCAATAAAAACAAATTGCCAAGTTTTCTTAATGTGACTGATATGTTAAGAAATAATGAGAGAACCAAGACAATAAGATACAAGCGAGTTTAAAGAGAGTCGCTGTGATGGACAAAACTTTGGAATGTGGAAAAGGACTCCATAAAACAAGGCATAGGCAATGTAATGGATAAGACAATGGAGTACAGATGAGATTATGAGAAAACAAGACACAGGCGAGTTTTTCCAGTGTGGTGAGAAGAGTTGCTTTAAAGGACAAGATGGTGATATTGAAGGGTCACAATTTGAGGGGATGAGAGTGTGGAAGGAAGACAACAGGCTGAGGTGATGGTGAGGGAAGTACCGCCCTGTTCTGGTGAGCCATTTGACAGTGGAAATTGAGGAAACTGAACTTTACGAACGATGGAAGATGTGTAATTTGTCAGAAAGGAAGCAAAGATCTTGAGAGAAATGTAAATGCATAGAAATTGAAAGAAAATGTGGAAAGTGTGATTGTACATGTAATAAGAATAGAAACTGAAGTATATATGGTGATATAAAGAATGTACAAGCCTAGAATGAGTAGCTATTATTCTCATGACATAGTTGAAAGGGAAAAGGTTAATGGATGGTGGATATTAAATTGACTGAGGCTTTTTTTGGTAGTCATAATTATGGATGCACATTAAAACACACAAGGACTTTTTCATTTCAAGCCAGACTAAGAACACGAGGAACACTTTGTGACTTTACCACATCCCAAGGCTAAAAGTTGAAAGATTGTGTATGTTAACTCCTTCAGTATCATGATGCATTTCCATATTTGTTCTACTTACTATTTGGTGATTTTATACAGCTTCAGAAACTCATGTGGGGGATTAAAATAGTGAAGATTGTGGCCATTAATCTTCTGACCTCCATAGACTCTTCTTAATGTCAATAAAATGGTCTAATTCCACACGAATCTGAAGGCAAAAATGTGTCTCAGTACTTGAAGGGGTTAAGTTCATCTTGGCTTTGATATTTGAAGGTAGATACAATGTGAGGGTTTTCTTGGATACATGAACCACTCAGACACTTCTCTCTTTTGCACCATTGCCTAAGATAGTTGGTGTGGTGAGTGGGGCAGTCACAGCAAAGTCAGGGCAAGGAAGGACATCTGACTCTAATAATCACATACCTTGGCTGCTTTGACAATACATAGACTCAACCCCTTCAGTACCAGGACACATGTTTTCATATTTATTCTGGCTACTATTTGGTGATTTTATACAGCTTCAGAAACATATGTTGGGATTAGAATATTAAAGACTCTGGCCATTAATCTTCTGACCTCCACAGACCCTTTCTAATGTAAATAAAATCATCTAATCATACCAAAAAGTGAAAATGCATCCCAGTACTGAACTGGTTAAGATCTGCCATCCTCCTTGGTCTGAGCTGCCATGCCGAGCCATCCTGAACAGCATGGGTGGCTCAGCTGGTGGGGTACAGTTGGGCCAGGGCTGTTCAGGGTGTGTGTGTGCGTGTGTGTGTGTGTGTGTGTGTGTATGTATTGATGCCATCCATGCACTTCATCTACCATTGCATCCCCATCTTGTGACCTGCTACAGTAGGACGGCATTTCTTGTGAGGTTTGTAGGCTGGACACTGTGTAGATGTTGTAAAGGAAGAGTTGCGATAGTAGTAAGATATTTTTTGGTGAAAGTCTGCTGGAGATTGTATGTAGAGAAGGATTTTAAATGAGGAATTGCAATACTTACTTAGAAGGCATTTTTTGTAAAGACTGATGATGGTAATAGCATAGAATACAATGTAAAGGAAGAGCTTTCTTTTTTGATATATTAGAAAAGAATGAATTGAGTACACCCTCATATATATAGAGTGACTTCACACACTCATATGCTTCAGTGTTATTATTATACAGCTATAGCAAAGGCATGTAGTGAGCACTCAAGCATCTGTCGGCTCCCAGCGAGAGTACGACTATGCATTATATACCTTACGTACTTGAGTGGTAAGCTAACGTACTACTTAGTAACTTACATTAATGCCAAGTATGATTCTTAGCATTGCACGGAGCACTGTCTTCTCAAACGCTTTGGTGTCTTGCTGTGACTAGACTTGTGACAGGTGATGGTAGGGTTGTTGGGCGTTCAAGGATGTTTTTGTGACTCAAGTGGTAAAACAAGGCTCTTGAACCTCTTGATAAGCACTAGTGGGAGTTATTTGGGTCTTCAAGAACATTTTTGTGATTCAAGTGACAGTTTGATAAAGATTTTAGACCTTTAACAGATTCTAGTGGAAGTTAATAGAGTTTTCAAGGATTTTATTTATGATTTTTCACCTTTGAGAGGCTTCAGCAAATAACATTACTTTTAAAAGATTTTTCCAAGAAAGAACTGTGACTCTAGAAGTGGTCAAACAGGAATCCTGCATTGGGAATAGAAGGAAAAATAAGCATCTGTGAAGACCTCAAACTATATTAACA
This sequence comes from Portunus trituberculatus, assembly GCF_017591435.1. Lineage (NCBI taxonomy): Eukaryota > Metazoa > Arthropoda > Malacostraca > Decapoda > Portunidae > Portunus > Portunus trituberculatus. The sequence goes on along the minus strand of NC_059287.1, from coordinate 14,322,864 downwards.
TCTTCATAGCACTTATGGAAAGAGCTGAACAAGACTCCTGCATTATGAATAGAAGAAGAAAAACATCTGAAGCTCTAAACTATAATGATATCTTCACAGGACTTAGAGAAATAACTGAGCAAGAATATTGTGCATTATGAATAGAAGAAAACAAGAGAGAAAGAAAAAAAAGCATCTCTGAAGACCTAAACTATACTAACATCTTCACAGGACTTATAAGAATAGTTGAACAAGAATCCTTTATTATGAATAGAAGAAAAAGAAGAAAAAGAAAAAAAAACATCTGTGAAGGCACAAACTATGATAACATTTTCACAGGACTTAAAGAAATAGCTGAGCCAGAATCCTGCTTTATAAATGGAAGGAAGGAAAAAAAAATAGACATCTGTGAAGACCCCAAACTATAATAACATCTTCACAGGACTTAGAGAAATGGCTGAATAAAAATCTTGCATTATAAATAGAAGAAAAAAGATAAATAAAAAAAAGTACTTCTGAAGACCCAAACTATGAATAAGAACCTTGCATCATAAATAGGAGAAAAAAAAGAATAGAAATATGCCTTAAGGTTACAAATATGATAACTTCTTCACTTGCTTTAGAGAAATTTGTATTGGCGGTGAGAGAGCAAAGCGTTTCAGAATACAGGACGTGGTTTTCTTGCTTAGGACACGATGGACAGCCTTGGTTTTGTTTGGTCTGGCCACCACTGAGGGTTTGGTCTTCCCTTCTCGCCTCAACTGTGAGTCTATTCATTCTGGTACCAAAGATGACGGGTGTTTTCTCAATCTGATCATTTTTTCTCTTCTTTTTTTTTTTTTTTGCATTTATTAATATTTCGTTTTTATTTTCCCTGTCTTGTTTTCTCCGTCTGACACTTTTTTCTTTTTCTCTTCATTTATTATTATTTTTTTTTGTTCTTCTTAAATTTTTTCTCAATCTGATAATTTTTCCTGCTTTTTTTTTAACTTATTCTGATTATTCATATTGTTTTCTCAATTTGACACTTTTCCTTTTTTTATTTATTATTATTATTTTTTGGCTCATTTTTTCATTTTCTTTTTTTTTGTTTTCTCAATCTGATAACTTTTTATTTTTTTTCTTTTATTCTGATTTTATTTTTCATTTTTCTTGCCTTGTTTTCTCAATTTGATACTTTTTCCTTTCATTTCACTTATTCTTTTTTAATTTCTAGTTTTTCTGCCTCTTTCTTCTTTTTTTCATCTTTTTTTGTTTATATAATCTGATACTTTTCCTTTTTTTAGTATTTTTAATTTATTTTAATTTTTTCTGCCTTTTTTTCACCTTTTTTCTTTTTCTGTCTCTTTTTTCTTGTTTTTTCATCTTATTTTGGTGTTTTTCTCAATTTGATACTTTCTTTTTTGTATTTATTCTTTTATTTTTATTTTTTCTGCCTCCTTATTGCTCCTTTTGTCGTCTTTTTTTGTCTTCTAAGCTGCTAAAGAGAAATAAGCATACGTGTAGGTGTTAGGTGGTGATGATGGTGGTGATGATGGTAGTGATGGTGGTGGTGGTGGTGGTGATGATGATGGTGTAGTTTACTTTATGGTGTTTTGTGAGTCCCTTGCTGGATTAATCTTTTTTTTTTTTTCCATTTTCTATTAACGCGTTTTTCTTTCCGTCTCTTTTTATTTATTTGTTCATTTATTTGATTTTTTTTTTTTTTTAGGAAAATTTGTGGTGATACTTTTTGTGGACTTTATTTGAAGTTGTTTTGTTTTTCTTGATTTGTTTTTCATAAAGGAAGAAAAATTTAGAATCTCCTCAACTCATTTTTTCTCTTCTTCTCTCATTCTTACCATTCATTATTATTTTCTCTTTCCAAATTCACTTTTACACTTCACTTCTCTTCCATTCTCCATTTTTTGTGTCGTCTTTTTAATTCTTTTCTCAGAGTTCATTTCTTCACTCACTCACTCACTCGCTCACTCACACATTCACTATTTTTCATAAGTATGGTATTTATATCTTAGTTAAACAATTAGTCATTTTCAAACACTGCCTTTTACCTCCCCATCTCCCTGTTTCCCTTTACCATACCCTGTTTCCTCTCTTTTTAACTTTTTTTTTTCTTTTTCTATCCCTTTATCTCCTGGTTTTTATCTTTCTACTATTTTTGTTTTCAATTTCTCATCTTTTTTTTCTGTTAATTTGCTTTTTATTTATCTTTCTTTTGTTCCACTTTTCTCTAATCTTCTGTTTCTACTCTTCATCCTTCTATTCCTCAGTTTATTATCTATTTCCCTTCTTTTTCACTCTTTCAATCTACCTTTTGTGCTTCTCCTTTCTCTCTCTCTCTCTCTCTCTCCCTCTCCCTGTTCTCTAGTCTCCCATTCCTCTCTTCGCTCTGTCATGGCTGGCAAGACTTCATTTTTTTTTTTTTTTTCATCCACCCTACAGTAGAGATAATTTTGCCGAGCTCAATCATTACTTGTAGGTTTCTTTGTAACTGTCGTAACTCTGAAGTCTTGCCTCTCCCTGCCTCTGACTTGAAGAGGGTAAACTCACATATACTCTCCCCATGGTGCATTTTTTAGTATATCATATTACTGATATATATTCTAACTGTGGAGGCTACTGCTTCTATTCAACGGATGGAGTAATGTTAGTTTAGTCTGTTTAGTTTTTAGTTTGTATTGTTTAGTGTCGTCGTGCTAGCTGAGACTTGAGTAATCTTTTTCTTTTTTTATCGGCTTTGATTTTGTATCTGTGTTTCTTTTGTAATGACACTGGCTGGCATCTGCTGCATGTGTTTTGTGTGTGTTTTTATGTATTTCTGTGTACTTCTGAGGACTTAATATTGAGCCTTTGCTGCTGTAGGGATGCCTCACACTGGCACATTAATTTCTCTCATCTTCTCTCCTGTATCTCATTCTGGCACACTCTTCTCTCTCACACTTTTCTCTCCTGTACCTCACCCCTCACCTCTCCAGAATTGCTATCTTCCCTCCATCTTTCCACACTCACCAATCTCTCTTTTTTCTCTTCCTTCCTCCCTCATCTCCTTCTATCCTTTCCAAACTCCCTTTTTTTTTATCTATCTTTCCTGTCCCTCCTTCCATCTTTCTCTTCTAATCTCAAACTGTTTCTCTTTCCACATTTCCTTTCCTTCCTTTTACCATCACATTTTACTTCAGATAACCTTTCTTCTCTCTATATCTCTTTCTCTCCCTCCTTTTTATCATGTTTCTTCCTTCCCTCCCTCCATCACCCTCTCTTCTAACTGCAAACTGTTTTTCTCTCTCCATATTTCCCTTCCTTTCTTTACTATATTTCACTTCAGACACTCTTTCTTCCCTCTATATCTCTGCTCTCTCTCCCTTCCGCACCTCACCAGCCACCTATGAGCACTATCAACCACATACATTTCTAGAGTTACTGATGCATTTGCTAGTGTCACAAGGAATAGCAATACATAGCAGTCCCATTGGTGATGTCCAGACTGATTTTCCTCCCCCAGAGTGACTTAGAGTGAGGTGTACAGTGTTATTCATCCATTGACGTACTGGGATCTCTCACTCACTCCCATTCTTAGCTAATATTGACACCTCCTTGCCTATAGAATGAGTAGGTTTAATGTTGTATCTATTTGTAAGTTCCTAAAGATGCAAAGAATCATGATAGAAAAATGCTGTAATGCTGTAATGCTGTTTTATTACTTTTTATTCTAGTTTTCTCCGACACTGCTGATTGTTACGGAGGTTTATTGATGCGTATATACATAAGTGCATCTCGTTTACTCCCTGAATCAATACTGTAGTTGTAGATTTCCATATAGGTAATGAAACACAGCATCAGATCCTCTCTAGGTGATGAAACACTCCACACACAACAGTATCTTAACCACAAGCCAAATCTAAATCTATAATTGTTACTCTTTGCTGGAATTCTATTTTCTTGAAGTGTTTTAGTGAAAGAGGAAATGTAGAGGAGCAATATTTTTCTCTCCAGTTCTGACGCATTAGTAGAATTACAGAGAATGAGGCTGATCAAGTGAATAGTGATTAAAAAACTGTGAGATAAGAGATGTACATTGAAATATTATATAGTTGAATGCAGTCTTACAATCTCATCCGTACTTTTCTCTCCAGTTCTGACGCATTATTAGGTTTACAGAGAATGAGGCTGATTATGAGTAGTGATTAAAAAGACTTGTTAACTAGATACATGTGTTGAAATATTATATGGTTGAATGCAATCTTAAAATCTTATCCATACCTTTCACTGCAGTTCCGACACATTAGTAGAATTACAGAGAATGAAGCTAAACATGAGTAGTGATTAAAAAGACTTGTTAACTAGATACATGTAGAATTCTTACCATAAGTGCAGAGTTGAACCTAATAGTTTTCTCTCAATTCTGGCACATGTAAGTAGATTTATAGAGAGTGAGGCTGAGAGTAATGAGAATAACATTAAAAAACTCCTGTTAACTGAGAGACATGTTGAAATGTTAGATGGATGAGTGGAGAGTCTTGGGAAAGTCTTGAGTCTTGCAAGGCCAACACTACGTATCTCAAAGCTAAACAAAATCACGAAATTCACTTGAAACAAAATGAGTAATTGAGATATATTGCAAGAGAGAGAGAGAGAGAGAGAGAGAGAGAGAGAGAGAGAGAGAGAGAGAGAGAGAGAGAGAGAGAGAGAGAGAGAGAGAGTGTTTAAACCAGAATATATTGATGTGTTTGTGGTGTGAAGGAGGCATGTTATGTTACAACTGTGGCCTTTAAAGATGCATTGTACTCCACCTTATGCAGTAACACCGTCCATCCTTGCACAGAGAGAGAGAGAGAGAGAGAGAGAGAGAGAGAGAGAGAGAGAGAGAGAGAGAGAGAGAGAGAGAGAGAGAGAGAGAGAGAGAGAGAGAGAGAGAGAGAGAGAGAGAGAGAGAGAGAGCAGACGATACTAAACAGAGGATTTACATGCATACACATACAGAAATAGGTAGATCTTCATGTTACTAGTGTGTGTGTGTGTGTGTGTGTGTGTGTGTGTGTGTGTGTGTGTGTGTGTGTGTGTGTGTTGGCAGCATTGCAGGGTATAATGGTAAGGTGTGTTGTGGGTTGATATTACAGAGAAGAGGGTGTTTTCGTGTGTTTGCATTTGTTACATCTGGCATTTTCATATGGAAGTGTGTAGGATGAACGAATCAATTTATTTATTCTCCATTGCTAGTTTTCTCTTTCCATTTTAAACAGTATGTAGTGTAATGACTTTAAAATTGTCCTCTTTTTAATCTTTCCGTTCTTCTTCTTCTTTTTCTTCTTCTTCTTCATTGTAAATATCTGTAGCTAAAATAAAGATAATAATAATAATAACAATAATAATAATAATAATAATAATAATAATCATACTACACAAACTAGTCATTTATGGCAGATAGTGTTAATTTGAAGAGGAAAGCTTAATAATTGACTTAGCTAATCCTTTCTCCTGGACCACTTAAAGGAAAAAACTTGACTTTCATATATAAAAAAGAAAAAAATTGAAAAAAAAACTAATTATATTTCACACAATTCATGGGTTGCCTTGTGTGTACCTGTGTGCACCTGTGTGACTCATTAGTGCAGGTGTGGACAGTGGCACAACACCTGTACAATTCTGAGTCTTGGCAGTGATTGCTGGAAACACTCAACACCATCACTATCACCACTATCACCACCATTAATAGACACAACATCACAAACTTGAATATAAATTGATACACTTCAAGACTCATCACTCAGTCACTCGTACATGCATCATAATCATCACCACCATCACACACACACACACACACACACACACACACACACACACATCACTTATAGGAGAGATGTGAAAATATAGCTTCTCATAGAAGGGTGGAAGCATGGAATAGTTTAGACGTGGAAGTGGTCAATGATCATCACCACCATCACATTAATAGATACACACACACACACACACACACACACACACACACACACACACACACACACACACATCACCACAACCACCACCACCACCACAAACTAGTCACCACACATAAACTCACCCATCACACACAGCCAAACCCTCACCAAGTCACCACACACAACTGCACTCAATCACACAGTCACCACACATGCACTTAAACCCACTCAATGCATCACAATTTAATAGGCAAGGGTATTATTTGTGTGTGTGTGTGTGTGTGTGTGTGTGTGTGTGTGTGTGTGTTGAGCCTTATTAATCATGCAAAGGAGTGGAGATACATGAAGGAATGACTGTATATTGTAGGTTCATTGCAAGTAAGGCTGTTATTTGGCTCCACTTATGCATTGATTCCTTGTCTATTAAAATGAATCAGTTAAAATGTGTTGGTTGGTTCTGCCTTGCTGAGAGAGAGAGAGAGAGAGAGAGAGAGAGAGAGAGAGAGAGGTGATGTGTTTGTGTGTCTAGGCTGAGTTAGAATGGGTATATAGTATTGAAAAAATATTAGTTGGTTATTAATTTTTATAATGAGGCTTTTTGAAGTTAAGAGAGAGGGAGGTAAAGGTGTGTGTGTGTGTGTGTGTTTAGCAGCATTCACAGCATACAGCACAGCATAAACAGCATCACTTAAGGGTATACATAGAGCTGTGTTGGCATAATATGTACAGTACAGTATAGGATTATGTAAAGCTAACTGTCCTCTGCACACTCTAGACTTTATTATCACATTTTAATTTCTTTTTTTTTTTTTTTTTTTGGCTCATTTTGATTTTTGGTATAGTGATCAGGAAAGAGTGAAAATTTATACCTTTCATGCATTAATTAATTCATTCTCATCATCTCCCACTTTTTTTTTCCTATTAAAATTGAGTCTTTCCTTTTTCTTTTTATTCATGCATAGTTTATTCATCCCCATATTATATTTTTCTTCTTTCTACCTCATCTCAGCATCATCATCAATATTTACAATAGCATCATTTTTTCCATCTTTTTTTTCTATTTTCTTTGCTTCTGGTAGCATTTTGAGAGAGAGAGAGAGAGAGAGAGAGAGAGTTTCATGTGGTGTTAGAGAGTAGTGTCTAATATTATGTGTGTCAAAATGAGAACAGCTCCTCACCATTTATTGAGTTGGATCTCCCTCCCGCCACCTCTCCTCTCCCTTAAACTAGCAAAGAATGAGAGAATCAGACTCCATCACTGAGGAATTCAAGCCTTTTTGACACCACACTTTTCAACACGTACTCGGGATTAGGAACAGAGAGGAAAAAAAAAAAAAAAAAAAACGAAGAGGATCAAACTCCAACAATTAAGAGATCCACCATTTTTACACATTTAGAACCTAAGAAAATACATAATATAATGACTTTCCTCTTTTATCATAGAAACTACGTACGTACATATATACATACGTTAATGCATTCACTTTGAACAATGCACAATATGAAAATGCCAGTCAAACATAATGAATTTTTACTTTGAGAGTGGACTTGTTATTGAGACTCGAGTATGCACGACCGATTGAGTGATTTTGAGTACACGCGACCAATTAATAATTAGCTTGCCTGCCTTCACAATTCACTATGCAACAATTATAACACCACGGGAGAGAATTCTTAATCGTCTCCTATAGTTCAGGTCGAGGTCTGTTCTTCCATGGTCGATACAGGAAAGTTACTTCATTATTACAGTACATCAGTGCCAAAAACAGAGAAAAAAACCTGCGTATTGAAACTATAAGTGGACGCATTCTGAAACCTTGCTCGCATCTCCGCAGTCAGAATTCTCTATGTAGTAGAAGTGACATGGGTTTCCAAGGCTGTTTCTATGGTTCTAGTGAGATATTGACTACATTTCTGCATTATGAACTGAAGAAACACCCTTGGGAATCCGCCTGGTCATCTCTTTGGCCTTTGGAAACACTCGTAGTGAGAGAGCGTTTCAGAATGCGGGCATACGGGCGGAGACTGACAGTTGTATGGTGGCCAAGTAATGCATAGGGAATGAGGAATAGAACTGTGTCATGTATAGTGATTTGATGAAAGTAAACATGTAACAACGTCGATGAGTATAGCAATGTAAGGTGACAGTATGAGTATAGTGTATAACGAGGCTGAATAATATATAGGCACACGAAATACAATGTAAAACAGTGTGCATATAACAAGGACACCATCTAGGAGGCTGAGAACTCGTAAAATATACTGACATGATAAAAAAAAATTAAGCAGAGTATATATTTTGCCTAATCCAGCCATACAATTATACAGGCAGCATCCAGCCGAGCCTAGCCTAGCCGCGCACCAACACCACCACCTCGGCCAGCCCACCTTAGACCAACCTCGCTCTCTTTCGCTCCCAACCACATGCATTCTCCAATTAGAACTGGAGCGAGAGAGGGCGAGGTGTATTGAAGTAACGTGTATGAGTTTCAGAAAGCTTTATTTTGTGGAGGCTAGCGTGGCTTGGCTCAAGGTGGTCATATTTGTGTTACTGTGGCGGTGGAGCGTGGCAGCAGCTGGCGGTGTCGCTGTGTGTTGGTTTAATTAAATCTTCATGATCATCAATGTTCAGCGTATTGGCTTAATATCCTCTCGTCTTTTTTGCCTGTCTGTCTGTTTGTCTGTCTGTCATCTAATCTTTCCATTTATCTGTGTATTATTATTTCCTCTTTTCGTTTCCTTTCTCTCCATTACTCATGTTCTTACAAGTATTTTAATCTTATCTGTGTATGACTTAGTCAAATAAATGTATATTTATATTTTCTTAGCATTCCTAAAAAACATGTACATAAATTTTTGTTGTTGTTCTAAATGAATAAATAAAACCAATATGATTATGTCCTTTATGTATTACGAAGACAAATTATCCTACCGCGCGCGCACACTGGCTGGAGAACAAACAAACGAACGAACAGATTGAGAGAGAGAACCAACAGAGAACCAAGCAAATAAGACAATACTAATAAATACAACACGAAAATATAACAAGAATAATACTAAACATAATATATCAGAGAGAGAGAGAGAGAGAGAGAGAGAGAGAGAGAGAGAGAGAGAGAGAGAGAGAGAGAGAAAGAAGCAAATACACCACTAGATAAATCCTCAAGACAAAACAATGAAATGCAATAAACACACGAGTAAAATGACAGCAAAGAAGAACACAAGTACCGCTATAAAAGATGAAAAGTGAGTCGCAGATCTTCACCTCATCATCATCATCAGCATCAGCGGAAGTCTTCAATCTTCACTCCTCACTCCTCAGTCCTCACACTTCAACCAGCAGGAACAAGGAAGTGAGGTCGGAAGTATCAGTTTCTCTAGTGATCTGAGGCCAGGACGGCGCCGAGACGAGGGCAGCAGACACAGTAAGTTCTCAGCTCACTGTGGCAAAGAAATCAAGCAATATTAAACACATTGGCGTGATGTATTGATGATTGTCTGATAATTGTCTTTTTTTATCTGTGTGTACTACATGTGTGTGTGTGTGTGTGTGTGTGTGTTTGCTGTGTTCCTGGGATTGTTTTACGTGATTTATTGTTTTTATTGCTGTGTTATCTTTTCATCCATCCATTCATTCTTTCTTTCATTTTTTTCTTTATTTCTTTTCCTTTTCCTTTCCTTCCATTTTCTTTTTCTTTTCTTTTTTTCGTTTCTTTTCTATTCCTTCCTTTCTTTCTTTCTTTTATTCATTCTTTCATTCATTCATTCCTTCATTCATTCATTCATTGCTGTTTTGGCGGCGCATTTCGGTCTGTGAATCACTCGTTCGGTCATTCAGTCACTCGTTACATTCACACATTCATCTAATTTATCCTTTTAATCAACTAGTTCTTTGGAATCAAATAGCCAGTAGACCACATAATAAATCAGTCAGTTTATGAAAGCCAGTCAGTCAATCAGTCAGTCAGTCATAGATAAGTTATTCAGTCGTTCACTCATCAAAACTTCAAATGCACGAGTTTTTCAGTGGAATGACTCAATGGAAGGTCAGTTTCCATGGCTGTTTTTGTGCACGTTGCCTGAAGAAGCTAACCTGACCTTCGTGTGTCTTAAAGAGTAGTTAGATTGCTTTGGTTCCTGACCGTAAAATGTGGATTATCATTCTAGCCTCGTCCAGTCACTCATACGCTCGTAACCCATCCCTCCTCCCTCCTCTCCCACCATCCACCCTACTCTCTCTCTCTCTCTCTCTCTCTCTCTCTCTCTCTCTCTCTCTCTCAGTATTCCCTTCACAGGATCCACCCCATTCCTACATGCATACATTCATACATACATCCATAAGAGAAAGGCCTGGGTCGATATATCAAGTCAGTTTTCTTTCAAAGTACTGCCTAAGTTGATTTGTGCTTTGTGCCTCGACCGCTGGCTGTGTCCGGCCATGCAAGCTGATAAGGGAGAAATGAAAAGCTGTGTCTGTTCTTGGTTATGGCTCGTATTGTCAATATTCTCAGACATCTGCGCTTCACCTCCACTATTTCAAAAGGCTTTTATCGGATTTACATGAGTTTCTTTCAAGGTGTTTTTACGGTTCTAGAAGCAGATTGATAAGATTTCTTCATTATTAACTGGAGAAACACTCTTGAAAACCCTGCCAATCATTACTGTGGGCTTGGAAAATTGTAATGGTGAGAGAATAAAGCTTTTCTAAGGTGTTTTTATGGCTCTAAAAGCAGATTGACAAGATTTCTATATTATTAACTGAAGAAACACTCTTGAAAAACCTGCTAATCATCTCATGTGGCCTTGGAAAATAGTCGTGGTGAGCAAAGCGTTTTTTAATACAGACCTTTAGTCACAGTTAAATCTAATCCTCCTCTCATTCTTTTAGTGAAGCGAGGCGAGGTTTGAGATCTAAAACTATATTGAAAGAAAAATAATATACTTAAAATTCTCCTTAAACTATATTCTAATTAAATTATACTGCTTTTAATAGACTTTTAGGAGAGAGAGAGAGAGAGAGAGAGAGAGAGAGAGAGAGAGAGAGAGAATGCCTGACAACAGAAGCCTCGTCCTGCAGTTAAGCAGTTAATACAGAGCTAAACTTCAATACAGTAAGAGTCTAAATCCTCAAGAAATACATAGTAAAGTAGACCTTCGGGACATTAATATTCTCTCCCTTAGGGCAAAATTTGAGTATTTCCACGTGGGAGAGAGAGAGAGAGAGAGAGAGAGAGAGAGAGAGAGAGAGAGAGAATGTAAAAGTGAAATAGTGAAATGTAGTAATATGTAACACTCTCTCCCTCTCTCTCTCTCTCTCTCTCTCTCTCTCTCTCTGTGTGTGTGTGTGTGTGTGTGTGTGTATTCCGCCGACTGAATGAGAGAGAGAGAGAGAGAGAGAGAGAGAGAGAGAGAGAGAGAGAGAGAGAACTGATATTAAAACGAAATAATGAAAATATGTAACTCTCTCTCTCTCTGTATTTCGCCGACTGAGTAGCCACGCTCCCTGACTGACGCCCCCGCTGACTGACTGACTGACTGACTGTAGGTTAGGATTGCCCCCAGAGGTAATGGCGGTTCCCTGACTGACAGCTTCCGGCCAAGTTAGTAAGGCCACTCACGCAACACACTCGCTCTCTCTCTCTCTCTCTCTCTCTCTCTCTCTCTCTCAAATCAAATAAAAAATCTCCTTTTTTTCCATTCTTTCTTTCTTTCTTTCTTTCTTTCTTTCTTTCTTTCTCTTCTCTCTCTCTCTCTCTCTCTCTCTCTCTCTCTCTCTCTCTCTCTCTCTAAAATCAAATGAAAACTCTCTCTCTCTCTCTCTCTCTCTCTCTCTCTCTCTCTCTCTCTCTCTCTCTCTCTCTCTAAAATCAAATGAAAACTCCTCTCTCTCTCTCTCTCTCTCTCTCTCTCTCTCTCTCTCTCTCTGATCTTCTAAAGCGCGTTTAAGATCCGTTTTCCTCTTCCCTTCAAAGAAAACGTAGGGAATGTTATGAAATACTTGAGTTACGAGTAATATGGACGAGTTTGAAGCTGTTTTTGGTCTCTAAATGATTCTAGTACGAGAAGTAAAGCGAATGAGACAAAGGAGATTAGGAACGAAGATAAAAGGAAGAAATGAGAAAGTAAAACAAGTAAGTGTAGATTAAAGTTAGTAATTGTGAGTTTTGCAGTGTAAATATTGGAGTGAACGATGTTATGAGAGAAAGCTTTTATTCTCAAAGTTTTCCACTATTTCAAAAAGCTTTATTGAAATTTTACAAGAATTTTTTAAGGTGTTTTTACGGTTCTAGAGTCAGATTGATAAGATTTCTACATTATTAACTGGAAAAATGCTCTTGAAAACCCTGCTAATCATCTCTGTCCTTATAAAACAGTCCTATTGAGAGAATAAAGCATCTTTAAGCAAGTTTTTAGGGTTCTAGAGGCAGATTGATAAGATTTCTACATTATTAACTGGAAAAACGCTCTTGAAAACCCCTTCGAAAATATTCGTGGTGAAAGAATAAAGCTATTTGAGCAGGTTTTTACGGTTCTAGAGGCAATGACAAGATTTCTACTTTATCAACTGGAGAAACACTTGAAAACCCCGCTAGTCATCTCTGCGGCCTTGGAAAATAGTCGTGGTGAAAGAATAAAGCATTTTTGAGCAGGTTTTTACGGTTTTAGAGGCAGAATGACAAGATTTCTGCATTATAAACTGGAGAAACACTCTTGAAAACCCCGCTAGTCATCTCTGTGGCTTCGGAAAACAGTGGTGTTGAGAGAGCAAAGAGGGATAAAATGTATGCCCATTGCTTTTATCATTTAGAGAGAGAGAGAGAGAGAGAGAGAGAGAGA
>NC_059287.1:14302633-14305133 GCF_017591435.1 Portunus trituberculatus | reverse complement strand
AGAGAAACATATGGTAGTAGACAGTGCCACCAATGCTCATGTCAAAACAAATTAAAGCTCTCTCTCTCTCTCTCTCTCTCTCTCTCTCTCTCTCTCTCTCTCTCTCTCGCAGTACCACCACCACCACATTCCTCTCTCTCTTTTTCCTCTTTCAATCACTCTCCTCCTCCTCCTCCTCCTCCTCCTCCCAGCTGTAATTGCCTCTCTTTTCTCTCCTCCACCTCTTCTTCTTCCTCCTCCTCCTCCTCCTCCTCCTCCTCCTCCTCCTCCTCCTCCTCCTCCTCCTCCTCCTCCTCCATTTTCTGTTGAGTCAGCGAGGTATGAGGAGTGACTAATTCTTTTCATTATTTTCTCTCGTGTTGTTTTATCAGACTAGCAAAGATTGTGTGTGTGTGTGTGTGTGTGTGTGTGTGTGTGTGTGTGTGTGTGTGTGTGTGTGTGTGTGTGTGTGTGTGTGTGTGTGTGTGTGTTTACTTGGCGATATTGTGATGCTTGAAGTGTTGCTGTGTGTGTGTGTGTGTGTGTGTGTGTGTGTGTGTGTGTGTGTGTGTGTGTGTGTGTGTGTGTGTTGTGTTGTTGGTCTTGTTTTGTTTTGTTTATTTTCTATTTATTTATTGTTTTTGTGGGAGTTATTGGTAGTGTTTATATTAATGGTACCACCACCACCACCACCACCACCACCACCACTACTACTACTACTACTACTACTACTACTGCTGCTACTACTACTACTTGTAATACTACTTCTACTACTATTACTACTACTACTACTACTACTACTACTACTACTACTACTAAAAACATCATATCCCACCTCCATTACCACCACCACCACCACCACCACCACCACCACCACCACCACCACCATCACAACAACAACAACAACAGCAACAATAACTTTCCCACGACTGATGACAATGAATTTTGGTGTTCCCTCTGACCTTGACTCCACTTCCTTCCTTCCTTCCTAACTTTTCCTCCTTAACTTATGCAAGGCTGTCCACTCTCCTAACTTGATGCTAACTTGAATGGGAATCTTTAATTTATGGTCGTAACTTATTCATGTATCGTAACTTGTGTGGAATTCTGGTTAACTTCATTTGTCGTTCCTAACTTACTTCATTTCTCGTTCCTAACTTCATGATGTTTGACTCAAGGGACTAAAATTATACTTCAATCTTCACTATTTGATTTTTATTCCTAACTTGTAAGTGAATCGTAACTTTTGGTACTTTGGTGAACTTGATGTCTCGTTCCTAACTTCAAACTTCATGGTTCCTAAATTGATACTTGAACCTTCACTGTTAGACGTTTGTTCTTAACTTATCATTGTATCGTAACTTGTGTGGTCATTTGGTTAATTTGATGTCTCGTTCCTAACTTCAACTTCATGATTTTCAACTTCACGTACTAAAATGATGCTAAAGTTTGACTATTTGACTTTTGTTCCTAACTTTTATAATTGTGCCGTAACTAGTGTGGTATTCTCGTTAACTTCATTTATCGTTCCTAACTTGAAACTTCGTGATTCTTAACTTCACGTACTAAAATGATGCTAAAGTTTGAGTATTTGACCTTTGTTCGTAACTTACAATTAGATCGTAACTTCTGTGGTACTCTGGTTAACTTCATTCCTCGTTCCTAACTTCAAACTTCACGTACTAAGATAATCTACAACCTAACTCAAATTCATGAATATAACTTTCAAAATCACAACTTCTTCGGCTCTAACTTCAAATAAACATTACAAAAAATAAAACTTCCGTAACTTCACTACAACATCGACGAAGTTTACCATTCATAACTTCAAAAACTTCCTCACTTTTATCAATTCGAACTTCAAAACGAGTGAAATTGTGTGTGTGTGTGTGTGTGTGTGTGTGTGTGTGTGTGTGTGTGTGTGTGTGTGTGTGTGTGTGTGTGGATTAACTTGTCTCTGTGCAAATATTAGGACAGTAAAGGAAGAAGAGGAGGAGGAGGAGGAGGAGGAGGAGGAGGAGGAGGAGGAGGAGGAGGAGGAGGAGGAGGAGGAGGAGGAGGAGGAGAAGAAGAAGAAGAAGAAGAAGAAGAAGAAGAAGAAGAAGAAGAAGAGGAAGAACAAGAAGAACAAGAAGAACAAGAACAAGAAGAAGAGGAGGAGGAGGAGGAAGCGTAAGGAGAGGAAAAGAAAAGAAGACAAATTATGAAAAGAAATAGAAAGAATAGAAGGAGAAAGAAGAGGAGGAGAAGGAGGAGGAGGAGGAGGAGGAAAACGAGTAAGAGGAGAAGGAGGAAGAATAGAAGGAGGAAGAGGAGGAGGAGGTAAGAGAATAAGGGTTATCTTGACACCTATGTGATGTGATGGTGGTGGTGGTGGTAGGAGGAGGAGGAGGAGGAGGAGGAGGAGGAGGAGGAGGAGGAGGAGGAGGAGAGAAGCTTAACACCTTGCATGGAAGAAAACAGGAGGAGGAGGGGGTGAGGTAACATTACACCCTAACTTGGGGAGGAGGAGGAGGAGGAG